>NW_027478738.1:0-311251 GCF_051014685.1 Ptiloglossa arizonensis | reverse complement strand
TACAACGGTATGTGTATTTTTTCCCCAGGCCATTCTGGTTAAGCGTTTGGAGCAGCAGAATTGCGAAAAATTTTTTGCCTTCTCAACCATTTCTTGGCTTCAAACTCCCATATCTCGCGAACGGATTGACCTAACCCAAAAATTCCTGTTGCATCTGAAAGTAGAAACTCGCCCGATTACAACGGTATGTGTATTTTTTCCCTGGGCCATTCTGGTTAAACGTTTGGAGCAGCAGAATTGCGAAAAATTTTTTGCCTTCTCAACCATTTCTTGGCTTCAAACTCCCATATCTCGCGAACGGATTCACCTAACCCAAAAATTCCTGTTGCGTGTGAAAGTAGAAAATCGCCCGATTACAACGGTATGTGTATTTTTTCCCTAGGCCATTCTGGTTAAGCGTTTGGAGCAGCAGAATTGCGAAAAATTGTATGCCTTCTCAACCATTTCTTGGCTTCAAATTCCCATATCTCGCGAACGGATTGACCTAACCCAAAAATTCCTGTTGCGTGTGAAAGTAGAAACTCGCCCGGTTACAACGGTATGTGTATTTTTTCCCTAGCCCATTCTGGTTAAGCGTTTGGAGCAGCAGAATTGCGAAAAATTGTTGTCTTCTCAACCATTTCTTAGCTTCAAAGTCCCATATCTCGCGAACGGATTGACCAAACCCAAGAATTCCTGCTGCGCCAGAATGTAGACACTCGCCCGATTACAACGGTATGCGTATTTTTTCCCTAGGCCATTCTGGTTAAGCGTTTGGAGCAGCAGAATTGCGAAAAATTTGTTGTCTTCTCAACCATTTCTTAGCTCCAAAGTCCCATATCTCGCGAACGGGTTGACCGAACCCAAAAATTCCTGCTGCGTCTGAAAGTAGTAACTCGCCCGATTACAACGGTATGTGTATTTTTTCCCTAGCCCATTCTGGTTAAGCGTTTGGAGCAGCAGAATTGCGAAAAATTTGTTGTCCTCTCAACCATTTCTTAGCTTCAAAGTCCCACATCTCGCGAACGGATTGACAAAACCCAAAAATTCCTGTTTCATCTGAAAGTAGAAACTCGCCCGATTACAACGGTACGTGTTTTTTTTCCCTTAGGCCATTCTGGTAAGCGATTGGAGCAGCAGAAGTGCGAAAAATTTATTGTCTTGTCAACCATTTCTTAGCTTCAAAATCCCATATCTCGCGATCGGATTGACCTAACCCAAAAATTCCTATTGCATCTGAAAGTAGTAACTCGCCCGATTACAACGGTATGTGTATTTTTTCCCTGGGCCATTCTGGTTAAACGCTTGGAGCAGCAGAATTGCGAAAAATATTTTGCCTTCTCAACCATTTCTTGGCTTCAAACCACCATATCTCGCGAACGGATTGACCTAACCCAAAAATTCCTGTTGCGTGTGAAAGTAGAAACTCGCCCGATTACAACGGTATGTGTATTTTTTCCCTAGGCCATTCTGGTTAAGCGTTTGGAGCAGCAGAATTGCGAAAAATTTTTTGCCTTCTCAACCATTTCTTGGCTTCAAACTCCCATATCTCGCGAACGGATTGACCTAACCCAAAAATTCCTATTGCGTCCGAAAGTAGAAACTCGCCCGATTACAACGGTATGTGTATTTTTTCCCTAGGCCATTCTGGTTAAGCGTTTGGAGCAGCAGAATTGCGAAAAATTTTTTGCCTTCTCAACCAAATCTTGGCTTCAAACTCCTATATCTCGCGAACGGATTGACCTAACCCAAAAATTCCTGTTGCGTGTGAAAGTAGAAACTCGCCCGATTACAACGGTATGCGTATTTTTTCCCTAGGCCATTCTGGTTAAGCGTTTGGAGCAGCAGAATTACGAAAAATTTTTTGCCTTCTCAACCATTTCTTGGCTTCAAACTCCCATATCTCGCGAACGGATTGACCTAACCCAAAAATTCCTGTTGCATCTGAAAGTAGAAACTCGCCCGATTACAACGGTATGTGTATTTTTTCCCTGGGCCATTCTGGTTAAACGTTTGGAGCAGCAGAATTGCGAAAAATTTTTTGCCTTCTCAACCATTTCTTGGCTTCAAACTCCCATATCTCGCGAACGGATTGACCTAACCCAAAAATTCCTGTTGCATCTGAAAGTAGGAACTCGCCCGATTACAACGGTATGTGTATTTTTTCCCTGGGCCATTCTGGTTAAACGTTTGGAGCAGCAGAATTGCGAAAAATTTTTTGCCTTCTCAACCATTTCTTGGCCTCAAACTGCCATATCTCGCGAACGGATTGACCTAACCCAAAAATTCCTATTGCATCTGAAAGTAGAAACTCGCCCGATTACAACGGTATGTGTATTTTTTCCCCAGGCCATTCTGGTTAAGCGTTTGGAGCAGCAGAATTGCGAAAAATTTTTTGCCTTCTCAACCATTTCTTGGCTTCAAACTCCCATATCTCGCGAACGGATTGACCTAACCCAAAAATTCCTGTTGCATCTGAAAGTAGAAACTCGCCCGATTACAACGGTATGTGTATTTTTTCCCTAGGCCATTCTGGTTAAGCGTTTGGAGCAGCAGAATTGCGAAAAATTTGTTGTCTTCTCAACTATTTTTTAGCTTCAAACTCCCATAT
Source organism: Ptiloglossa arizonensis (assembly GCF_051014685.1). Lineage (NCBI taxonomy): Eukaryota > Metazoa > Arthropoda > Insecta > Hymenoptera > Colletidae > Ptiloglossa > Ptiloglossa arizonensis. The sequence goes on along the minus strand of NW_027478738.1, from coordinate 308,661 downwards.
CTCGCGAACGGATTAACCTAACCCAAAAATTCCTGTTGCATCTGAAAGTAGAAACTCGCCCGATTACAACGGTATGTGTATTTTTTCCCTAGACCATTCTGGTTAAGCGTTTGGAGCAGCAGAATTGCGAAAAATTTTTTGCCTTCTCAACCATTTCTTGGCTTCAAACTCCCATATCTCGCGAACGGATTGACCTAACCCAAAAATTCCTGTTGCATCTGAAAGTAGAAACTCGCCCGGTTACAACGGTATGTGTATTTTTTCCCTAGCCCATTCTGGTTAAGCGTTTGGAGCAGCAGAATTGCGAAAAATTTGTTGTCTTCTCAACCATTTCTTAGCTTCAAAGTCCCATATCTCGCGAACGGATTGACCAAACCCAAAAATTCCTGTTGCGTGTGAAAGTAGAAAATCGCCCGATTACAACGGTATGTGTATTTTTTCCCTAGGCCATTCTGGTTAAGCGTTTGGAGCAGCAGAATTGCGAAAAATTTGTTGTCCTCTCAACCATTTCTTAGCTTCAAAGTCCCATATCTCGCGAACGGATTGACAAAACCCAAAAATTCCTGTTGCATCTGAAAGTAGAAACTCGCCCGATTACAACGGTACGTGTTTTTTTTCCCTTAGGCCATTCTGGTTAAGCGATTGGAGCAGCAGAAGTGCGAAAAATTTATTGTCTTGTCAACCATTTCTTAGCTTCAAACACCCATATCTCGCGAACGGATTGACCTAACCCAAAAATTCCTATTGCGTCTGAAAGTAGAAACTCGCCCGATTACAACGGTATGTGTATTTTTTCCCTAGGCCATTCTGGTTAAGCGTTTGGAGCAGCAGAATTGCGAAAAATTTTTTGCCTTCTCAACCATTTCTTGGCTTCAAACTCCCATATCTCGCGAACGGATTGACCTAACCCAAAAATTCCTATTGCGTCCGAAAGTAGAAACTCGCCCGATTACAACGGTATGTGTATTTTTTCCCTAGGCCATTCTGGTTAAGCGTTTGGAGCAGCAGAATTGCGAAAAATTTTTTGCCTTCTCAACCAAATCTTGGCTTCAAACTCCTATATCTCGCGAACGGATTGACCTAACCCAAAAATTCCTGTTGCGTGTGAAAGTAGAAACTCGCCCGATTACAACGGTATGCGTATTTTTTCCCTAGGCCATTCTGGTTAAGCGTTTGGAGCAGCAGAATTACGAAAAATTTTTTGCCTTCTCAACCATTTCTTGGCTTCAAACTCCCATATCTCGCGAACGGATTGACCTAACCCAAAAATTCCTGTTGCATCTGAAAGTAGAAACTCGCCCGATTACAACGGTATGTGTATTTTTTCCGTGGGCCATTCTGGTTAAACGTTTGGAGCAGCAGAATTGCTAAAAATTTTTTGCCTTCTCAACCATTTCTTGGCCTCAAACTCCCATATCTCGCGAACGGATTGACCTAACCCAAAAATTCCTATTGCATCTGAAAGTAGAAACTCGCCCGATTACAACGGTATGTGTATTTTTTCCCCAGGCCATTCTGGTTAAGCGTTTGGAGCAGCAGAATTGCGAAAAATTTTTTGCCTTCTCAACCATTTCTTGGCTTCAAACTCCCATATCTCGCGAACGGATTGACCTAACCCAAAAATTCCTGTTGCATCTGAAAGTAGAAACTCGCCCGATTACAACGGTATGTGTATTTTTTCCCTGGGCCATTCTGGTTAAACGTTTGGAGCAGCAGAATTGCGAAAAATTTTTTGCCTTCTCAACCATTTCTTGGCTTCAAACTCCCATATCTCGCGAACGGATTCACCTAACCCAAAAATTCCTGTTGCGTGTGAAAGTAGAAAATCGCCCGATTACAACGGTATGTGTATTTTTTCCCTAGGCCATTCTGGTTAAGCGTTTGGAGCAGCAGAATTGCGAAAAATTGTATGCCTTCTCAACCATTTCTTGGCTTCAAATTCCCATATCTCGCGAACGGATTGACCTAACCCAAAAATTCCTGTTGCGTGTGAAAGTAGAAACTCGCCCGGTTACAACGGTATGTGTATTTTTTCCCTAGCCCATTCTGGTTAAGCGTTTGGAGCAGCAGAATTGCGAAAAATTTGTTGTCTTCTCAACCATTTCTTAGCTTCAAAGTCCCATATCTCGCGAACGGATTGACCAAACCCAAGAATTCCTGCTGCGCCAGAATGTAGACACTCGCCCGATTACAACGGTATGCGTATTTTTTCCGTAGGCCATTCTGGTTAAGCGTTTGGAGCAGCAGAATTGCGAAAAATTTGTTGTCTTCTCAACCATTTCTTAGCTCCAAAGTCCCATATCTCGCGAACGGATTGACCGAACCCAAAAATTCCTGCTGCGTCTGAAAGTAGTAACTCGCCCGATTACAACGGTATGTGTATTTTTTCCCTAGCCCATTCTGGTTAAGCGTTTGGAGCAGCAGAATTGCGAAAAATTTGTTGTCCTCTCAACCATTTCTTAGCTTCAAAGTCCCATATCTCGCGAACGGATTGACAAAACCCAAAAATTCCTGTTTCATCTGAAAGTAGAAACTCGCCCGATTACAACGGTACGTGTTTTTTTTCCCTTAGGCCATTCTGGTTAAGCGATTGGAGCAGCAGAAGTGCGAAAAATTTATTGTCTTGTCAACCATTTCTTAGCTTCAAAATCCCATATCTCGCGATCGGATTGACCTAACCCAAAAATTCCTATTGCATCTGAAAGTAGAAACTCGCCCGATTACAACGGTATGTGTATTTTTTCCCTGGGCCATTCTGGTTAAACGCTTGGAGCAGCAGAATTGCGAAAAATATTTTGCCTTCTCAACCATTTCTTGGCTTCAAACCACCATATCTCGCGAACGGATTGACCTAACCCAAAAATTCCTATTGCGTCTGAAAGTAGAAACTCGCCCGATTACAACGGTATGTGTATTTTTTCCCTAGGCCATTCTGGTTAAGCGTTTGGAGCAGCAGAATTGCGAAAAATTTTTTGCCTTCTCAACCATTTCTTGGCTTCAAACTCCCATATCTCGCGAACGGATTGACCTAACCCAAAAATTCCTGTTGCGTGTGAAAGTAGAAACTCGCCCGATTACAACGGTATGCGTATTTTTTCCCCAGGCCATTCTGGTTAAGCGTTTGGAGTAGCAGAAGTGCGAAAAATTTGTTGTCTTCTCAACTATTTTTTAGCTTCAAACACCCATATCTCGCGAACGGATTGACCTAACCCAAAAATTCCTTTTGCATCTGAAAGTAGAAACTCGCCCGATTACAACGGTATGTGTATTTTTTCCCTAGGCCATTCTGGTTAAGCGTTTGGAGCAGCAGAATTGCGAAAAATTTTTTGCCTTCTCAACCATTTCTTGGCTTCAAACTCCCATATCTCGCGAACGGATTGACCTAACCCAAAAATTCCTATTGCGTCCGAAAGTAGAAACTCGCCCGATTACAACGGTATGTGTATTTTTTCCCTAGGCCATTCTGGTTAAGCGTTTGGAGCAGCAGAATTGCGAAAAATTTTTTGCCTTCTCAACCAAATCTTGGCTTCAAACTCCTATATCTCGCGAACGGATTGACCTAACCCAAAAATTCCTGTTGCGTGTGAAAGTAGAAACTCGCCCGATTACAGCGGTATGCGTATTTTTTCCCTAGGCCATTCTGGTTAAGCGTTTGGAGCAGCAGAATTACGAAAAATTTGTTGTCTTCTCAACCATTTCTTAGCTCCAAAGTCCCATATCTCGCGAACGGATTGACCGAACCCAAAAATTCCTGCTGCGTCTGAAAGTAGTAACTCGCCCGATTACAACGGTATGTGTATTTTTTCCCTAGCCCATTCTGGTTAAGCGTTTGGAGCAGCAGAATTGCGAAAAATTTGTTGTCCTCTCAACCATTTCTTAGCTTCAAAGTCCCATATCTCGCGAACGGATTGACCAAACCCAAGAATTCCTGCTGCGCCAGAATGTAGACACTCGCCCGATTACAACGGTATGCGTATTTTTTCCCTAGGCCATTCTGGTTAAGCGTTTGGAGCAGCAGAATTGCGAAAAATTTGTTGTCTTCTCAACCATTTCTTAGCTCCAAAGTCCCATATCTCGCGAACGGATTGACCGAACCCAAAAATTCCTGCTGCGTCTGAAAGTAGTAACTCGCCCGATTACAACGGTATGTGTATTTTTTCCCTAGCCCATTCTGGTTAAGCGTTTGGAGCAGCAGAATTGCGAAAAATTTGTTGTCCTCTCAACCATTTCTTAGCTTCAAAGTCCCATATCTCGCGAACGGATTGACAAAACCCAAAAATTCCTGTTTCATCTGAAAGTAGAAACTCGCCCGATTACAACGGTACGTGTTTTTTTTCCCTTAGGCCATTCTGGTTAAGCGATTGGAGCAGCAGAAGTGCGAAAAATTTATTGTCTTCTCAACCATTTCTTAGCTTCAAAATCCCATATCTCGCGATCGGATTGACCTAACCCAAAAATTCCTATTGCATCTGAAAGTAGAAACTCGCCCGATTACAACGGTATGTGTATTTTTTCCCTGGGCCATTCTGGTTAAACGCTTGGAGCAGCAGAATTGCGAAAAATATTTTGCCTTCTCAACCATTTCTTGGCTTCAAACCACCATATCTCGCGAACGGATTGACCTAACCCAAAAATTCCTATTGCGTCTGAAAGTAGAAACTCGCCCGATTACAACGGTATGTGTATTTTTTCCCTAGGCCATTCTGGTTAAGCGTTTGGAGCAGCAGAATTGCGAAAAATTTTTTGCCTTCTCAACCATTTCTTGGCTTCAAACTCCCATATCTCGCGAACGGATTGACCTAACCCAAAAATTCCTGTTGCGTGTGAAAGTAGAAACTCGCCCGATTACAACGGTATGCGTATTTTTTCCCCAGGCCATTCTGGTTAAGCGTTTGGAGTAGCAGAAGTGCGAAAAATTTGTTGTCTTCTCAACTATTTTTTAGCTTCAAACACCCATATCTCGCGAACGGATTGACCTAACCCAAAAATTCCTTTTGCATCTGAAAGTAGAAACTCGCCCGATTACAACGGTATGTGTATTTTTTCCCTAGGCCATTCTGGTTAAGCGTTTGGAGCAGCAGAATTGCGAAAAATTTTTTGCCTTCTCAACCATTTCTTGGCTTCAAACTCCCATATCTCGCGAACGGATTGACCTAACCCAAAAATTCCTATTGCGTCCGAAAGTAGAAACTCGCCCGATTACAACGGTATGTGTTTTTTTTCCCTAGGCCATTCTGGTTAAGCGTTTGGAGCAGCAGAATTGCGAAAAATTTTTTGCCTTCTCAACCAAATCTTGGCTTCAAACTCCTATATCTCGCGAACGGATTGACCTAACCCAAAAATTCCTGTTGCGTGTGAAAGTAGAAACTCGCCCGATTACAGCGGTATGCGTATTTTTTCCCTAGGCCATTCTGGTTAAGCGTTTGGAGCAGCAGAATTACGAAAAATTTTTTGCCTTCTCAACCATTTCTTGGCTTCAAACTCCCATATCTCGCGAACGGATTGACCTAACCCAAAAATTCCTGTTGCATCTGAAAGTAGAAACTCGCCCGATTACAACGGTATGTGTATTTTTTCCCTGGGCCATTCTGGTTAAACGTTTGGAGCAGCAGAATTGCGAAAAATTTTTTGCCTTCTCAACCATTTCTTGGCTTCAAACTCCCATATCTCGCGAACGGATTGACCTAACCCAAAAATTCCTGTTGCATCTGAAAGTAGAAACTCGCCCGATTACAACGGTATGTGTATTTTTCCCTGGGCCATTCTGGTTAAACGTTTGGAGCAGCAGAATTGCGAAAAATTTTTTGCCTTCTCAACCATTTCTTGGCCTCAAACTGCCATATCTCGCGAACGGATTGACCTAACCCAAAAATTCCTATTGCATCTGAAAGTAGAAACTCGCCCGATTACAACGGTATGTGTATTTTTTCCCCAGGCCATTCTGGTTAAGCGTTTGGAGCAGCAGAATTGCGAAAAATTTTTTGCCTTCTCAACCATTTCTTGGCTTCAAACTCCCATATCTCGCGAACGGATTGACCTAACCCAAAAATTCCTGTTGCATCTGAAAGTAGAAACTCGCCCGATTACAACGGTATGTGTATTTTTTCCCCAGGCCATTCTGGTTAAGCGTTTGGAGCAGCAGAATTGCGAAAAATTTGTTGTCTTCTCAACTATTTTTTAGCTTCAAACTCCCATATCTCGCGAACGGATTAACCTAACCCAAAAATTCCTGTTGCATCTGAAAGTAGAAACTCGCCCGATTACAACGGTATGTGTATTTTTTCCCTAGACCATTCTGGTTAAGCGTTTGGAGCAGCAGAATTGCGAAAAATTTTTTGCCTTCTCAACCATTTCTTGGCTTCAAACTCCCATATCTCGCGAACGGATTGACCTAACCCAAAAATTCCTGTTGCATCTGAAAGTAGAAACTCGCCCGGTTACAACGGTATGTGTATTTTTTCCCTAGCCCATTCTGGTTAAGCGTTTGGAGCAGCAGAATTGCGAAAAATTTGTTGTCTTCTCAACCATTTCTTAGCTTCAAAGTCCCATATCTCGCGAACGGATTGACCAAACCCAAGAATTCCTGCTGCGCCAGAATGTAGACACTCGCCCGATTACAACGGTATGCGTATTTTTTCCCTAGGCCATTCTGGTTAAGCGTTTGGAGCAGCAGAATTGCGAAAAATTTGTTGTCTTCTCAACCATTTCTTAGCTCCAAAGTCCCATATCTCGCGAACGGATTGACCGAACCCAAAAATTCCTGCTGCGTCTGAAAGTAGTAACTCGCCCGATTACAACGGTATGTGTATTTTTTCCCTAGCCCATTCTGGTTAAGCGTTTGGAGCAGCAGAATTGCGAAAAATTTGTTGTCCTCTCAACCATTTCTTAGCTTCAAAGACCCATATCTCGCGAACGGATTGACAAAACCCAAAAATTCCTGTTGCGTCTGAAAGTAGAAACTCGCCCGATTACAACGGTACGTGTATTTTTCCCTTAGGCCATTCTGGTTAAGCGATTGGAGCAGCAGAAGTGCGAAAAATTTATTTTCTTGTCAACCATTTCTTAGCTTCAAAATCCCATATCTCGCGATCGGATTGACCTAACCCAAAAATTCCTATTGCATCTGAAAGTAGAAACTCGCCCGATTACAACGGTATGTGTATTTTTTCCCTGGGCCATTCTGGTTAAACGCTTGGAACAGCAGAATTGCGAAAAATATTTTGCCTTCTCAACCATTTCTTGGCTTCAAACCACCATATCTCGCGAACGGATTGACCTAACCCAAAAATTCCTATTGCGTCTGAAAGTAGAAACTCGCCCGATTACAACGGTATGTGTATTTTTTCCCTAGGCCATTCTGGTTAAGCGTTTGGAGCAGCAGAATTGCGAAAAATTTTTTGCCTTCTCAACCATTTCTTGGCTTCAAACTCCCATATCTCGCGAACGGATTGACCTAACCCAAAAATTCCTGTTGCGTGTGAAAGTAGAAACTCGCCCGATTACAACGGTATGCGTATTTTTTCCCCAGGCCATTCTGGTTAAGCGTTTGGAGTAGCAGAAGTGCGAAAAATTTGTTGTCTTCTCAACTATTTTTTAGCTTCAAACACCCATATCTCGCGAACGGATTGACCTAACCCAAAAATTCCTTTTGCATCTGAAAGTAGAAACTCGCCCGATTACAACGGTATGTGTATTTTTTCCCTAGGCCATTCTGGTTAAGCGTTTGGAGCAGCAGAATTACGAAAAATTTTTTGCCTTCTCAACCATTTCTTGGCTTCAAACTCCCATATCTCGCGAACGGATTGACCTAACCCAAAAATTCCTGTTGCATCTGAAAGTAGAAACTCGCCCGATTACAACGGTATGTGTATTTTTTCCCTAGGCCATTCTGGTTAAGCGTTTGGAGCAGCAGAATTGCGAAAAATTTGTTGTCTTCTCAACTATTTTTTAGCTTCAAACTCCCATATCTCGCGAACGGATTAACCTAACCCAAAAATTCCTGTTGCATCTGAAAGTAGACACTCGCCCGATTACAACGGTATGTGTATTTTTTCCCTAGACCATTCTGGTTAAGCGTTTGGAGCAGCAGAATTGCGAAAAATTTTTTGCTTCCTCAACCATTTCTTGGCTTCAAACTCCCATATCTCGCGAACGGATTGACCTAACCCAAAAATTCCTGTTGCATCTGAAAGTAGAAACTCGCCCGATTACAACGGTATGTGTATTTTTTCCCTAGGCCATTCTGGTTAAGCGTTTGGAGCAGCAGAATTACGAAAAATTTTTTGCCTTCTCAACCATTTCTTGGCTTCAAACTCCCATATCTCGCGAACGGATTGACCTAACCCAAAAATTCCTGTTGCATCTGAAAGTAGAAACTCGCCCGATTACAACGGTATGCGTATTTTTTCCCCAGGCCATTCTGGTTAAGCGTTTGGAGTAGCAGAAGTGCGAAAAATTTGTTGTCTTCTCAACTATTTTTTAGCTTCAAACACCCATATCTCGCGAACGGATTGACCTAACCCAAAAATTCCTTTTGCATCTGAAAGTAGAAACTCGCCCGATTACAACGGTATGTGTATTTTTTCCCTAGGCCATTCTGGTTAAGCGTTTGGAGCAGCAGAATTACGAAAAATTTTTTGCCTTCTCAACCATTTCTTGGCTTCAAACTCCCATATCTCGCGAACGGATTGACCTAACCCAAAAATTCCTGTTGCATCTGAAAGTAGAAACTCGCCCGATTACAACGGTATGTGTATTTTTTCCCTAGGCCATTCTGGTTAAGCGTTTGGAGCAGCAGAATTGCGAAAAATTTGTTGTCTTCTCAACTATTTTTTAGCTTCAAACTCCCATATCTCGCGAACGGATTAACCTAACCCAAAAATTCCTGTTGCATCTGAAAGTAGACACTCGCCCGATTACAACGGTATGTGTATTTTTTCCCTAGACCATTCTGGTTAAGCGTTTGGAGCAGCAGAATTGCGAAAAATTTTTTGCTTCCTCAACCATTTCTTGGCTTCAAACTCCCATATCTCGCGAACGGATTGACCTAACCCAAAAATTCCTGTTGCATCTGAAAGTAGAAACTCGCCCGATTACAACGGTATGTGTATTTTTTCCCTAGGCCATTCTGGTTAAGCGTTTGGAGCAGCAGAATTACGAAAAATTTTTTGCCTTCTCAACCATTTCTTGGCTTCAAACTCCCATATCTCGCGAACGGATTGACCTAACCCAAAAATTCCTGTTGCATCTGAAAGTAGAAACTCGCCCGATTACAACGGTATGTGTATTTTTTCCCTGGGCCATTCTGGTTAAACGTTTGGAGCAGCAGAATTGCGAAAAATTTTTTGCCTTCTCAACCATTTCTTGGCCTCAAACTCCCATATCTCGCGAACGGATTGACCTAACCCAAAAATTCCTATTGCATCTGAAAGTAGAAACTCGCCCGATTACAACGGAATGTGTATTTTTTCCCCAGGCCATTCTGGTTAAGCGTTTGGAGCAGCAGAATTGCGAAAAATTTTTTGCCTTCTCAACCATTTCTTGGCTTCAAACTCCCATATCTCGCGAACGGATTGACCTAACCCAAAAATTCCTGTTGCATCTGAAAGTAGAAACTCGCCCGATTACAACGGTATGTGTATTTTTTCCCTAGGCCATTCTGGTTAAGCGTTTGGAGCAGCAGAATTGCGAAAAATTTGTTGTCTTCTCAACTATTTTTTAGCTTCAAACTCCCATATCTCGCGAACGGATTAACCTAACCCAAAAATTCCTGTTGCATCTGAAAGTAGAAACTCGCCCGATTACAACGTTATGTGTATTTTTTCCCAAGGCCATTCTGGTTAAGCGTTTGGAGCAGCAGAATTTCGAAAAATTTTTTGCCATATCAACCATTTCTTGGCGTCAAACTCCCATATCTCGCGAACGGATTGACCTAACCCAAAAATTCCTATTGCATCTGAAAGTAGAAACTCGCCCGATTACAACGGTATGTGTATTTTTTCCCTAGGCCATTCTGGTTAAGCGTTTGGAGCAGCAGAATTGCGAAAAAATTTTTGCCTTCTCAACCATTTCTTGGCTTCAAACTCCCATATCTCGCGAACGGATTGACCTAACCCAAAAATTCCTGTTGCATCTGAAAGTAGAAACTCGCCCGATTACAACGGTGTGTGTATTTTTGCCCTAGCCCATTCTGGTTAAACGTTTGGAGCAGCAGAATTGCGAAAAATATTTTAACTACTCGACAATTTCTTGGTTTCAAACTCCCATATCTCGCGAACGGATTGACCTAACCCAAAAATTCCTGTTGCATCTGAAAGTAGAAACTCGCCCGATTACAACGGTATGTGTATTTTTCCCCTAGGCCATTCTGGTTAAGCGTTTGGAGCAGCAGAATTGCGAAAAATTTGTTGTCTTCTCAACTATTTTTTAGCTTCAAACTCCCATATCTCGCGAACGGATTAACCTAACCCAAAAATTCCTGTTGCATCTGAAAGTAGAAACTCGCCCGATTACAACGTTATGTGTATTTTTTCCCTAGGCCATTCTGGTTAAGCGTTTGGAGCAGCAGAATTTCGAAAAATTTTTTGCCATATTAACCATTTCTTGGCGTCAAACTCCCATATCTCGCGAACGGATTGACCTAACCCAAAAATTCCTGTTGCATCTGAAAGTAGAAACTCGCCCGATTACAACGTTATGTGTATTTTTTCCCTAGGCCATTCTGGTTAAGCGTTTGGAGCAGCAGAATTTCGAAAAATTTTTTGCCATATCAACCATTTCTTGGCGTCAAACTCCCATATCTCGCGAACGGATTGACCTAACCCAAAAATTCCTATTGCATCTGAAAGTAGAAACTCGCCCGATTACAACGGTATGTGTATTTTTTCCCTAGGCCATTCTGGTTAAGCGTTTGGAGCAGCAGAATTGCGAAAAAATTTTTGCCTTCTCAACCATTTCTTGGCTTCAAACTCCCATATCTCGCGAACGGATTGACCTAACCCAAAAATTCCTGTTGCATCTGAAAGTAGAAACTCGCCCGATTACAACGGTGTGTGTATTTTTGCCCTAGCCCATTCTGGTTAAACGTTTGGAGCAGCAGAATTGCGAAAAATATTTTAACTACTCGACAATTTCTTGGTTTCAAACTCCCATATCTCGCGAACGGATTGACCTATCCCAAAAATTCCTATTGCATCTGAAAGTAGAAACTCGCCCGATTACAGCGGTATGTGTATTTTTTCCCCAGGCCATTCTGGTTAAGCGTTTGGAGCAGCAGAATTGCGAAAAATTTTTTGCCTTCTCAACCATTTCTTGGCTTCAAACTCCCATATCTCGCGAACGGATTGACCTAACCCAAAAATTCCTGTTGCATCTGAAAGTAGAAACTCGCCCGATTACAACGGTATGTGTATTTTTTCCCTAGGCCATTCTGGTTAAGCGTTTGGAGCAGCAGAATTGCGAAAAATATTTTAACTTCTCGACAATTTCTTGGTTTCAAACTCCCATATCTCGCGAACGGATTGACCTATCCCAAAAATTCCTATTGCATCTGAAAGTAGAAACTCGCCCGATTACAGCGGTATGTGTATTTTTTCCCTAGGCCATTCTGGTTAAGCGTTTGGAGCAGCAGAAGTGCGAAAAATTTGTTGTCTTCTCAACTATTTTTTAGGTTCAAACTCCCATATCTCGCGAACGGATTAACTTAACCCAAAAATTCCTATTGCATCTGAAAGTAGAAACTCGCCCGATTACAACGGTATGTGTATTTTTTCACTAGGCCATTCTGGTTAAGCGTTTGGAGCAGCAGAATTTCGAAAAATTTTTTGCCATCTCAACCATTTCTTGGCTTCAAACTCCCATATCTCGCGAACGGATTGACCTAACCCAAAAATTCCTATTGCATCTGAAAGTAGAAACTCGCCCGATTACAACGGTATGTGTATTTTTTCACTAGGCCATTCTGGTTAAGCGTTTGGAGCAGCAGAATTGCGAAAAATTTTTTGCCTTCTCAACCATTTCTTGGCTTCAAACTCCCATATCTCGCGAACGGATTGACCTAACCCAAAAATTCCTGTTGCATCTGAAAGTAGAAACTCGCCCGATTACAGCGGTATGTGTATTTTTTCCCTAGGCCATTCTGGTTAAGCGTTTGGAGCAGCAGAAGTGCGAAAAATTTGTTGTCTTCTCAACTATTTTTTAGGTTCAAACTCCCATATCTCGCGAACGGATTAACCTAACCCAAAAATTCCTATTGCATCTGAAAGTAGAAACTCGCCCGATTACAACGGTATGTGTATTTTTTCACTAGGCCATTCTGGTTAAGCGTTTGGAGCAGCAGAATTTCGAAAAATTTTTTGCCATCTCAACCATTTCTTGGCTTCAAACTCCCATATCTCGCGAACGGATTGACCTAACCCAAAAATTCCTATTGCATCTGAAAGTAGAAACTCGCCCGATTACAACGGTATGTGTATTTTTTCCCTAGGCCATTCTGGTTAAGCGTTTGGAGCAGCAGAATTGCGAAAAATTTTTTGCCTTCTCAACCATTTCTTGGCTTCAAACTCCCATATCTCGCGAACGGATTGACCTAACCCAAAAATTCCTGTTGCATCTGAAAGTAGAAACTCGCCCGATTACAACGGTGTGTGTATTTTTGCCCTAGCCCATTCTGGTTAAACGTTTGGAGCAGCAGAATTGCGAAAAATATTTTAACTTCTCGACAATTTCTTGGTTTCAAACTCCCATATCTCGCGAACGGATTGACCTATCCCAAAAATTCCTATTGCATCTGAAAGTAGAAACTCGCCCGATTACAGCGGTATGTGTATTTTTTCCCTAGGCCATTCTGGTTAAGCGTTTGGAGCAGCAGAAGTGCGAAAAATTTGTTGTCTTCTCAACTATTTTTTAGGTTCAAACTCCCATATCTCGCGAACGGATTAACCTAACCCAAAAATTCCTATTGCATCTGAAAGTAGAAACTCGCCCGATTACAACGGTATGTGTATTTTTTCACTAGGCCATTCTGGTTAAGCGTTTGGAGCAGCAGAATTTCGAAAAATTTTTTGCCATCTCAACCATTTCTTGGCTTCAAACTCCCATATCTCGCGAACGGATTGACCTAACCCAAAAATTCCTATTGCATCTGAAAGTAGAAACTCGCCCGATTACAACGGTATGTGTATTTTTTCACTAGGCCATTCTGGTTAAGCGTTTGGAGCAGCAGAATTGCGAAAAATTTTTTGCCTTCTCAACCATTTCTTGGCTTCAAACTCCCATATCTCGCGAACGGATTGACCTAACCCAAAAATTCCTGTTGCATCTGAAAGTAGAAACTCGCCCGATTACAGCGGTATGTGCATTTTTTCCCTAGGCCATTCTGGTTAAGCGTTTGGAGCAGCAGAAGTGCGAAAAATTTGTTGTCTTCTCAACTATTTTTTAGCTTCAAACCCCATATCTCGCGAACGGATTAACCTAACCCAAAAATTCCTATTGCATCTGAAAGTAGAAACTCGCCCGATTACAACGGTATGTGTATTTTTTCCCTAGGCCATTCTGGTTAAGCGTTTGGAGCAGCAGAATTTCGAAAAATTTTTTGCCATTTCAACCATTTCTTGGCTTCAAACTCCCATATCTCGCGAACGGATTGACCTAACCCAAAAATTCCTATTGCATCTGAAAGTAGAAACTCGCCCGATTACAACGGTATGTGTATTTTTTCACTAGGCCATTCTGGTTAAGCGTTTGGAGCAGCAGAATTGCGAAAAATTTTTTGCCTTCTCAACCATTTCTTGGCTTCAAACTCCCATATCTCGCGAACGGATTGACCTAACCCAAAAATTCCTGTTGCATCTGAAAGTAGAAACTCGCCCGATTACAACGGTGTGTGTATTTTTTCCCAAGCCCATTCTGGTTAAGCGTTTGGAGCAGCAGAATTGCGAAAAATTTGTTGCCTTCTCAACCATTTCTTGGCTTCAAACTCCCATATCTCGCGAACGGATTGACCTAACCCAAAAATTCCTATTGCATCTGAAAGTAGAAACTCGCCCGATTACAACGGTATGTGTATTTTTTCCCCAGACCATTCTGGTTAAGCGTTTGGAGCAGCAGAATTGCGAAAAATTTTTTGCCTTCTCAACCATTTCTTTGCTTCAAACTCCCATATCTCGCGAACGGATTGACTTAACCCAAAAATTCCTGTTGCATCTGAAAGTAGAAACTCGCCCGATTACAACGGTATGTGTATTTTTTCCCTAGGCCATTCTGGTTAAGCGTTTGGAGCAGCAGAATTGCGAAAAATTTTTTGCCTTCTCAACCATTTCTTGGCTTCAAACTCCCATATCTCGCGAACGGATTGACCTAACCCAAAAATTCCTGTTGCGTGTGAAAGTAGAAACTCGCCCGATTACAACGGTATGCGTATTTTTTCCCTAGGCCATTCTGGTTAAGCGTTTGGAGCAGCAGAATTGCGAAAACTTTGTTGTCTTCTTAACCATTTCTTAGCTTCAAACTCCCATATCTCGCGAACGGATTGACCTAACCTAAAAATTCCTGTTGCATCTGAAAGTAGAAACTCGCCCGATTACAACGGTGTGTGTATTTTTTCCCTAGCCCATTCTGGTTAAGCGTTTGGAGCAGCAGAATTGCGAAAAATTTTTTGCCTTCTCAACCATTTCTTGGCCTCAAACTCCCATATCTCGCGAACGGATTGACCTAACCCACAAATTCCTATTGCATCTGAAAGTAGAAACTCGCCCGATTACAACGGTATGTGTATTTTTTCCCCAGGCCATTCTGGTTAAGCGTTTGGAGCAGCAGAATTGCGAAAAATTTTTTGCCTTCTCAACCATTTCCTGGCTTCAAACTCCCATATCTCGCGAACGGATTGACCTAACCCAAAAATTCCTGTTGCATCTGAAGGTAGAAACTCGACCGATTACAACGGTATGTGTATTTTTTCCCTAGGCCATTCTGGTTAAGCGTTTGGAGCAGCAGAATTGCGAAAAATTTGTTGTCTTCTCAACTATTTTTTAGCTTCAAACTCCCATATCTCGCGAACGGATTAACCTAACCCAAAAATTCCTGTTGCATCTGAAAGTAGAAACTCGCCCGATTACAACGGTATGTGTATTTTTTCCTAGGCCATTCTGGTTAAGCGTTTGGAGCAGCAGAATTGCGAAAAATTTTTTGCCTTCTCAACCATTTCTTGGCTACAAACTCCCATATCTCGCGAACGGATTGACATAACCCAAAAATTCCTGTTGCATCTGAAAGTAGAAACTCGCCCGATTACAACGGTATGTGTATTTTTCCCTGGGCCATTCTGGTTAAGCGTTTGGAGCAGCAGAATTGCGAAAAATTTTTTGCCTTCTCAACCATTTCTTGGCTTCAAACTCCCATATCTCGCGAACGGATTCACCTAACCCAAAAATTCCTGTTGCGTGTGAAAGTAGAAAATCGCCCGATTACAACGGTATGTGTATTTCTTCCCTAGCCCATTCTAGTTAAGCGTTTGGAGCAGCAGAATTGCGAAAAATTTGTTGTCTCCTCAACCATTTCTTAGCTTCAAAGTCCCATATCTCGCGAACGGATTGACCAAACCCAAAAATTCCTGCAGCGCCAGAAAGTAGAAACTCGCCCGATTACAACGGTATGTGTATTTTTTCCCTAGGCCATTCTGGTTAAGCGTTTGGATCAGCAGAATTGCGAAAAATTGTATGCCTTCTCAACCATTTCTTGGCTTCAAATTCCCATATCTCGCGAACGGATTGACCTAACCCAAAAATTCCTGTTGCGTGTGAAAGTAGAAACTCGCCCGGTTACAACGGTATGTGTATTTTTTCCCTAGCCCATTCTGGTTAAGCGTTTGGAGCAGCAGAATTGCGAAAAATTTGTTGTCTTCTCAACCATTTCTTAGCTTCAAAGTCCCATATCTCGCGAACGGATTGACCAAACCCAAGAATTCCTGCTGCGCCAGAATGTAGACACTCGCCCGATTACAACGGTATGCGTATTTTTTCCCTAGGCCATTCTGGTTAAGCGTTTGGAGCAGCAGAATTGCGAAAAATTTGTTGTCTTCTCAACCATTTCTTAGATCCAAAGTCCCATATCTCGCGAACGGATTGACCGAACCCAAAAATTCCTGCTGCGTCTGAAAGTAGTAACTCGCCCGATTACAACGGTATGTGTATTTTTTCCCTAGCCCATTCTGGTTAAGCGTTTGGAGCAGCAGAATTGCGAAAAATTTGTTGTCCTCTCAACCATTTCTTAGCTTCAAAGTCCCATATCTCGCGAACGGATTCACAAAACCCAAAAATTCCTGTTGCATCTGAAAGTAGAAACTCGCCTGATTACAACGGTACGTGTATTTTTCCCTTAGGCCATTCTGGTTAAGCGATTGGAGCAGCAGAAGTGCGAAAAATTTATTGACTTGTCAACCATTACTTAGCTTCAAAATCCCATATCTCGCGATCGGATTGACCTAACCCAAAAATTCCTATTGCATCTGAAAGTAGAAACTCGCCCGATTACAACGGTATGTGTATTTTTTCCCTGGGCCATTCTGGTTAAACGCTTGGAGCAGCAGAATTGCGAAAAATATTTTGCCTTCTCAACCATTTCTTGGCTTCAAACCACCATATCTCGCGAACGGATTGACCTAACCCAAAAATTCCTATTGCGTCTGAAAGTAGAAACTCGCCCGATTACAACGGTGTGTGTATTTTTTCCCTAGCCCATTCTGGTTAAGCGTTTGGAGCAGCAGAATTGCGAAAAATTTTTTGCCTTCTCAACCATTTCTTTGCTTCAAACTCCCATATCTCGCGAACGGATTGACCTCACCCAAAAATTCCTGTTGCATCTGAAAGTAGAAACTCGCCCGATTACAACGGTATGTGTATTTTTTCCCTAGGCCATTCTGGTTAAGCGTTTGGAGCAGCAGAATTGCGAAAAATTTTTTGCCTTCTCAACCATTTCTTGGCTTCAAACTCCCATATCTCGCGAACGGATTGACCTAACCCAAAAATTCCTGTTGCGTGTGAAAGTAGAAACTCGCCCGATTACAACGGTATGCGTATTTTTTCCCTAGGCCATTCTGGTTAAGCGTTTGGAGCAGCAGAAGTGCGAAAACTTTGTTGTCTTCTTAACCATTTCTTAGCTTCAAACTCCCATATCTCGCGAACGGATTGACCTAACACAAAAATTCCTGTTGTATCTGAAAGTAGAAACTCGCCCGATTACAACGGTGTGTGTATTTTTTCCCTAGCCCATTCTGGTTAAGCGTTTGGAGCAGCAGAATTGCGAAAAATTTTTTGCCTTCTCAACCATTTCTTGGCCTCAAACTCCCATATCTCGCGAACGGATTGACCTAACCCAAAAATTCCTATTGCATCTGAAAGTAGAAACTCGCCCGATTACAACGGTATGTGTATTTTTTCCCCAGGCCATTCTGGTTAAGCGTTTGGAGCAGCAGAATTGCGAAAAATTTTTTGCCTTCTCAACCATTTCTTGGCTTCAAACTCCCATATCTCGCGAACGGATTGACCTAACCCAAAAGTTCCTGTTGCATCTGAAGGTAGAAACTCGACCGATTACAACGGTATGTGTATTTTTTCCCTAGGCCATTCTGGTTAAGCGTTTGGAGCAGCAGAATTGCGAAAAATTTGTTGTCTTCTCAACTATTTTTTAGATTCAAACTCCCATATCTCGCGAACGGATTAACCTAAGCCAAAAATTCCTGTTGCATCTGAAAGTAGAAACTCGCCCGATTACAACGGTATGTGTATTTTTTCCTAGGCCATTCTGGTTAAGCGTTTGGAGCAGCAGAATTGCGAAAAATTTTTTGCCTTCTCAACCATTTCTTGGCTTCAAACTCCCATATCTCGCGAACGGATTGACATAACCCAAAAATTCCTGTTGCATCTGAAAGTAGAAACTCGCCCGATTACAACGGTATGTGTATTTTTTCCCTGGGCCATTCTGGTTAAGCGTTTGGAGCAGCAGAATTGCGAAAAATTTTTTGCCTTCTCAACCATTTCTTGGCTTCAAACTCCCATATCTCGCGAACGGATTCACCTAACCCAAAAATTCCTGTTGCGTGTGAAAGTAGAAAATCGCCCGATTACAACGGTATGTGTATTTCTTCCCTAGCCCATTCTAGTTAAGCGTTTGGAGCAGCAGAATTGCGAAAAATTTGTTGTCTTCTCAACCATTTCTTAGCTTCAAAGTCCCATATCTCGCGAACGGATTGACCAAACCCAAAAATTCCTGCAGCGCCAGAAAGTAGAAACTCGCCCGATTACAACGGTATGTGTATTTTTTCCCTAGGCCATTCTGGTTAAGCGTTTGGATCAGCAGAATTGCGAAAAATTGTATGCCTTCTCAACCATTTCTTGGCTTCAAATTCCCATATCTCGCGAACGGATTGACCTAACCCAAAAATTCCTGTTGCGTGTGAAAGTAGAAACTCGCCCGGTTACAACGGTATGTGTATTTTTTCCCTAGCCCATTCTGGTTAAGCGTTTGGAGCAGCAGAATTGCGAAAAATTTTTGTCTTCTCAACCATTTCTTAGCTTCAAAGTCCCATATCTCGCGAACGGATTGACCAAACCCAAGAATTCCTGCTGCGCCAGAATGTAGACACTCGCCCGATTACAACGGTATGCGTATTTTTCCCTAGGCCATTCTGGTTAAGCGTTTGGAGCAGCAGAATTGCGAAAAATTTGTTGTCTTCTCAACCATTTCTTAGCTCCAAAGTCCCATATCTCGCGAACGGATTGACCGAACCCAAAAATTCCTGCTGCGTCTGAAAGTAGTAACTCGCCCGATTACAACGGTATGTGTATTTTTTCCCTAGCCCATTCTGGTTAAGCGTTTGGAGCAGCAGAATTGCGAAAAATTTGTTGTCCTCTCAACCATTTCTTTGCTTCAAACTCCCATATCTCGCGAACGGATTGACCTAACCCAAAAGTTCCTGTTGCATCTGAAGGTAGAAACTCGACCGATTACAACGGTATGTGTATTTTTTCCCCAGGCCATTCTGGTTAAGCGTTTGGAGCAGCAGAATTGCGAAAAATTTTTTGCCTTCTCAACCATTTCTTGGCTTCAAACTCCCATATCTCGCGAACGGATTGACCTAACCCAAAAGTTCCTGTTGCATCTGAAGGTAGAAACTCGACCGATTACAACGGTATGTGTATTTTTTCCCTAGGCCATTCTGGTTAAGCGTTTGGAGCAGCAGAATTGCGAAAAATTTGTTGTCTTCTCAACTATTTTTTAGATTCAAACTCCCATATCTCGCGAACGGATTAACCTAAGCCAAAAATTCCTGTTGCATCTGAAAGTAGAAACTCGCCCGATTACAACGGTATGTGTATTTTTTCCTAGGCCATTCTGGTTAAGCGTTTGGAGCAGCAGAATTGCGAAAAATTTTTTGCCTTCTCAACCATTTCTTGGCTTCAAACTCCCATATCTCGCGAACGGATTGACATAACCCAAAAATTCCTGTTGCATCTGAAAGTAGAAACTCGCCCGATTACAACGGTATGTGTATTTTTTCCCTGGGCCATTCTGGTTAAGCGTTTGGAGCAGCAGAATTGCGAAAAATTTTTTGCCTTCTCAACCATTTCTTGGCTTCAAACTCCCATATCTCGCGAACGGATTCACCTAACCCAAAAATTCCTGTTGCGTGTGAAAGTAGAAAATCGCCCGATTACAACGGTATGTGTATTTCTTCCCTAGCCCATTCTAGTTAAGCGTTTGGAGCAGCAGAATTGCGAAAAATTTGTTGTCTTCTCAACCATTTCTTAGCTTCAAAGTCCCATATCTCGCGAACGGATTGACCAAACCCAAAAATTCCTGCAGCGCCAGAAAGTAGAAACTCGCCCGATTACAACGGTATGTGTATTTTTTCCCTAGGCCATTCTGGTTAAGCGTTTGGATCAGCAGAATTGCGAAAAATTGTATGCCTTCTCAACCATTTCTTGGCTTCAAATTCCCATATCTCGCGAACGGATTGACCTAACCCAAAAATTCCTGTTGCGTGTGAAAGTAGAAACTCGCCCGGTTACAACGGTATGTGTATTTTTTCCCTAGCCCATTCTGGTTAAGCGTTTGGAGCAGCAGAATTGCGAAAAATTTGTTGTCTTCTCAACCATTTCTTAGCTTCAAAGTCCCATATCTCGCGAACGGATTGACCAAACCCAAGAATTCCTGCTGCGCCAGAATGTAGACACTCGCCCGATTACAACGGTATGCGTATTTTTCCCTAGGCCATTCTGGTTAAGCGTTTGGAGCAGCAGAATTGCGAAAAATTTGTTGTCTTCTCAACCATTTCTTAGCTCCAAAGTCCCATATCTCGCGAACGGATTGACCGAACCCAAAAATTCCTGCTGCGTCTGAAAGTAGTAACTCGCCCGATTACAACGGTATGTGTATTTTTTCCCTAGCCCATTCTGGTTAAGCGTTTGGAGCAGCAGAATTGCGAAAAATTTGTTGTCCTCTCAACCATTTCTTTGCTTCAAAGTCCCATATCTCGCGAACGGATTGACAAAACCCAAAAATTCCTGTTGCATCTGAAAGTAGAAACTCGCCCGATTACAACGGTACGTGTATTTTTCCCTTAGGCCATTCTGGTTAAGCGTTTGGAGCAGCAGAATTGCGAAAAATTTTTTGCCTTCTCAACCATTTCTTGGCTTCAAACTCTCATATCTCGCGAACGGATTCACCTAACCCAAAAATTCCTGTTGCGTGTGAAAGTAGAACATCGCCCGATTACAACGGTATGTGTATTTCTTCCCTAGCCCATTCTAGTTAAGCGTTTGGAGCAGCAGAATTGCGAAAAATTTGTTGTCTTCTCAACCATTACTTAGCTTCAAAGTCCCATACCTCGCGAACGGATTGACCAAAACCAAAAATTCCTGCTGCGCCAGAAAATAGAAACTCGCCCGATTACAACGGTATGTGTATTTTGTCCCTAGGCCATTCTGGTTAAGCGTTTGGATCAGCAGAATTGCGAAAAATTGTATGCCTTCTCAACCATTTCTTGGCTTCAAATTCCCATATCTCGCGAACGGATTGACCTAACCCAAAAATTCCTGTTGTGTGTGAAAGTAGAAACTCGCCCGATTACAACGGTATGCGTATTTTTTCCCTAGGCCATTCTGGTTAAGCGTTTGGAGCAGCAGAATTGCGAAATATTTGTTGTCTTCTCAACCATTTCTTAGATCCAAAGTCCCATATCTCGCGAACGGATTGACCGAACCCAAAAATTCCTGCTGCGTCTGAAAGTAGTAACTCGCCCGATTACAACGGTATGTGTATTTCTTCCCTAGCCCATTCTGGTTAAGCGTTTGGAGCAGCAGAATTGCGAAAAATTTGTTGTCCTCTCAACCAGTTCTTAGCTTCAAAGTCCCATATCTCGCGAACGGATTGATAAAACCCAAAAATTCCTGTTGCATCTGAAAGTAGAAACTCGCCCGATTACAACGGTACGTGTATTTTTCCCTTAGGCCATTCTGGTTAAGCGATTGGAGCAGCAGAAGTGCGAAAAATTTATTGTCTTGTCAACCATTTCTTAGCTTCAAAATCCCATATCTCGCGATCGGATTGACCTAACCCAAAAATTCCTATTGCATCTGAAAGTAGAAACTCGCCCGATTACAACGGTATGTGTATTTTTTCCCTGGGCCATTCTGGTTAAACGCTTGGAGCAGCAGAATTGCGAAAAATATTTTGCCTTCTCAACCATTTCTTGGCTTCAAACCACCATATCTCGCGAACGGATTGACCTAACCCAAAAATTCCTATTGCGTCTGAAAGTAGAAACTCGCCCGATTACAACGGTATGTGTATTTTTTCCCTAGGCCATTCTGGTTAAGCGTTTGGAGCAGCAGAATTGCGAAAAATTTTTTGCCTTCTCAACCATTTCTTGGCTTCAAACTCCCATATCTCGCGAACGGATTGACCTAACCCAAAAATTCCTGTTGCGTGTGAAAGTAGAAACTCGCCCGATTACAACGGTATTCGTATTTTTTCCCCAGGCCATTCTGGTTAAGCGTTTGGAGTAGCAGAAGTGCGAAAAATTTGTTGTCTTCTCAACTATTTTTTAGCTTCAAACACCCATATCTCGCGAACGGATTGACCTAACCCAAAAATTCCTTTTGCATCTGAAAGTAGAAACTCGCCCGATTACAACGGTATGTGTATTTCTTCCCTAGGCCATTCTGGTTAAGCGTTTGGAGCAGCAGAAGTGCGAAAAATTTGTTGTCTTCTCAACTATTTTTTAGCTTCAAACTCCCGTATCTCGCGAACGGATTAACCTAACCCAAAAATTCCTATTGCATCTGAAAGTAGAAACTCGCCCGATTACAACGGTATGTGTATTTTTTCCCTAGGCGATTCTGGTTAAGCGTTTGGAGCAGCAGAATTTCGAAAAATTTTTTGCCATCTCAACCATTTCTTGGCTTCAAACTCCCATATCTCGCGAACGGATTGACCTAACCCAAAAATTCCTATTGCATCTGAAAGTAGAAACTCGCCCGATTACAACGGTATGTGTATTTTTTCACTAGGCCATTCTGGTTAAGCGTTTGGAGCAGCAGAATTGCGAAAAATTTTTTGCCTTCTCAACCATTTCTTGGCTTCAAACTCCCATATCTCGCGAACGGATTGACCTAACCCAAAAATTCCTGTTGCATCTGAAAGTAGAAACTCGCCCGATTACAACGGTGTGTGTATTTTTTCCCAAGCCCTTTCTGGTTAAGCGTTTGGAGCAGCAGAATTGCGAAAAATTTGTTGCCTTCTCAACCATTTCTTGGCTTCAAACTCCCATATCTCGCGAACGGATTGACCTAACCCAAAAATTCCTATTGCATCTGAAAGTAGAAACTCGCCCGATTACAACGGTATGTGTATTTTTTCCCCAGGCCATTCTGGTTAAGCGTTTGGAGCAGCAGAATTGCGAAAAATTTGTTGTCCTCTCAACCAGTTCTTAGCTTCAAAGTCCCATATCTCGCGAACGGATTGATAAAACCCAAAAATTCCTGTTGCATCTGAAAGTAGAAACTCGCCCGATTACAACGGTACGTGTATTTTTCCCTTAGGCCATTCTGGTTAAGCGATTGGAGCAGCAGAAGTGCGAAAAATTTATTGTCTTGTCAACCATTTCTTAGCTTCAAAATCCCATATCTCGCGATCGGATTGACCTAACCCAAAAATTCCTATTGCATCTGAAAGTAGAAACTCGCCCGATTACAACGGTATGTGTATTTTTTCCCTGGGCCATTCTGGTTAAACGCTTGGAGCAGCAGAATTGCGAAAAATATTTTGCCTTCTCAACCATTTCTTGGCTTCAAACCACCATATCTCGCGAACGGATTGACCTAACCCAAAAATTCCTATTGCGTCTGAAAGTAGAAACTCGCCCGATTACAACGGTATGTGTATTTTTTCCCTAGGCCATTCTGGTTAAGCGTTTGGAGCAGCAGAATTGCGAAAAATTTTTTGCCTTCTCAACCATTTCTTGGCTTCAAACTCCCATATCTCGCGAACGGATTGACCTAACCCAAAAATTCCTGTTGCGTGTGAAAGTAGAAACTCGCCCGATTACAACGGTATTCGTATTTTTTCCCCAGGCCATTCTGGTTAAGCGTTTGGAGTAGCAGAAGTGCGAAAAATTTGTTGTCTTCTCAACTATTTTTTAGCTTCAAACACCCATATCTCGCGAACGGATTGACCTAACCCAAAAATTCCTTTTGCATCTGAAAGTAGAAACTCGCCCGATTACAACGGTATGTGTATTTCTTCCCTAGGCCATTCTGGTTAAGCGTTTGGAGCAGCAGAAGTGCGAAAAATTTGTTGTCTTCTCAACTATTTTTTAGCTTCAAACTCCCGTATCTCGCGAACGGATTAACCTAACCCAAAAATTCCTATTGCATCTGAAAGTAGAAACTCGCCCGATTACAACGGTATGTGTATTTTTTCCCTAGGCGATTCTGGTTAAGCGTTTGGAGCAGCAGAATTTCGAAAAATTTTTTGCCATCTCAACCATTTCTTGGCTTCAAACTCCCATATCTCGCGAACGGATTGACCTAACCCAAAAATTCCTATTGCATCTGAAAGTAGAAACTCGCCCGATTACAACGGTATGTGTATTTTTTCACTAGGCCATTCTGGTTAAGCGTTTGGAGCAGCAGAATTGCGAAAAATTTTTTGCCTTCTCAACCATTTCTTGGCTTCAAACTCCCATATCTCGCGAACGGATTGACCTAACCCAAAAATTCCTGTTGCATCTGAAAGTAGAAACTCGCCCGATTACAACGGTGTGTGTATTTTTTCCCAAGCCCTTTCTGGTTAAGCGTTTGGAGCAGCAGAATTGCGAAAAATTTGTTGCCTTCTCAACCATTTCTTGGCTTCAAACTCCCATATCTCGCGAACGGATTGACCTAACCCAAAAATTCCTATTGCATCTGAAAGTAGAAACTCGCCCGATTACAACGGTATGTGTATTTTTTCCCCAGGCCATTCTGGTTAAGCGTTTGGAGCAGCAGAATTGCGAAAAATTTGTTGTCCTCTCAACCAGTTCTTAGCTTCAAAGTCCCATATCTCGCGAACGGATTGATAAAACCCAAAAATTCCTGTTGCATCTGAAAGTAGAAACTCGCCCGATTACAACGGTACGTGTATTTTTCCCTTAGGCCATTCTGGTTAAGCGATTGGAGCAGCAGAAGTGCGAAAAATTTATTGTCTTGTCAACCATTTCTTAGCTTCAAAATCCCATATCTCGCGATCGGATTGACCTAACCCAAAAATTCCTATTGCATCTGAAAGTAGAAACTCGCCCGATTACAACGGTATGTGTATTTTTTCCCTGGGCCATTCTGGTTAAACGCTTGGAGCAGCAGAATTGCGAAAAATATTTTGCCTTCTCAACCATTTCTTGGCTTCAAACCACCATATCTCGCGAACGGATTGACCTAACCCAAAAATTCCTATTGCGTCTGAAAGTAGAAACTCGCCCGATTACAACGGTATGTGTATTTTTTCCCTAGGCCATTCTGGTTAAGCGTTTGGAGCAGCAGAATTGCGAAAAATTTTTTGCCTTCTCAACCATTTCTTGGCTTCAAACTCCCATATCTCGCGAACGGATTGACCTAACCCAAAAATTCCTGTTGCGTGTGAAAGTAGAAACTCGCCCGATTACAACGGTATTCGTATTTTTTCCCCAGGCCATTCTGGTTAAGCGTTTGGAGTAGCAGAAGTGCGAAAAATTTGTTGTCTTCTCAACTATTTTTTAGCTTCAAACACCCATATCTCGCGAACGGATTGACCTAACCCAAAAATTCCTTTTGCATCTGAAAGTAGAAACTCGCCCGATTACAACGGTATGTGTATTTCTTCCCTAGGCCATTCTGGTTAAGCGTTTGGAGCAGCAGAAGTGCGAAAAATTTGTTGTCTTCTCAACTATTTTTTAGCTTCAAACTCCCGTATCTCGCGAACGGATTAACCTAACCCAAAAATTCCTATTGCATCTGAAAGTAGAAACTCGCCCGATTACAACGGTATGTGTATTTTTTCCCTAGGCGATTCTGGTTAAGCGTTTGGAGCAGCAGAATTTCGAAAAATTTTTTGCCATCTCAACCATTTCTTGGCTTCAAACTCCCATATCTCGCGAACGGATTGACCTAACCCAAAAATTCCTATTGCATCTGAAAGTAGAAACTCGCCCGATTACAACGGTATGTGTATTTTTTCCCTAGGCCATTCTGGTTAAGCGTTTGGAGCAGCAGAATTGCGAAAAATTTTTTGCCTTCTCAACCATTTCTTGGCTTCAAACTCCCATATCTCGCGAACGGATTGACCTAACACAAAAATTCCTGTTGCGTGTGAAAGTAGAAACTCGCCCGGTTACAACGGTATGCGTATTTTTTCCCTAGGCCATTCTGGTTAAGCGTTTGGAGCAGCAGAAGTGCGAAAACTTTGTTGTCTTCTTAACCATTTCTTAGCTTCAAACTCCCATATCTCGCGAACGGATTGACCTAACCCAAAAATTCCTGTTGCACCTGAAAGTAGAAACTCGCCCGATTACAACGGTGTGTGTATTTTTTCCCTAGCCCATTCTGGTTAAGCGTTTGGGGCAGCAGAATTGCGAAAAATTTTTTGCCTTCTCAACCATTTCTTGGCCTCAAACTCCCATATCTCGCGAACGGATTGACCTAACCCAAAAATTCCTATTGCATCTGAAAGTAGAAACTCGCCCGATTACTACGGTATGTGTATTTTTTCCCTAGGCCATTCTGGTTAAGCGTTTGGAGCAGCAGAATTGCGAAAAATTTGTTGTCTTCTCAACTATTTTTTAGCTTCAAACTCCCATATCTCGCGAACGGATTAACCTAACCCAAAAATTCCTGTTGCATCTGAAAGTAGAAACTAGCCCGATTACAACGTTATGTGTATTTTTTCCCTAGGCCATTCTGGTTAAGCGTTTGGAGCAGCAGAATTTCGAAAAATTTTTTGCCATCTCAACCATTTCTTGGCATCAAACTCCCATATCTCGCGAACGGATTGACCTAACCCAAAAATTCCTATTGCATCTGGAAGTAGAAACTCGCCCG
The DNA here is from genome assembly GCF_051014685.1 of Ptiloglossa arizonensis. NCBI lineage: Eukaryota > Metazoa > Arthropoda > Insecta > Hymenoptera > Colletidae > Ptiloglossa > Ptiloglossa arizonensis. The sequence continues at coordinate 282,055 of NW_027478738.1, read as the reverse complement.
ATTACAACGGTATGTGTATTTTTTCCCTAGGCCATTCTGGTTAAGCGTTTGGAGCAGCAGAATTGCGAAAAATTTGTTGTCTTCTCAACTATTTTTTAGCTTCAAACTCCCATATCTCGCGAACGGATTAACCTAACCCAAAAATTCCTGTTGCATCTGAAAGTAGAAACTCGCCCGATTACAACGTTATGTGTATTTTTTCACTAGGCCATTCTGGTTAAGCGTTTGGAGCAGCAGAATTGCGAAAAATTTTTTGCCTTCTCAACCATTTCTTGGCTGCAAACTCCCATATCTCGCGAACGGATTGACCTAACCCAAAAATTTCTGTTGCATCTGAAAGTAGAAACTCGCCCGATTACAGCGGTATGTGTATTTTTTCCCTAGGCCATTCTGGTTAAGCGTTTGGAGCAGCAGAAGTGCGAAAAATTTGTTGTCTTCTCAACTATTTTTTAGCTTCAAACTCCCGTATCTCGCGAACGGATTAACCTAACCCAAAAATTCCTATTGCATCTGAAAGTAGAAACTCGCCCGATTACAACGTTATGTGTATTTTTTCCCTAGGCCATTCTGGTTAAGCGTTTGGAGCAGCAGAATTTCGAAAAATTTTTTGCCATCTCAACCATTTCTTGGCATCAAACTCCCATATCTCGCGAACGGATTGACCTAACCCAAAAATTCCTATTGCATCTGGAAGTAGAAACTCGCCCGATTACAACGGTATGTGTATTTTTTCCCTAGGCCATTCTGGTTAAGCGTTTGGAGCAGCAGAATTGCGAAAAATTTGTCTTCTCAACTATTTTTTAGCTTCAAACTCCCATATCTCGCGAACGGATTAACCTAACCCAAAAATTCCTGTTGCATCTGAAAGTAGAAACTCGCCCGATTACAACGTTATGTGTATTTTTTCACTAGGCCATTCTGGTTAAGCGTTTGGAGCAGCAGAATTGCGAAAAATTTTTTGCCTTCTCAACCATTTCTTGGCTTCAAACTCCCATATCTCGCGAACGGATTGACCTAACACAAAAATTCCTGTTGCGTGTGAAAGTAGAAACTCGCCCGGTTACAACGGTATGCGTATTTTTTCCCTAGGCCATTCTGGTTAAGCGTTTGGAGCAGCAGAAGTGCGAAAACTTTGTTGTCTTCTTAACCATTTCTTAGCTTCAAACTCCCATATCTCGCGAACGGATTGACCTAACCCAAAAATTCCTGTTGCACCTGAAAGTAGAAACTCGCCCGATTACAACGGTGTGTGTATTTTTTCCCTAGCCCATTCTGGTTAAGCGTTTGGGGCAGCAGAATTGCGAAAAATTTTTTGCCTTCTCAACCATTTCTTGGCCTCAAACTCCCATATCTCGCGAACGGATTGACCTAACCCAAAAATTCCTATTGCATCTGAAAGTAGAAACTCGCCCGATTACTACGGTATGTGTATTTTTTCCCTAGGCCATTCTGGTTAAGCGTTTGGAGCAGCAGAATTGCGAAAAATTTGTTGTCTTCTCAACTATTTTTTAGCTTCAAACTCCCATATCTCGCGAACGGATTAACCTAACCCAAAAATTCCTGTTGCATCTGAAAGTAGAAACTAGCCCGATTACAACGTTATGTGTATTTTTTCCCTAGGCCATTCTGGTTAAGCGTTTGGAGCAGCAGAATTGCGAAAAATTTTTTGCCTTCTCAACCATTTCTTGGCATCAAACTCCCATATCTCGCGAACGGATTGACCTAACCCAAAAATTCCTATTGCATCTGGAAGTAGAAACTCGCCCGATTACAACGGTATGTGTATTTTTTCCCTAGGCCATTCTGGTTAAGCGTTTGGAGCAGCAGAAGTGCGAAAAATTTGTTGTCTTCTCAACTATTTTTTAGCTTCAAACTCCCGTATCTCGCGAACGGATTAACCTAACCCAAAAATTCCTATTGCATCTGAAAGTAGAAACTCGCCCGATTACAACGGTATGTGTATTTTTTCCCTAGGCGATTCTGGTTAAGCGTTTGGAGCAGCAGAATTTCGAAAAATTTTTTGCCGTCTCAACCATTTCTTGGCTTCAAACTCCCATATCTCGCGAACGGATTGACCTAACCCAAAAATTCCTATTGCATCTGAAAGTAGAAACTCGCCCGATTACAACGGTATGTGTATTTTTTCACTAGGCCATTCTGGTTAAGCGTTTGGAGCAGCAGAATAGCGAAAAATTTTTTGCCTTCTCAACCATTTCTTGGCTTCAAACTCCCATATCTCGCGAACGGATTGACCTAACCCAAAAATTCCTGTTGCATCTGAAAGTAGAAACTCGCCCGATTACAACGGTATGTGTATTTTTCCCTAGGCCATTCTGGTTAAGCGTTTGGAGCAGCAGAATTGCGAAAAATTTGTTGTCTTCTCAACTATTTTTTAGCTTCAAACTCCCATATCTCGCGAACGGATTAACCTAACCCAAAAATTCCTGTTGCATCTGAAAGTAGAAACTCGCCCGATTACAACGTTATGTGTATTTTTTCCCTAGGCCATTCTGGTTAAGCGTTTGGAGCAGCAGAATTTCGAAAATTTTTTGCCATCTCAACCATTTCTTGGCATCAAACTCCCATATCTCGCGAACGGATTGACCTAACCCAAAAATTCCTATTGCATCTGGAAGTAGAAACTCGCCCGATTACAACGGTATGTGTATTTTTTCCCTAGGCCATTCTGGTTAAGCGTTTGGAGCAGCAGAATTGCGAAAAATTTGTCTTCTCAACTATTTTTTAGCTTCAAACTCCCATATCTCGCGAACGGATTAACCTAACCCAAAAATTCCTGTTGCATCTGAAAGTAGAAACTCGCCCGATTACAACGTTATGTGTATTTTTTCACTAGGCCATTCTGGTTAAGCGTTTGGAGCAGCAGAATTGCGAAAAATTTTTTGCCTTCTCAACCATTTCTTGGCTTCAAACTCCCATATCTCGCGAACGGATTGACCTAACCCAAAAATTTCTGTTGCATCTGAAAGTAGAAACTCGCCCGATTACAGCGGTATGTGTATTTTTTCCCTAGGCCATTCTGGTTAAGCGTTTGGAGCAGCAGAAGTGCGAAAAATTTGTTGTCTTCTCAACTATTTTTTAGCTTCAAACTCCCGTATCTCGCGAACGGATTAACCTAACCCAAAAATTCCTATTGCATCTGAAAGTAGAAACTCGCCCGATTACAACGGTATGTGTATTTTTTCCCTAGGCGATTCTGGTTAAGCGTTTGGAGCAGCAGAATTTCGAAAAATTTTTTGCCGTCTCAACCATTTCTTGGCTTCAAACTCCCATATCTCGCGAACGGAATGACCTAACCCAAAAATTCCTATTGCATCTGAAAGTAGAAACTCGCCCGATTACAACGGTATGTGTATTTTTTCACTAGGCCATTCTGGTTAAGCGTTTGGAGCAGCAGAATAGCGAAAAATTTTTTGCCTTCTCAACCATTTCTTGGCTTCAAACTCCCATATCTCGCGAACGGATTGACCTAACCCAAAAATTCCTGTTGCATCTGAAAGTAGAAACTCGCCCGATTACAACGGTATGTGTATTTTTTCCCTAGGCCATTCTGGTTAAGCGTTTGGAGCAGCAGAATTGCGAAAAATTTGTTGTCTTCTCAACTATTTTTTAGCTTCAAACTCCCATATCTCGCGAACGGATTAACCTAACCCAAAAATTCCTGTTGCATCTGAAAGTAGAAACTCGCCCGATTACAACGTTATGTGTATTTTTTCCCTAGGCCATTCTGGTTAAGCGTTTGGAGCAGCAGAATTTCGAAAAATTTTTTGCCATCTCAACCATTTCTTGGCATCAAACTCCCATATCTCGCGAACGGATTGACCTAACCCAAAAATTCCTATTGCATCTGGAAGTAGAAGCTCGCCCGATTACAACGGTATGTGTATTTTTTCCCTAGGCCATTCTGGTTAAGCGTTTGGAGCAGCAGAATTGCGAAAAATTTGTCTTCTCAACTATTTTTTAGCTTCAAACTCCCATATCTCGCGAACGGATTAACCTAACCCAAAAATTCCTGTTGCATCTGAAAGTAGAAACTCGCCCGATTACAACGTTATGTGTATTTTTTCCCTAGGCGATTCTGGTTAAGCGTTTGGAGCAGCAGAATTTCGAAAAATTTTTTGCCATCTCAACCATTTCTTGGCTTCAAACTCCCATATCTCGCGAACGGATTGACCTAACCCAAAAATTCCTATTGCATCTGAAAGTAGAAACTCGCCCGATTACAACGGTATGTGTATTTTTTCACTAGGCCATTCTGGTTAAGCGTTTGGAGCAGCAGAATTGCGAAAAATTTTTTGCCTTCTCAACCATTTCTTGGCTTCAAACTCCCATATCTCGCGAACGGATTGACCTAACCCAAAAATTCCTGTTGCATCTGAAAGTAGAAACTCGCCCGATTACAACGGTGTGTGTATTTTTTGCCAAGCCCTTTCTGGTTAAGCGTTTGGAGCAGCAGAATTGCGAAAAATTTGTTGCCTTCTCAACCATTTCTTGGCTTCAAACTCCCATATCTCGCGAACGGATTGACCTAACCCAAAAATTCCTATTGCATCTGAAAGTAGAAACTCGCCCGATTACAACGGTATGTGTATTTTTTCCCCAGGCCATTCTGGTTAAGCGTTTGGAGCAGCAGAATTGCGAAAAATTTTTTGCTTTCTCAACCATTTCTTTGCTTCAAACTCCCATATCTCGCGAACGGATTGACCTAACCCAAAAATTCCTGTTGCATCTGAAAGTAGAAACTCGCCCGATTACAACGGTATGTGTATTTTTTCCCTAGGCCATTCTGGTTAAGCGTTTGGAGCAGCAGAATTGCGAAAAATTTTTTGCCTTCTCAACCATTTCTTGGCTTCAAACTCCCATATCTCGCGAACGGATTGACCTAACCCAAAAATTCCTGTTGCGTGTGAAAGTAGAAACTCGCCCGGTTACAACGGTATGCGTATTTTTTCCCTAGGCCATTCTGGTTAAGCGTTTGGAGCAGCAGAAGTGCGAAAACTTTGTTGTCTTCTTAACCATTTCTTAGCTTCAAACTCCCATATCTCGCGAACGGATTGACCTAACCCAAAAATTCCTGTTGCATCTGAAAGTAGAAACTCGCCCGATTACAACGGTATGTGTATTTTTTCCTAGGCCATTCTGGTTAAGCGTTTGGAGCAGCAGAATTGCGAGAAATTTTTTGCCTTCTCAACCATTTCTTGGCCTCAAACTCCCATATCTCGCGAACGGATTGACCTAACCCAAAAATTCCTATTGCATCTGAAAGTAGAAACTCGCCCGATTACAACGGTATGTGTATTTTTTCCCCAGGCCATTCTGGTTAAGCGTTTGGAGCAGCAGAATTGCGAAAAATTTTTTGCCTTCTCAACCATTTCTTGGCTTCAAACTCCCATATCTCGCGAAAGGATTGACCTAACCCAAAAATTCCTGTTGCATCTGAAAGTAGAAACTCGACCGATTACAACGGTATGTGTATTTTTTCCCTAGGCCATTCTGGTTAAGCGTTTGGAGCAGCAGAATTGCGAAAAATTTGTTGTCTTCTCAACTATTTTTTAGCTTCAAACTCCCATATCTCGCGAACGGATTAACCTAACCCAAAAATTCCTGTTGCATCTGAAAGTAGAAACTCGCCCGATTACAACGGTATGTGTATTTTTTCCTAGGCCATTCTGGTTAAGCGTTTGGAGCAGCAGAATTGCGAAAAATTTTTTGCCTTCTCAACCATTTCTTGGTTTCAAACTCCCATATCTCGCGAACGGATTGACCTAACCCAAAAATTCCTGTTGCATCTGAAAGTAGAAACTCGCCCGATTACAACGGTATGTGTATTTTTTCCCTGGGCCATTCTGGTTAAGCGTTTGGAGCAGCAGAATTGCGAAAAATTTGTTGTCTTCTCAACTATTTTTTAGCTTCAAACTCCCATATCTCGCGAACGGATTAACCTAACCCAAAAATTCCTGTTGCATCTGAAAGTAGAAACTCGCCCGATTACAACGGTATGTGTATTTTTTCCCTAGGCCATTCTGGTTAAGCGTTTGGAGCAGCAGAATTTCGAAAAGTTTTTTGCCATCTCAACCATTTCTTGGCATCAAACTCCCATATCTCGCGAACGGATTGACCTAACCAAAAAATTCCTATTGCATCTGAAAGTAGAAACTCGCCCGATTACAACGGTATGTGTATTTTTTCCCTAGGCCATTCTGGTTAAGCGTTTGGAGCAGCAGAATTGCGAAAAATTTTTTGCCTTCTCAACCATTTCTTGGCTTCAAACTCCCATATCTCGCGAACGGATTGACCTAACCCAAAAATTCCTGTTGCATCTGAAAGTAGAAACTCGCCCGATTTCAGCGGTATGTGTATTTTTTCCCTAGGCCATTCTGGTTAAGCGTTTGGAGCAGACGAAGTGCGAAAAATTTGTTGTCTTCTCAACTATTTTTTAGCTTCAAACTCCCGTATCTCGCGAACGGATTAACCTAACCCAAAACTTCCTATTGCATCTGAAAGTAGAAACTCGCCCGATTACAACGGTATGTGTATTTTTTCCCTAGGCCATTCTGGTTAAGCGCTTGGAGCAGCAGAATTTCGAAAAATTTTTTGCCATCTCAACCATTTCTTGGCTTCAAACTCCCATATCTCGCGAACGGATTGACCTAACCCAAAAATTCCTATTGCATCTGAAAGTAGAAACTCGCCCGATTACAACGGTATGTGTATTTTTTCACTAGGCCATTCTGGTTAAGCGTTTGGAGCAGCAGAATTGCGAAAAATTTTTTGCCTTCTCAACCATTTCTTGGCTTCAAACTCCCATATCTCGCGAACGGATTGACCTAACCCAAAAATTCCTGTTGCATCTGAAAGTAGAAACTCGCCCGATTACAACGGTGTGTGTATTTTTTCCCAAGCCCTTTCTGGTTAAGCGTTTGGAGCAGCAGAATTGCGAAAAATTTGTTGCCTTCTCAACCATTTCTTGGCTTCAAACTCCCATATCTCGCGAACGGATTGACCTAACCCAAAAATTCCTATTGCATCTGAAAGTAGAAACTCGCCCGATTACAACGGTATGTGTATTTTTTCCCCAGGCCATTCTGGTTAAGCGTTTGGAGCAGCAGAATTGCGAAAAATTTTTTGCTTTCTCAACCATTTCTTTGCTTCAAACTCCCATATCTCGCGAACGGATTGACCTAACCCAAAAATTCCTATTGCATCTGAAAGTAGAAACTCGCCCGATTACAACGGTATGTGTATTTTTTCCCCAGGCCATTCTGGTTAAGCGTTTGGAGCAGCAGAATTGCGAAAAATTTTTTGCTTTCTCAACCATTTCTTTGCTTCAAACTCCCATATCTCGCGAACGGATTGACCTAACCCAAAAATTCCTGTTGCATCTGAAAGTAGAAACTCGCCCGATTACAACGGTATGTGTATTTTTTCCCTAGGTCATTCTGGTTAAGCGTTTGGAGCAGCAGAAGTGCGAAAACTTTGTTGTCTTCTTAACCATTTCTTAGCTTCAAACTCCCATATCTCGCGAAAGGATTGACCTAACCCAAAAATTCCTGTTGCATCTGAAAGTAGAAACTCGACCGATTACAACGGTATGTGTATTTTTTCCCTAGGCCATTCTGGTTAAGCGTTTGGAGCAGCAGAATTGCGAAAAATTTGTTGTCTTCTCAACTATTTTTTAGCTTCAAACTCGCATATCTCGCGATCGGATTAACCTAACCCAAAAATTCCTGTTGCATCTGAAAGTAGAAACTCGCCCGATTACAACGGTATGTGTATTTTTTCCTAGGCCATTCTGGTTAAGCGTTTGGAGCAGCAGAATTGCGAGAAATTTTTTGCCTTCTCAACCATTTCTTGGCCTCAAACTCCCATATCTCGCGAACGGATTGACCTAACCCAAAAATTCCTATTGCATCTGAAAGTAGAAACTCGCCCGATTACAACGGTATGTGTATTTTTTCCCCAGGCCATTCTGGTTAAGCGTTTGGAGCAGCAGAATTGCGAAAAATTTTTTGCCTTCTCAACCATCTCTTGGCTTCAAACTCCCATATCTCGCGAAAGGATTGACCTAACCCAAAAATTCCTGTTGCATCTGAAAGTAGAAACTCGACCGATTACAACGGTATGTGTATTTTTTCCCTAGGCCATTCTGGTTAAGCGTTTGGAGCAGCAGAATTGCGAAAAATTTGTTGTCTTCTCAACTATTTTTTAGCTTCAAACTCCCATATCTCGCGAACGGATTAACCTAACCCAAAAATTCCTGTTGCATCTGAAAGTAGAAACTCGCCCGATTACAACGGTATGTGTATTTTTTCCTAGGCCATTCTGGTTAAGCGTTTGGAGCAGCAGAATTGCGAAAAATTTTTTGCCTTCTCAACCATTTCTTGGCTTCAAACTCCCATATCTCGCGAACGGATTGACCTAACCCAAAAATTCCTGTTGCATCTGAAAGTAGAAACTCGCCCGATTACAACGGTATGTGTATTTTTTCCCTGGGCCATTCTGGTTAAGCGTTTGGAGCAGCAGAATTGCGAAAAATTTGTTGTCTTCTCAAGTACTTTTTAGCTTCAAACTCCCATATCTCGCGAACGGATTAACCTAACCCAAAAATTCCTGTTGCATCTGAAAGTAGAAACTCGCCCGATTACAACGGTATGTGTATTTTTTCCCTAGGCCATTCTGGTTAAGCGTTTGGAGCAGCAGAATTTCGAAAAGTTTTTTGCCATCTCAACCATTTCTTGGCATCAAACTCCCATATCTCGCGAACGGATTGACCTAACCCAAAAATTCCTATTGCATCTGAAAGTAGAAACTCGCCCGATTACAACGGTATGTGTATTTTTTCCCTAGGCCATTCTGGTTAAGCGTTTGGAGCAGCAGAATTGCGAAAAATTTTTTGCCTTCTCAACCATTTCTTGGCTTCAAACTCCCATATCTCGCGAACGGATTGACCTAACCCAAAAATTCCTGTTGCATCTGAAAGTAGAAACTCGCCCGATTTCAGCGGTATGTGTATTTTTTCCCTAGGCCATTCTGGTTAAGCGTTTGGAGCAGCAGAAGTGCGAAAAATTTGTTGTCTTCTCAACTATTTTTTAGCTTCAAACTCCCGTATCTCGCGAACGGATTAACCTAACCCAAAAATTCCTATTGCATCTGAAAGTAGAAACTCGCCCGATTACAACGGTATGTGTATTTTTTCCCTAGGCCATTCTGGTTAAGCGCTTGGAGCAGCAGAATTTCGAAAAATTTTTTGCCATCTCAACCATTTCTTGGCTTCAAACTACCATATCTCGCGAACGGATTGACCTAACCCAAAAATTCCTATTGCATCTGAAAGTAGAAACTCGCCCGATTACAACGGTATGTGTATTTTTTCACTAGGCCATTCTGGTTAAGCGTTTGGAGCAGCAGAATTGCGAAAAATTTTTTGCCTTCTCAACCATTTCTTGGCTTCAAACTCCCATATCTCGCGAACGGATTGACCTAACCCAAAAATTCCTGTTGCATCTGAAAGTAGAAACTCGCCCGATTACAACGGTGTGTGTATTTTTTCCCAAGCCCTTTCTGGTTAAGCGTTTGGAGCAGCAGAATTGCGAAAAATTTGTTGCCTTCTCAACCATTTCTTGGCTTCAAACTCCCATATCTCGCGAACGGATTGACCTAACCCAAAAATTCCTATTGCATCTGAAAGTAGAAACTCGCCCGATTACAACGGTATGTGTATTTTTTCCCCAGGCCATTCTGGTTAAGCGTTTGGAGCAGCAGAATTGCGAAAAATTTTTTGCTTTCTCAACCATTTCTTTGCTTCAAACTCCCATATCTCGCGAACGGATTGACCTAACCCAAAAATTCCTGTTGCATCTGAAAGTAGAAACTCGCCCGATTACAACGGTATGTGTATTTTTTCCCTAGGCCATTCTGGTTAAGCGTTTGGAGCAGCAGAATTGCGAAAAATTTTTTGCCTTCTCAACCATTTCTTGGCTTCAAACTCCCATATCTCGCGAACGGATTGACCTAACCCAAAAATTCCTGTTGCGTGTGAAAGTAGAAACTCGCCCGGTTACAACGGTATGCGTATTTTTTCCCTAGGCCATTCTGGTTAAGCGTTTGGAGCAGCAGAAGTGCGAAAACTTTGTTGTCTTCTTAACCATTTCTTAGCTTCAAACTCCCATATCTCGCGAACGGATTGACCTAACCCAAAAATTCCTGTTGCACCTGAAAGTAGAAACTCGCCCGATTACAACGGTGTGTGTATTTTTTCCCTAGCCCATTCTGGTTAAGCGTTTGGGGCAGCAGAATTGCGAAAAATTTTTTGCCTTCTCAACCATTTCTTGGCCTCAAACTCCCATATCTCGCGAACGGATTGACCTAACCCAAAAATTCCTATTGCATCTGAAAGTAGAAACTCGCCCGATTACAACGGTATGTGTATTTTTTCCCCAGGCCATTCTGGTTAAGCGTTTGGAGCAGCAGAATTGCGAAAAATTTTTTGCCTTCTCAACCATTTCTTGGCTTCAAACTCCCATATCTCGCGAAAGGATTGACCTAACCCAAAAATTCCTGTTGCATCTGAAAGTAGAAACTCGACCGATTACAACGGTATGTGTATTTTTTCCCTAGGCCATTCTGGTTAAGCGTTTGGAGCAGCAGAATTGCGAAAAATTTGTTGTCTTCTCAACTATTTTTTAGCTTCAAACTCCCATATCTCGCGAACGGATTAACCTAACCCAAAAATTCCTGTTCCATCTGAAAGTAGAAACTCGCCCGATTACAACGGTATGTGTATTTTTTCCTAGGCCATTCTGGTTAAGCGTTTGGAGCAGCAGAATTGCGAAAAATTTTTTGCCTTCTCAACCATTTCTTGGTTTCAAACTCCCATATCTCGCGAACGGATTGACCTAACCCAAAAATTCCTGTTGCATCTGAAAGTAGAAACTCGCCCGATTACAACGGTATGTGTATTTTTTCCCTGGGCCATTCTGGTTAAGCGTTTGGAGCAGCAGAATTGCGAAAAATTTGTTGTCTTCTCAACTATTTTTTAGCTTCAAACTCCCATATCTCGCGAACGGATTAACCTAACCCAAAAATTCCTGTTGCATCTGAAAGTAGAAACTCGCCCGATTACAAGGGTATGTGTATTTTTTCCCTAGGCCATTCTGGTTAAGCGTTTGGAGCAGCAGAATTTCGAAAAGTTTTTTGCCATCTCAACCATTTCTTGGCATCAAACTCCCATATCTCGCGAACGGATTGACCTAACCCAAAAATTCCTATTGCATCTGAAAGTAGAAACTCGCCCGATTACAACGGTATGTGTATTTTTTCCCTAGGCCATTCTGGTTAAGCGTTTGGAGCAGCAGAAGTGCGAAAAATTTGTTGTCTTCTCAACTATTTTTTAGCTTCAAACTCCCATATCTCGCGAACGGATTGACCTAACCCAAAAATTCCTGTTGCATCTGAAAGTAGAAACTCGCCCGATTACAACGGTATGTGTATTTTTTCCCTAGTCCATTCTGGTTAGGCGTTAGGAGCAGCAGAATTGCGAAAAATTTTTTGCCTTCTCAACCATTTCTTGGATTCAAACTCCCATATCTCGCGAACGGATTGACCTAACCCAAAAATTCCTGTTGCATCTGTAAGTAGAAACTCGCCCGATTACAACGGTATGTGTATTTTTTCCCTGGGCCATTCTGGTTAAACGTTTGGAGCAGCAGAATTGCGAAAAATTTTTTGCCTTCTCAACCATTTCTTGGCCTCAAACTCCCATATCTCGCGAACGGATTGACCTAACCCAAAAATTCCTGTTCCATCTGAAAGTAGAAACTCGCCCGATTACAACGGTATGTGTATTTTTTCCTAGGCCATTCTGGTTAAGCGTTTGGAGCAGCAGAATTGCGAAAAATTTTTTGCCTTCTCAACCATTTCTTGGTTTCAAACTCCCATATCTCGCGAACGGATTGACCTAACCCAAAAATTCCTGTTGCATCTGAAAGTAGAAACTCGCCCGATTACAACGGTATGTGTATTTTTTCCCTGGGCCATTCTGGTTAAGCGTTTGGAGCAGCAGAATTGCGAAAAATTTGTTGTCTTCTCAACTATTTTTTAGCTTCAAACTCCCATATCTCGCGAACGGATTAACCTAACCCAAAAATTCCTGTTGCATCTGAAAGTAGAAACTCGCCCGATTACAAGGGTATGTGTATTTTTTCCCTAGGCCATTCTGGTTAAGCGTTTGGAGCAGCAGAATTTCGAAAAGTTTTTTGCCATCTCAACCATTTCTTGGCATCAAACTCCCATATCTCGCGAACGGATTGACCTAACCCAAAAATTCCTATTGCATCTGAAAGTAGAAACTCGCTCGATTACAACGGTATGTGTATTTTTTCCCTAGGCCATTCTGGTTAAGCGTTTGGAGCAGCAGAATTGCGAAAAATTTTTTGCCTTCTCAACCATTTCTTGGCTTCAAACTCCCATATCTCGCGAACGGATTGACCTAACCCAAAAATTCCTGTTGCATCTGAAAGTAGAAACTCGCCCGATTACAACGGCGTGTGTATTTTTGCCCTAGCCCATTCTGGTTAAACGGTTGGAGCAGCAGAAGTGCGAAAAATTTGTTGTCTTCTCAACTATTTTTTAGCTTCAAACTCCCATATCTCGCGAACGGATTGACCTAACCCAAAAATTCCTGTTGCATCTGAAAGTAGAAACTCGCCCGATTACAACGGTATGTGTATTTTTTCCCTAGTCCATTCTGGTTAGGCGTTAGGAGCAGCAGAATTGCGAAAAATTTTTTGCCTTCTCAACCATTTCTTGGATTCAAACTCCCATATCTCGCGAACGGATTGACCTAACCCAAAAATTCCTGTTGCATCTGTAAGTAGAAACTCGCCCGATTACAACGGTATGTGTATTTTTTCCCTGGGCCATTCTGGTTAAACGTTTGGAGCAGCAGAATTGCGAAAAATTTTTTGCCTTCTCAACCATTTCTTGGCCTCAAACTCCCATATCTCGCGAACGGATTGACCTAACCCAAAAATTCCTATTGCATCTGAAAGTAGAAACTCGCCCGATTACAACGGTATGTGTATTTTTTCCCCAGGCCATTCTGGTTAAGCGTTTGGAGCAGCAGAATTGCGAAAATTTTTTTGCCTTCTCAACCATTTCTTGGCTTCAAACTCCCATATCTCGCGAACGGATTGACCTAACCCAAAAATTCCTGTTGCATCTGAAAGTAGAAACTCGCCCGATTACAACGGTATGTGTATTTTTTCCCTAGGCCATTCTGGTTAAGCGTTTGGAGCAGCAGAATTGCGAAAAATTTGTTGTCTTCTCAACTATTTTTTAGCTTCAAACTCCCATATCTCGCGAACGGATTAACCTAACCCAAAAATTCCTGTTGCATCTGAAAGTAGAAACTCGCCCGATTACAACGGTATGTGTATTTTTTCCCTAGGCCATTCTGGTTAAGCGTTTGGAGCAGCAGAATTTCGAGAAATTTTTTGCCATCTCAACCATTTCTTGGCATCAAACTCCCATATCTCGCGAACGGATTGACCTAACCCAAAAATTCCTATTGCATCTGAAAGTAGAAACTCGCCCGATTACAACGGTATGTGTATTTTTTCCCTAGGCCATTCTGGTTAAGCGTTTGGAGCAGCAGAATTGCGAAAAATTTTTTGCCTTCTCAACCATTTCTTGGCTTCAAACTCCCATATCTCGCGAACGGATTGACCTAACCCAAAAATTCCTGTTGCATCTGAAAGTAGAAACTCGCCCGATTACAACGGTGTGTGTATTTTTGCCCTAGCCCATTCTGGTTAAACGTTTGGAGCAGCAGAATTGCGAAAAATATTTTGCCTTCTCAACCATTTCTTGGCTTCAGACCACCATATCTCGCGAACGGATTTACCTAACCCAAAAATTCCTATTGCATCTGAAAGTAGAAAATCGACCGATTACAACGGTATGTGTATTTTTTCCCTAGGCCATTCTGGTTAAGCGGTTGGAGCAGCAGAATTGCGAAAAATTTTTTGCCTTCTCAACCATTTCTTGGCTTCAAACACCCATATCTCGCGAACGGATTGACCTAACCCAAAAATTCCTGTTGCATCTGAAAGTAGAAACTCGCCCGATTACAACGGTGTGTGTATTTTTTCCCTAGCCCATTCTGGTTAAGCGTTTGGAGCAGCAGAATTGCGAAAAATTTTTTGCCTTCTCAACCATTTCTTGGATTCAAACTCCCATATCTCGCGAACGGATTGACCTAACCCAAAAATTCCTATTGCATCTGAAAGTAGAAACTCGCCCGATTACAACGGTATGTGTATTTTTTCCCCAGGCCATTCTGGATAAGCGTTTGGAGCAGCAGAATTGCGAAAAATTTTTTGCCTTCTCAACCATTTCTTGGCTTCAAACTCCCATATCTCGCGAACGGATTGACCTAACCCAAAAATTCCTGTTGCATCTGAAAGTAGAAACTCGCCCGATTACAACGGTGTGTGTATTTTTGCCCTAGCCCATTCTGGTTAAACGTTTGGAGCAGCAGAATTGCGAAAAATATTTTGCCTTCTCAACCATTTCTTGGCTTCAAACCACCATATCTCGCGAACGGATTTACCTAACCCAAAAATTCCTATTGCATCTGAAAGTAGAAACTCGCCCGATTACAACGGTATGTGTATTTTTTCCCTAGGCCATTCTGGTTAAGCGTTTGGAGCAGCAGAATTGCGAAAAATTTTTTGCCTTCTCAACCATTTCTTGGCTTCAAACTCCCATATCTCGCGAACGGATTGACCTAACCCAAAAATTCCTATTGCATCTAAAAGTAGAAACTCGCCCGATTACAACGGTATCTGTATTTTTTCCCTAGGCCATTCTGGTTAAGCGTTTGGAGCAGCAGAATTGCGAAAAATGTTTTGCCTTCTCAACCATTTCTTGGCTTCAAACTCCCATATCTCGCGAACGGATTGACCTATCCCAAAAATTCCTATTGCATCTGAAAGTAGAAACTCGCCCGATTACAGCGGTATGTGTATTTTTTCCCTAGGCCATTCTGGTTAAGCGTTTGGAGCAGCAGAAGTGCGAAAAATTTGTTGTCTTCTCAACTATTCTTTAGCTTCAAACTCCCATATCTCGCGAACGGATTAACCTGACCCAAAAATTCCTATTGCATCTGAAAGTAGAAACTCGCCCGATTACAACGGTATGTGTATTTTTTCCCTAGGCCATTCTGGTTAAGCGTTTGGAGTAGCAGAATTTCGAAAAATTTTTTGCCATCTCAACCATTTCTTGGCTTCAAACTCCCATATCTCGCGAACGGATTGACCTAACCCAAAAATTCCTATTGCATCTGAAAGTAGAAACTCACCCGATTACAACGGTATGTGTATTTTTTCACTAGGCCATTCTGGTTAAGCGTTTGGAGCAGCAGAATTGCGAAAAATTTTTTGCCTTCTCAACCATTTCTTGGCTTCAAACTCCCATATCTCGCGAACGGATTGACCTAACGCAAAAATTCCTGTTGCATCTGAAAGTAGAAACTCGCCCGATTACAGCGGTATGTGTATTTTTTCCCTAGGCCATTCTGGTTAAGCGTTTGGAGCAGCAGAAGTGCGAAAAATTTGTTGTCTTCTCAACTATTTTTTAGCTTCAAACTCCCATATCTCGCGAACGGATTAAACTAACCCAAAAATTCCTATTGCATCTGAAAGTAGAAACTCGCCCGATTACAACGGTATGTGTATTTTTTCCCTAGGCCATTCTGGTTAAGCGTTTGGAGCAGCAGAATTTCGAAAAATTTTTTGCCATCTCAACCATTTCTTGGCTTCAAACTCCCATATCTCGCGAACAGATTGACCTAACCCAAAAATTCCTATTGCATCTGAAAGTAGAAATTCGCCCGATTACAACGGTATGTGTATTTTTTCACTAGGCCATTCTGGTTAAGCGGTTGGAGCAGCAGAATTGCGAAAAATTTTTTGCCTTCTCAACCATTTCTTGGCTTCAAACACCCATATCTCGCGAACGGATTGACCTAACCCAAAAATTCCTGTTGCATCTGAAAGTAGAAACTCGCCCGATTACAACGGTGTGTGTATTTTTTCCCTAGCCCATTCTGGTTAAGCGTTTGTAGCAGCAGAATTGCGAAAAATTTTTTGCCTTCTCAACCATTTCTTGGATTCAAACTCCCATATCTCGCGAACGGATTGACCTAACCCAAAAATTCCTATTGCATCTGAAAGTAGAAACTCGCCCGATTACAACGGTATGTGTATTTTTTCCCCAGGCCATTCTGGTTAAGCGTTTGGAGCAGCAGAATTGCGAAAAATTTTTTGCCTTCTCAACCATTTCTTTGCTTCAAACTCCCATATCTCGCGAACGGATTGACCTAACCCAAAAATTCCTGTTGCATCTGAAAGTAGAAACTCGCCCGATTACAACGGTATGTGTATTTTTTCCCTAGGCCATTCTGGTTAAGCGTTTGGAGCAGCAGAATTGCGAAAAATTTTTTGCCTTCTCAACCATTTCTTGGCTTCAAACTCCCATATCTCGCGAACGGATTGACCTAACCCAAAAATTCCTGTTGCGTGTGAAAGCAGAAACTCGCCCGATTACAACGGTATGCGTATTTTTTCCCTAGGCCATTCTGGTTAAGCGTTTGGAGCAGCAGAAGTGCGAAAACTTTGTTGTCTTCTTAACCATTTCTTAGCTTCAAACTCCCATATCTCGCGAACGGATTGACCTAACCCAAAAATTCCTGTTGCATCTGAAAGTAGAAACTCGCCCGATTACAACGGTGTGTGTATTTTTTCCCTATCCCATTCTGGTTAAGCGTTTGAAGCAGCAGAATTGCGAAAAATTTTTTGCCTTCTCAACCATTTCTTGGCTTCAAACTCCCATACCTCGCGAACGGATAGACCTAACCCAAAAATTCCTATTGCATCTGAAAGTAGAAACTCGCCCGATTACAACGGTATGTGTATTTTTTCCCTAGGCCATTCTGGTTAAGCATTTGGAGCAGCAGAATTGCGAAAAATTTTTTGCCTTCTCAACCATTTCTTGGCTGCAAACTCCCATATCTCGCGAACGGATTGACCTAACCCAATAATTCCTGTTGCATCTGAAAGTAGAAACTCGCCCGATTACAACGGTATGTGTATTTTTTCCCTGGGCCACTCTGGTTAAACGTTTGGAACAGCAGAAGTGCGAAAACTTTGTTGTCTTCTTAACCATTTCTTAGCTTCAAACTCCCATATCTCGCGAACGGATTGACCTAACCCAAAAATTCCTGTTGCATCTGAAAGTAGAAACTCGCCCGATTACAACGGTGTGTGTATTTTTTCCCTAGCCCATTCTGGTTAAGCGTTTGGAGCAGCAGAATTGCGAAAAATTTTTTGCCATCTCAACCATTTCTTGGCTTCAAACTCCCATACCTCGCGAACGGATAGACCTAACCCAAAAATTCCTATTGCATCTGAAAGTAGAAACTCGCCCGATTACAACGGTATGTGTATTTTTTCCCTAGGCCATTCTGGTTAAGCGTTTGGAGCAGCAGAATTGCGAAAAATTTTTTGCCTTCTCAACCATTTCTTGGCTTCAAACTCCCATATCTCGCGAACGGATTGACCTAACCCAATAATTCCTGTTGCATCTGAAAGTAGAAACTCGCCCGATTACAACGGTATTTGTATTTTTTCCTAGGCCATTCTGGTTAAGCGTTTGGAGCAGCAGAATTGCGAAAAATTTTTTGCCTTCTCAACCATTTCTTGGCTTCAAACTCCCATATCTCGCGAACGGATTGACCTAACCCAAAAATTCCTGTTGCATCTGAAAGTAGAAACTCGCCCGATTACAACGGTATGTGTATTTTTTCCCTGGGCCATTCTGGTTAAGCGTTTGGAGCAGCAGAATTGCGAAAAATTTGTTGTCTTCTCAACTATTTTTTAGCTTCAAACTCCCATATCTCGCGAACGGATTAACCTAACCCAAAAATTCCTGTTGCATCTGAAAGTAGAAACTCGCCCGATTACAACGGTATGTGCATTTTTTCCCTAGGCCATTCTGGTTAAGCGTTTGGAGCAGCAGAATTTCGAAAAATTTTTTGCCATCTCAACCATTTCTTGGCATCAAACTCCCATATCTCGCGAACGGATTGACCTAACCCAAAAATTCCTATTGCATCTGAAAGTAGAAACTCGCCCGATTACAACGGTATGTGTATTTTTTCCCTAGGCCATTCTGGTTAAGCGTTTGGAGCAGCAGAATTGCGAAAAATTTTTTGCCTTCTCAACCATTTCTTGGCTTCAAACTCCCATATCTCGCGAACGGATTGACCTAACCCAAAAATTCCTGTTGCATCTGAAAGTAGAAACTCGCCCGATTACAACGGTGTGTGTATTTTTGCCCTAGCCCATTCTGGTTAAACGTTTGGAGCAGCAGAATTGCGAAAAATATTTTGCCTTCTCAACCATTTCGTGGCTTCAAACCACCATATCTCGCGAACGGATTTACCTAACCCAAAAATTCCTATTGCATCTGAAAGTAGAAACTCGCCCGATTACAACGGTATGTGTATTTTTTCCCTAGGCCATTCTGGTTAAGCGTTTGGAGCAGCAGAAGTGCGAAAAATTTGTTGTGTTCGCAACTATTTTTTAGCTTCAAACTCCCATATCTCGCGAACGGATTGACCTAACCCAAAAATTCCTGTTGCATCTGAAAGTAGAAACTCGCCCGATTACAACGGTATGTGTATTTTTTCCCTAGTCCATTCTGGTTAGGCGTTAGGAGCAGCAGAATTGCGAAAAATTTTTTGCCCTCTCAACCATTTCTTGGATTCAAACTCCCATATCTCGCGAACGGATTGACCTAACCCAAAAATTCCTGTTGCATCTGAAAGTAGAAACTCGCCCGATTACAACGGTATGTGTATTTTTTCCCTGGGCCATTCTGGTTAAGCGTTTGGAGCAGCAGAATTGCGAAAAATTTGTTGTCTTCTCAACTATTTTTTAGCTTCAAACTCCCATATCTCGCGAACGGATTAACCTAACCCAAAAATTCCTGTTGCATCTGAAAGTAGAAACTCGCCCGATTACAACGGTATGTGTATTTTTTCCCTAGGCCATTCTGGTTAAGCGTTTGTAGCAGCAGAATTTCGAAAAATTTTTTGCCATCTCAACCATTTCTTGGCATCAAACTCCCATATCTCGCGAACGGATTGACCTAACCCAAAAATTCCTATTGCATCTGAAAGTAGAAACTCGCCCGATTACAACGGTATGTGTATTTTTTCCCTAGGCCATTCTGGTTAAGCGTTTGGAGCAGCAGAATTTCGAAAAATTTTTTGCCATCTCAACCATTTCTTGGCATCAAACTCCCATATCTCGCGAACGGATTGACCTAACCCAAAAATTCCTGTTGCATCTGAAAGTAGAAACTCGCCCGATTACAACGGTATGTGTATTTTTTCCCCAGGCCATTCTGGTTAAGCGTTTGGAGCAGCAGAATTGCGAAAAATTTTTTGCCTTCTCAACCATTTCTTTGCTTCAAACTCCCATATCTCGCGAACGGATTGACCTAACCCAAAAATTCCTGTTGCATCTGAAAGTAGAAACTCGCCCGATTACAACGGTATGTGTATTTTTTCCCTAGGCCATTCTGGTTAAGCGTTTGGAGCAGCAGAATTGCGAAAAATTTTTTGCCTTCTCAACCATTTCTTGGCTTCAAACTCCCATATCTCGCGAACGGATTGACCTAACCCAAAAATTCCTGTTGCGTGTGAAAGCAGAAACTCGCCCGATTACAACGGTATGCGTATTTTTTCCCTAGGCCATTCTGGTTAAGCGTTTGGAGCAGCAGAAGTGCGAAAACTTTGTTGTCTTCTTAACCATTTCTTAGCTTCAAACTCCCATATCTCGCGAACGGATTGACCTAACCCAAAAATTCCTGTTGCATCTGAAAGTAGAAACTCGCCCGATTACAACGGTGTGTGTATTTTTTCCCTATCCCATTCTGGTTAAGCGTTTGAAGCAGCAGAATTGCGAAAAATTTTTTGCCTTCTCAACCATTTCTTGGCTTCAAACTCCCATACCTCGCGAACGGATAGACCTAACCCAAAAATTCCTATTGCATCTGAAAGTAGAAACTCGCCCGATTACAACGGTATGTGTATTTTTTCCCTAGGCCATTCTGGTTAAGCATTTGGAGCAGCAGAATTGCGAAAAATTTTTTGCCTTCTCAACCATTTCTTGGCTGCAAACTCCCATATCTCGCGAACGGATTGACCTAACCCAATAATTCCTGTTGCATCTGAAAGTAGAAACTCGCCCGATTACAACGGTATGTGTATTTTTTCCCTGGGCCACTCTGGTTAAACGTTTGGAACAGCAGAAGTGCGAAAACTTTGTTGTCTTCTTAACCATTTCTTAGCTTCAAACTCCCATATCTCGCGAACGGATTGACCTAACCCAAAAATTCCTGTTGCATCTGAAAGTAGAAACTCGCCCGATTACAACGGTGTGTGTATTTTTTCCCTAGCCCATTCTGGTTAAGCGTTTGGAGCAGCAGAATTGCGAAAAATTTTTTGCCATCTCAACCATTTCTTGGCTTCAAACTCCCATACCTCGCGAACGGATAGACCTAACCCAAAAATTCCTATTGCATCTGAAAGTAGAAACTCGCCCGATTACAACGGTATGTGTATTTTTTCCCTAGGCCATTCTGGTTAAGCGTTTGGAGCAGCAGAATTGCGAAAAATTTTTTGCCTTCTCAACCATTTCTTGGCTTCAAACTCCCATATCTCGCGAACGGATTGACCTAACCCAATAATTCCTGTTGCATCTGAAAGTAGAAACTCGCCCGATTACAACGGTATGTGTATTTTTTCCCTGGGCCACTCTGGTTAAACGTTTGGAGCAGCGGAATTGCGAAAAATTTTTTGCCTTCTCAACCATTTCTTGGCCTCAAACTCCCATATCTCGCGAACGGATTGACCTAACCCAAAAATTCCTATTGCATCTGAAAGTAGAAACTCGCCCGATTACAACGGTATGTGTATTTTTTCCCCAGGCCATTCTGGTTAAGCGTTTGGAGCAGCAGAATTGCGAAAAATTTTTTGCCTTCTCAACCATTTCTTGGCTTCAAACTCCCATATCTCGCGAACGGATTGACCTAACCCAAAAATTCCTGTTGCATCTGAAAGTAGAAACTCGCCCGATTACAATGGTATGTGTATTTTTTCCCTAGGCCATTCTGGTTAAGCGTTTGGAGCAGCAGAATTGCGAAAAATTTGTTGTCTTCTCAACTATTTTTTAGCTTCAAACTCCCATATCTCGCGAACGGATTAACCTAACCCAAAAATTCCTGTTGAATCTGAAAGTAGAAACTCGCCCGATTACAACGGTATTTGTATTTTTTCCTAGGCCATTCTGGTTAAGCGTTTGGAGCAGCAGAATTGCGAAAAATTTTTTGCCTTCTCAACCATTTCTTGGCTTCAAACTCCCATATCTCGCGAACGGATTGACCTAACCCAAAAATTCCTGTTGCATCTGAAAGTAGAAACTCGCCCGATTACAACGGTATGTGTATTTTTTCCCTGGGCCATTCTGGTTAAGCGTTTGGAGCAGCAGAATTGCGAAAAATTTGTTGTCTTCTCAACTATTTTTTAGCTTCAAACTCCCATATCTCGCGAACGGATTAACCTAACCCAAAAATTCCTGTTGCATCTGAAAGTAGAAACTCGCCCGATTACAACGGTATGTGCATTTTTTCCCTAGGCCATTCTGGTTAAGCGTTTGGAGCAGCAGAATTTCGAAAAATTTTTTGCCATCTCAACCATTTCTTGGCATCAAACTCCCATATCTCGCGAACGGATTGACCTAACCCAAAAATTCCTATTGCATCTGAAAGTAGAAACTCGCCCGATTACAACGGTATGTGTATTTTTTCCCTAGGCCATTCTGGTTAAGCGTTTGGAGCAGCAGAATTGCGAAAAATTTTTTGCCTTCTCAACCATTTCTTGGCTTCAAACTCCCATATCTCGCGAACGGATTGACCTAACCCAAAAATTCCTGTTGCATCTGAAAGTAGAAACTCGCCCGATTACAACGGTGTGTGTATTTTTGCCCTAGCCCATTCTGGTTAAACGTTTGGAGCAGCAGAATTGCGAAAAATATTTTGCCTTCTCAACCATTTCGTGGCTTCAAACCACCATATCTCGCGAACGGATTTACCTAACCCAAAAATTCCTATTGCATCTGAAAGTAGAAACTCGCCCGATTACAACGGTATGTGTATTTTTTCCCTAGGCCATTCTGGTTAAGCGTTTGGAGCAGCAGAAGTGCGAAAAATTTGTTGTGTTCGCAACTATTTTTTAGCTTCAAACTCCCATATCTCGCGAACGGATTGACCTAACCCAAAAATTCCTGTTGCATCTGAAAGTAGAAACTCGCCCGATTACAACGGTATGTGTATTTTTTCCCTAGTCCATTCTGGTTAGGCGTTAGGAGCAGCAGAATTGCGAAAAATTTTTTGCCCTCTCAACCATTTCTTGGATTCAAACTCCCATATCTCGCGAACGGATTGACCTAACCCAAAAATTCCTGTTGCATCTGAAAGTAGAAACTCGCCCGATTACAACGGTATGTGTATTTTTTCCCTGGGCCATTCTGGTTAAGCGTTTGGAGCAGCAGAATTGCGAAAAATTTGTTGTCTTCTCAACTATTTTTTAGCTTCAAACTCCCATATCTCGCGAACGGATTAACCTAACCCAAAAATTCCTGTTGCATCTGAAAGTAGAAACTCGCCCGATTACAACGGTATGTGTATTTTTTCCCTAGGCCATTCTGGTTAAGCGTTTGTAGCAGCAGAATTTCGAAAAATTTTTTGCCATCTCAACCATTTCTTGGCATCAAACTCCCATATCTCGCGAACGGATTGACCTAACCCAAAAATTCCTATTGCATCTGAAAGTAGAAACTCGCCCGATTACAACGGTATGTGTATTTTTTCCCTAGGCCATTCTGGTTAAGCGTTTGGAGCAGCAGAATTTCGAAAAATTTTTTGCCATCTCAACCATTTCTTGGCATCAAACTCCCATATCTCGCGAACGGATTGACCTAACCCAAAAATTCCTATTGCATCTGAAAGTAGAAACTCGCCCGATTACAACGGTATGTGTATTTTTCCCCAGGCCATTCTGGTTAAGCGTTTGGAGCAGCAGAATTGCGAAAAATTTGTTGTCTTCTCAACTATTTTTTAGCTTCAAACTCCCATATCTCGCGAACGGATTGACCTAACCCAAAAATTCCTGTTGCATCTGAAAGTAGAAACTCGCCCGATTACAACGGTATGTGTATTTTTTCCCTAGTCCATTCTGGTTACGCGTTAGGAGCAGCAGAATTGCGAAAAATTTTTTGCCTTCTCAACCATTTCTTGGCTTCAAACTCCCATATCTCGCGAACGGATTGACCTAACCCAAAAATTCCTATTGCATCTAAAAGTAGAAACTCGCCCGATTACAACGGTATGTGTATTTTTTCCCTAGGCCATTCTGGTTAAGCGTTTGGCGCAGCAGAATTGCGAAAAATTTGTTGTCTTCTCAACTATTTTTTAGCTTCAAACTCCCATATCTCGCGAACGGATTAACCTATCCCAAAAATTCCTGTTGCATCTGAAAGTAGAAACTCGCCCGATTACAACGGTATGTGTATTTTTTCCCTAGGCCATTCTGGTTAAGCGTTTGGAGCAGCAGAATTTCGAAAAATTTTTTGCCATCTCAACCATTTCTTGGCATCAAACTCCCATATCTCGCGAACGGATTGACCTAACCCAAAAATTCCTATTGCATCTGAAAGTAGAAACTCGCCCGATTACAACGGTATGTGTATTTTTTCCCTAGGCCATTCTGGTTAAGCGTTTGGAGCAGCAGAATTGCGAAAAATTTTTTGCCTTCTCAACCATTTCTTTGCTTCAAACTCCCATATCTCGCGAACGGATTGACCTAACCCAAAAATTCCTGTTGCATCTGAAAGTAGAAACTCGCCCGATTACAACGGTATGTGTATTTTTTCCCTAGGCCATTCTGGTTAAGCGTTTGGAGCAGCAGAAGTGCGAAAAATTTTTTGCCTTCTCAACCATTTCTTGGCTTCAAACTCCCATATCTCGCGAACGGATTGACCTAACCCAAAAATTCCTGTTGCGTGTGAAAGTAGAAACTCGCCCGATTACAACGGTATGCGTATTTTTTCCCTAGGCCATTCTGGTTAAGCGTTTGGAGCAGCAGAAGTGCGAAAACTTTGTTGTCTTCTTAACCATTTCTTAGCTTCAAACTCCCATATCTCGCGAACGGATTGACCTAACCCAAAAATTCCTGTTGCATCTGAAAGTAGAAACTCGCCCGATTACAACGGTGTGTGTATTTTTTCCCTAGCCCATTCTGGTTAAGCGTTTGGAGCAGCAGAAGTGCGAAAAATTTTTTGCCTTCTCAACCATTTCTTGGCTTCAAACTCCCATATCTCGCGAACGGATTGACCTATCCCAATAATTCCTGTTGCATCTGAAAGTAGAAACTCGCCCGATTACAACGGTATGTGTATTTTTTCCCTGGGCCACTCTGGTTAAACGTTTGGAGCAGCAGAATTGCGAAAAATTTTTTGTCTTCTTAACCATTTCTTAGCTTCAAACTCCCATATCTCGCGAACGGATTAACCTAACCCAAAAATTCCTGTTGAATCTGAAAGTAGAAACTCGCCCGATTACAACGGTATGTGTATTTTTTCCTAGGCCATTCTGGTTAAGCGTTTGGAGCAGCAGAATTGCGAAAAATTTTTTGCCTTCTCAACCATTTCTTGGCTTCAAACTCCCATATCTCGCGAACGGATTGACCTAACCCAAAAATTCCTGTTGCATCTGAAAGTAGAAACTCGCCCGATTACAACGGTATGTGTATTTTTTCCCTGGGCCATTCTGGTTAAGCGTTTGGAGCAGCAGAATTGCGAAAAATTTGTTGTCTTCTCAACTATTTTTTAGCTTCAAACTCCCATATCTCGCGAACGGATTAACCTAACCCAAAAATTCCTGTTGCATCTGAAAGTAGAAACTCGCCCGATTACAACGGTATGTGCATTTTTTCCCTAGGCCATTCTGGTTAAGCGTTTGGAGCAGCAGAATTTCGAAAAATTTTTTGCCATCTCAACCATTTCTTGGCATCAAACTCCCATATCTCGCGAACGGATTGACCTAACCCAAAAATTCCTGTTGCATCTGAAAGTAGAAACTCGCCCGATTACAACGGTGTGTGTATTTTTGCCCTAGCCCATTCTGGTTAAACGTTTGGAGCAGCAGAATTGCGAAAAATATTTTGCCTTCTCAACCATTTCGTGGCTTCAAACCACCATATCTCGCGAACGGATTTACCTAACCCAAAAATTCCTATTGCATCTGAAAGTAGAAACTCGCCCGATTACAACGGTATGTGTATTTTTTCCCTAGGCTATTCTGGTTAAGCGTTTGGAGCAGCAGAAGTGCGAAAAATTTGTTGTGTTCGCAACTATTTTTTAGCTTCAAACTCCCATATCTCGCGAACGGATTGACCTAACCCAAAAATTCCTGTTGCATCTGAAAGTAGAAACTCGCCCGATTACAACGGTATGTGTATTTTTTCCCTAGTCCATTCTGGTTAGGCGTTAGGAGCAGCAGAATTGCGAAAAATTTTTTGCCCTCTCAACCATTTCTTGGATTCAAACTCCCATATCTCGCGAACGGATTGACCTAACCCAAAAATTCCTATTGCATATAAGAGTAGAAACTCGCCCGATTACAACGGTTTGTGTATTTTTTCCCTAGGCCATTCTGGTTAAGCGTTTGGAGCAGCAGAATTGCGAAAAATTTGTTGTCTTCTCAACTATTTTTTAGCTTCAAACTCCCATATCTCGCGAACGGATTAACCTAACCCAAAAATTCCTGTTGCATCTGAAAGTAGAAACTCGCCCGATTACAACGGTATGTGTATTTTTTCCCTAGACCATTCTGGTTAAGCGGTGGGAGCAGCAGAATTGCGAAAAATTTTTTGCCTTCTCAACCATTTCTTGGCTTCAAACTCCCACATCTCGCGAACGGATTGACCTAACCCAAAAATTCCTGTTGCATCTGAAAGTAGAAACTCGCCCGATTACAACGGTATGTGTATTTTTTCCCTGGGCCATTCTGGTTAAGCGTTTGGAGCAGCAGAATTGCGAAAAATTTGTTGTCTTCTCAACTATTTTTTAGCTTCAAACTCCCATATCTCGCGAACGGATTAACCTAACCCAAAAATTCCTGTTGCATCTGAAAGTAGAAACTCGCCCGATTACAACGGTATGTGTATTTTTTCCCTAGGCCATTCTGGTTAAGCGTTTGTAGCAGCAGAATTTCGAAAAATTTTTTGCCATCTCAACCATTTCTTGGCATCAAACTCCCATATCTCGCGAACGGATTGACCTAACCCAAAAATTCCTATTGCATCTGAAAGTAGAAACTCGCCCGATTACAACGGTATGTGTATTTTTTCCCTAGGCCATTCTGGTTAAGCGTTTGGAGCAGCAGAATTTCGAAAAATTTTTTGCCATCTCAACCATTTCTTGGCATCAAACTCCCATATCTCGCGAACGGATTGACCTAACCCAAAAATTCCTATTGCATCTGAAAGTAGAAACTCGCCCGATTACAACGGTATGTGTATTTTTCCCCAGGCCATTCTGGTTAAGCGTTTGGAGCAGCAGAATTGCGAAAAATTTGTTGTCTTCTCAACTATTTTTTAGCTTCAAACTCCCATATCTCGCGAACGGATTGACCTAACCCAAAAATTCCTGTTGCATCTGAAAGTAGAAACTCGCCCGATTACAACGGTATGTGTATTTTTTCCCTAGTCCATTCTGGTTAGGCGTTAGGAGCAGCAGAATTGCGAAAAATTTTTTGCCTTCTCAACCATTTCTTGGCTTCAAACTCCCATATCTCGCGAACGGATTGACCTAACCCAAAAATTCCTATTGCATCTAAAAGTAGAAACTCGCCCGATTACAACGGTATGTGTATTTTTTCCCTAGGCCATTCTGGTTAAGCGTTTGGCGCAGCAGAATTGCGAAAAATTTGTTGTCTTCTCAACTATTTTTTAGCTTCAAACTCCCATATCTCGCGAACGGATTAACCTATCCCAAAAATTCCTGTTGCATCTGAAAGTAGAAACTCGCCCGATTACAACGGTATGTGTATTTTTTCCCTAGGCCATTCTGGTTAAGCGTTTGGAGCAGCAGAATTTCGAAAAATTTTTTGCCATCTCAACCATTTCTTGGCATCAAACTCCCATATCTCGCGAACGGATTGACCTAACCCAAAAATTCCTATTGCATCTGAAAGTAGAAACTCGCCCGATTACAACGGTATGTGTATTTTTTCCCTAGGCCATTCTGGTTAAGCGTTTGGAGCAGCAGAATTGCGAAAAATTTTTTGCCTTCTCAACCATTTCTTTGCTTCAAACTCCCATATCTCGCGAACGGATTGACCTAACCCAAAAATTCCTGTTGCATCTGAAAGTAGAAACTCGCCCGATTACAACGGTATGTGTATTTTTTCCCTAGGCCATTCTGGTTAAGCGTTTGGAGCAGCAGAAGTGCGAAAAATTTTTTGCCTTCTCAACCATTTCTTGGCTTCAAACTCCCATATCTCGCGAACGGATTGACCTAACCCAAAAATTCCTGTTGCGTGTGAAAGTAGAAACTCGCCCGATTACAACGGTATGCGTATTTTTTCCCTAGGCCATTCTGGTTAAGCGTTTGGAGCAGCAGAAGTGCGAAAACTTTGTTGTCTTCTTAACCATTTCTTAGCTTCAAACTCCCATATCTCGCGAACGGATTGACCTAACCCAAAAATTCCTGTTGCATCTGAAAGTAGAAACTCGCCCGATTACAACGGTGTGTGTATTTTTTCCCTAGCCCATTCTGGTTAAGCGTTTGGAGCAGCAGAAGTGCGAAAAATTTTTTGCCTTCTCAACCATTTCTTGGCTTCAAACTCCCATATCTCGCGAACGGATTGACCTATCCCAATAATTCCTGTTGCATCTGAAAGTAGAAACTCGCCCGATTACAACGGTATGTGTATTTTTTCCCTGGGCCACTCTGGTTAAACGTTTGGAGCAGCAGAATTGCGAAAAATTTTTTGCCTTCTGAACCATTTCTTGGCCTCAAACTCCCATATCTCGCGAACGGATTGACCTAACCCAAAAATTCCTATTGCATCTGGAAGTAGAAACTCGCCCGATTACAACGGTATGTGTATTTTTTCCCCAGGCCATTCTGGTTAAGCGTTTGGAGCAGCAGAATTGCGAAAAATTTGTTGTCTTCTCAACTATTTTTAGCTTCAAACTCCCATATCTCGCGAACGGATTAACCTAACCCAAAAATTCCTGTTGAATCTGAAAGTAGAAACTCGCCCGATTACAACGGTATGTGTATTTTTTCCTAGGCCATTCTGGTTAAGCGTTTGGAGCAGCAGAATTGCGAAAATTTTTTGCCTTCTCAACCATTTCTTGGCTTCAAACTCCCATATCTCGCGAACGGATTGACCTAACCCAAAAATTCCTGTTGCATCTGAAGTAGAAACTCGCCCGATTACAACGGTATGTGTATTTTTTCCCTGGGCCATTCTGGTGAAGCGTTTGGAGCAGCAGAATTGCGAAAAATTTGTTGTCTTCTCAACTATTTTTTAGCTTCAAACTCCCATATCTCGCGAACGGATTAACTAACCCAAAAATTCCTGTTGCATCTGAAAGTAGAAACTCGCCCGATTACAACGGTATGTGTATTTTTTCCCTAGGCCATTCTGGTTAAGCGTTTGGAGCAGCAGAATTTCGAAAAATTTTTGCCATCTCACCATTTCTTGGCATCAAACTCCCATATCTCGCGAACGGATTGACCTAACCCAAAAATTCTATTGCATCTGAAAGTAGAAACTCGCCCGATTACAACGGTATGTGTATTTTTTCCCTAGGCCATTCTGGTTAAGCGTTTGGAGCAGCAGAATTGCGAAAAATTTTTTGCCTTCTCAACCATTTCTTGGCTTCAAACTCCCATATCTCGCGAACGGATTGACCTAACCCAAAATTCCTGTTGCATCTGAAAGTAGAAACTCGCCCGATTACAACGGTGTGTGTATTTTTGCCCTAGCCCATTCTGGTTAAACGTTTGGAGCAGCAGAATTGCGAAAATATTTTGCCTTCTCAACCATTTCGTGGCTTCAAACCACCATATCTCGCGAACGGATTTACCTAACCCAAAAATTCCTATTGCATCTGAAAGTAGAAACTCGCCCGATTACAACGTATGTGTATTTTTTCCCTAGGCCATTCTGGTTAAGCGTTTGGAGCAGCAGAAGTGCGAAAAATTTGTTGTCTACTCAACTATTTTTTAGCTTCAAACTCCCATATCTCGCGAACGGATTGACCTAACCCAAAAATTCCTGTTGCATCTGAAAGTAGAAACTCGCCCGATTACAACGGTATGTGTATTTTTTCCCTAGTCCATTCTGGTTAGGCGTTAGGAGCAGCAGAATTGCGAAAAATTTTTTGCCTTCTCAACCATTCTTGGATTCAAACTCCCATATCTCGCGAACGGATGACCTAACCCAAAAATTCCTATTGCATCTAAAAGTAGAAACTCGCCGATTACAACGGTTTGTGTATTTTTTCCTAGGCCATTCTGGTTAAGCGTTTGGAGCAGCAGATTGCGAAAAATTTGTTGTCTTCTCAACTATTTTTTAGCTTCAAACTCCCATATCTCGCGAACGGATTAACCTAACCCAAAAATTCTGTTGCATCTGAAAGTAGAAACTCGCCCGATTACAACGGTATGTGTATTTTTTCCCTAGGCCATTCTGGTTAAGCGTTTGGAGCAGCAGAATTTCGAAAAATTTTTTGCCATCTCAACCATTTCTTGGCATCAAACTCCCATATCTCGCGAACGGATTGACCTAACCCAAAAATTCCTATTGCATCTGAAAGTAGAAACACGCCCGATTACAACGGTATGTGTATTTTTTCCCTAGGCCATTCTGGTTAAGCGTTTGGAGCAGCAGAATTGCGAAAAATTTTTGCCTTCTCAACCATTTCTTGGCTTCAAACTCCCATATCTCGCGAACGGATTGACCTAACCCAAAAATTCTGTTGCATCTGAAAGTAGAAACTCGCCCGATTACAACGGTGTGTGTATTTTTGCCCTAGCCCATTCTGGTTAACGTTTGGAGCAGCAGAATTGCGAAAAATATTTTGCCTTCTCAACCATTTCGTGGCTTCAAACCACCATATCTCGCGAACGGATTTACCTAACCCAAAAATTCCTATTGCATCTGAAAGTAGAAACTCGCCCGATTACAACGGTATGTGTATTTTTTCCCTAGGCCATTCTGGTTAAGCGTTTGGAGCAGCAGAAGTGCGAAAAATTTGTTGTCTACTCAACTATTTTTTAGCTTCAAACTCCCATATCTCGCGAACGGATTGACCTAACCAAAAAATTCCTGTTGCATCTGAAAGTAGAAACTCGCCCGATTACAACGGTTTGTGTATTTTTTCCCTAGGCCATTCTGGTTAAGCGTTTGGAGCAGCAGAATTGCGAAAAATTTGTTGTCTTCTCAACTATTTTTTAGCTTCAAACTCCCATATCTCGCGAACGGATTAACCTAACCCAAAAATTCCTGTTGCATCTGAAAGTAGAAACTCGCCCGATTACAACGGTATGTGTATTTTTTCCCTAGGCCATTCTGGTTAAGCGGTTGGAGCAGCAGAATTGCGAAAAATTTTTTGCCTTCTCAACCATTTCTTGGCTTCAAACTCCCATATCTCGCGAACGGATTGACCTAACCCAAAAATTCCTGTTGCATCTGAAAGTAGAAACTCGCCCGATTACACCGGTATGTGTATTTTTTCCCTGGGCCATTCTGGTTAAACGTTTGGAGCAGCAGAATTGCGAAAAATTTTTTGCCTTCTCAACCATTTCTTGGCTTCAAACTCCCATATCTCGCGAACGGATTGACCTAACCCAAAAATTCCTGTTGCATCTGAAAGTAGAAACTCGCCCGATTACAACGGTATGTGTATTTTTTCCCTGGGCCATTCTGGTTAAGCGTTTGGAGCAGCAGAATTGCGAAAAATTTGTTGTCTTCTCAACTATTTTTTAGCTTCAAACTCCATATCTCGCGAACGGATTAACCTAACCCAAAAATTCCTGTTGCATCTGAAAGTAGAAACTCGCCCGATTACAACGGTATGTGTATTTTTTCCCTAGGCCATTCTGGTTAAGCGTTTGGAGCAGCAGAATTTCGAAAAATTTTTTGCCATCTCAACCATTTCTTGGCATCAAACTCCCATATCTCGCGAACGGATTGACCTAACCCAAAAATTCCTATTGCATCTGAAAGTAGAAACTCGCCCGATTACAACGGTGTGTGTATTTTTTCCCTAGGCCATTCTGGTTAAGCGTTTGGAGCAGCAGAATTGCGAAAAATTTTTTGCCTTCTCAACCATTTCTTGGCTTCAAACTCCCATATCTCGCGAACGGATTGACCTAACCCAAAAATTCCTGTTGCATCTGAAAGTAGAAACTCGCCCGATTACAACGGTGTGTGTATTTTTTCCCTAGGCCATTCTGGTTAAGCGTTTGGAGCAGCAGAAGTGCGAAAAATTTGTTGTCTTCTCAACTATTTTTTAGCTTCAAACTCCCATATCTCGCGAACGGATTGACCTAACCCAAAAATTCCTGTTGCATCTGAAAGTAGAAACTCGCCCGATTACAACGGTATGTGTATTTTTTCCCTAGTCCATTCTGGTTAGGCGTTAGGAGCAGCAGAATTGCGAAAAATTTTTTGCCTTCTCAACCATTTCTTGGATTCAAACTCCCATATCTCGCGAACGGATTGACCTAACCCAAAAATTCCTATTGCATCTAAAAGCAGAAACTCGCCCGATTACAACGGTTTGTGTATTTTTTCCCTAGGCCATTCTGGTTAAGCGTTTGGAGCAGCAGAATTGCGAAAAATTTTTTGCCTTCTCAACCATTTCTTGGACTCAAACTCCCATATCTCGCGAACGGATTGACCTAACCCAAAAATTCCTATTGCATCTGAAAGTAGAAACTCGCCCGATTACACCGGTATGTGTATTTTTTCCCTGGGCCATTCTGGTTAAGCGTTTGGAGCAGCAGAATTTCGAAAAATTTTTTGCCATCTCAACCATTTCTTGGCATCAAACTCCCATATCTCGCGAACGGATTGACCTAACCCAAAAATTCCTATTGCATCTGAAAGTAGAAACTCGCCCGATTACAACGGTATGTGTATTTTTTCCCTAGGCCATTCTGGTTAAGCGTTTGGAGCAGCAGAATTGCGAAAAATTTTTTGCCTTCTCAACCATTTCTTTGCTTCAAACTCCCATATCTCGCGAACGGATTGACCTAACCCAAAAATTCCTGTTGCATCTGAAAGTAGAAACTCGCCCGATTACAACGGTATGTGTATTTTTTCCCTAGGCCATTCTGGTTAAGCGTTTGGAGCAGCAGAAGTGCGAAAAATTTTTTGCCTTCTCAACCATTTCTTGGCTTCAAACTCCCATATCTCGCGAACGGATTGACCTAACCCAAAAATTCCTGTTGCGTGTGAAAGTAGAAACTCGCCCGATTACAACGGTATGCGTATTTTTCCCTAGGCCATTCTGGTTAAGCGTTTGGAGCAGCAGAAGTGCGAAAACTTGTTGTCTTCTTAACCATTTCTTAGCTTCAACTCCCATATCTCGCGAACGGATTGACCTAACCCAAAAATTCCTGTTGCATCTGAAAGTAGAAACTCGCCCGATTACAACGGTGTGTGTATTTTTTCCCTAGCCCATTCTGGTTAAGCGTTTGGAGCAGCAGAAGTGCGAAAAATTTTTGCCTTCTCAACCATTTCTTGGCTTCAAACTCCCATATCTCGCGAACGGATTGACCTATCCCAATAATTCCTGTTGCATCTGAAAGTAGAAACTCGCCCGATTACAACGGTATGTGTATTTTTTCCCTGGGCCACTCTGGTTAAACGTTTGGAGCAGCAGAATTGCGAAAATTTTTTGCCTTCTGAACCATTTCTTGGCCTCAAACTCCCATATCTCGCGAACGGATTGACCTAACCCAAAAATTCCTATTGCATCTGGAAGTAGAAACTCGCCCGATTACAACGGTATGTGTATTTTTTCCCCAGGCCATTCTGGTTAAGCGTTTGGAGCAGCAGAATTGCGAAAAATTTTTTGCCTTCTCAACCATTTCTTGGCTTCAAACTCCCATATCTCGCGAACGGATTGACCTAACCCAAAATTCCTGTTGCATCTGAAAGTAGAAACTCGCCCGATTACAACGGTATGTGTATTTTTTCCCTAGGCCATTCTGGTTAAGCGTTTGGAGCAGCAGAATTGCGAAAAATTTGTTGTCTTCTCAACTATTTTTTAGCTTCAAACTCCCATATCTCGCGAACGGATTAACCTAACCCAAAAATTCCTGTTGAATCTGAAGTAGAAACTCGCCCGATTACAACGGTATGTGTATTTTTTCCTAGGCCATTCTGGTTAAGCGTTTGGAGCAGCAGAATTGCGAAAAATTTTTTGCCTCTCAACCATTTCTTGGCTTCAAACTCCCATATCTCGCGAACGGATTGACCTAACCCAAAAATTCCTGTTGCATCTGAAAGTAGAAACTCGCCCGATTACAACGGTATGTGTATTTTTTCCCTGGGCCATTCTGGTGAAGCGTTTGGAGCAGCAGAATTGCGAAAAATTTGTTGTCTTCTCAACTATTTTTTAGCTTCAAACTCCCATATCTCGCGAACGGATTGACCTAACCCAAAAATTCCTGTTGCATCTGAAAGTAGAAACTCGCCCGATTACAACGGTGTGTGTATTTTTGCCCTAGCCCATTCTGGTTAAACGTTTGGAGCAGCAGAATTGCGAAAAATATTTTGCCTTCTCAACCATTTCGTGGCTTCAAACCACCATATCTCGCGAACGGATTTACCTAACCCAAAAATTCCTATTGCATCTGAAAGTAGAAACTCGCCCGATTACAACGGTATGTGTATTTTTTCCCTAGGCCATTCTGGTTAAGCGTTTGGAGCAGCAGAAGTGCGAAAAATTTGTTGTCTTCTCAACTATTTTTTAGCTTCAAACTCCCATATCTCGCGAACGGATTGACCTAACCCAAAATTTCCTGTTGCATCTGAAAGTAGAAACTCGCCCGATTACAACGGTATGTGTATTTTTTCCCTAGTCCATTCTGGTTAGGCGTTAGGAGCAGCAGAATTGCGAAAAATTTTTTGCCTTCTCAACCATTTCTTGGATTCAAACTCCCATATCTCGCGAACGGATTGACCTAACCCAAAAATTCCTATTGCATCTAAAAGTAGAAACTCGCCGATTACAACGGTTTGTGTATTTTTTCCCTAGGCCATTCTGGTTAAGCGTTTGGAGCAGCAGAATTGCGAAAAATTTGTTGTCTTCTCAACTATTTTTAGCTTCAAACTCCCATATCTCGCGAACGGATTAACCTAACCCAAAAATTCCTGTTGCATCTGAAAGTAGAAACTCGCCCGATTACAACGGTATGTGTATTTTTTCCCTAGGCCATTCTGGTTAAGCGGTTGGAGCAGCAGAATTGCGAAAAATTTTTTGCCTTCTCAACCATTTCTTGGCTTCAAACTCCCATATCTCGCGAACGGATTGACCTAACCCAAAAATTCCTGTTGCATCTGAAAGTAGAAACTCGCCCGATTACACCGGTATGTGTATTTTTTCCCTGGGCCATTCTGGTTAAACGTTTGGAGCAGCAGAATTGCGAAAAATTTTTTGCCTTCTCAACCATTTCTTGGCTTCAAACTCCATATCTCGCGAACGGATTGACCTAACCCAAAAATTCCTGTTGCATCTGAAAGTAGAAACTCGCCCGATTACAACGGTATGTGTATTTTTTCCCTGGGCCATTCTGGTTAAGCGTTTGGAGCAGCAGAATTGCGAAAAATTTGTTGTCTTCTCAACTATTTTTTAGCTTCAAACTCCCATATCTCGCGAACGGATTAACCTAACCCAAAAATTCCTGTTGCATCTGAAGTAGAAACTCGCCCGATTACAACGGTATGTGTATTTTTTCCCTAGGCCATTCTGGTTAAGCGTTTGGAGCAGCAGAATTTCGAAAAATTTTTTGCCATCTCAACCATTTCTTGGCATCAAACTCCCATATCTCGCGAACGGATTGACCTAACCCAAAAATTCCTATTGCATCTGAAAGTAGAAACTCGCCCGATTACAACGGTGTGTGTATTTTTTCCCTAGGCCATTCTGGTTAAGCGTTTGGAGCAGCAGAATTGCGAAAATTTTTTGCCTTCTGAACCATTTCTTGGCTTCAAACTCCCATATCTCGCGAACGGATTGACCTAACCCAAAAATTCCTGTTGCATCTGAAAGTAGAAACTCGCCCGATTACAACGGTGTGTGAATTTTTGCCCTAGCCCATTCTGGTTAAACGTTTGGAGCAGCAGAATTGCGAAAAATATTTTGCCTTCTCAACCATTTCGTGGCTTCAAACCACCATATCTCGCGAACGGATTTACCTAACCCAAAAATTCCTATTGCATCTGAAAGTAGAAACTCGCCCGATTACAACGGTATGTGTATTTTTTCCCTAGGCCATTCTGGTTAAGCGTTTGGAGCAGCAGAAGTGCGAAAAATTTGTTGTCTTCTCAACTATTTTTTAGCTTCAAACTCCCATATCTCGCGAACGGATTGACCTAACCCAAAAATTCCTGTTGCATCTGAAAGTAGAAACTCGCCCGATTACAACGGTATGTGTATTTTTTCCCTAGTCCATTCTGGTTAGGCGTTAGGAGCAGCAGAATTGCGAAAAATTTTTTGCCTTCTCAACCATTTCTTGGATTCAAACTCCCATATCTCGCGAACGGATTGACCTAACCCAAAAATTCCTATTGCATCTAAAAGCAGAAACTCGCCCGATTACAACGGTTTGTGTATTTTTTCCCTAGGCCATTCTGGTTAAGCGTTTGGAGCAGCAGAATTGCGAAAAATTTTTTGCCTTCTCAACCATTTCTTGGACTCAAACTCCCATATCTCGCGAACGGATTGACCTAACCCAAAAATTCCTATTGCATCTGAAAGTAGAAACTCGCCCGATTACACCGGTATGTGTATTTTTTCCCTGGGCCATTCTGGTTAAACGTTTGGAGCAGCAGAATTGCGAAAAATTTTTTGCCTTCTCAACCATTTCTTGGCTTCAAACTCCCATATCTCGCGAACGGATTGACCTAACCCAAAAATTCCTGTTGCATCTGAAAGTAGAAACTCGCCCGATTACAACGGTATGTGTATTTTTTCCCTGGGCCATTCTGGTTAAGCGTTTGGAGCAGCAGAATTGCGAAAAATTTGTTGTCTTCTCAACTATTTTTTAGCTTCAAACTCCCATATCTCGCGAACGGATTAACCTAACCCAAAAATTCCTGTTGCATCTGAAAGTAGAAACTCGCCCGATTACAACGGTATGTGTATTTTTTCCCTAGGCCATTCTGGTTAAGCGTTTGGAGCAGCAGAATTTCGAAAAATTTTTTGCCATCTCAACCATTTCTTGGCATCAAACTCCCATATCTCGCGAACGGATTGACCTAACCCAAAAATTCCTATTGCATCTGAAAGTAGAAACTCGCCCGATTACAACGGTGTGTGTATTTTTTCCCTAGGCCATTCTGGTTAAGCGTTTGGAGCAGCAGAATGCGAAAAATTTTTTGCCTTCTCAAACCATTTCTTGGCATCAAACTCCCATATCTCGCGAACGGATTGACCTAACCCAAAAATTCCTATTGCATCTGAAAGTAGAAACTCGCCCGATTACAACGGTATGTGTATTTTCTCCCTAGGCCATTCTGGTTAAGCGTTTGGAGCAGCAGAATTTCGAAAAATTTTTTGCCATCTCAACCATTTCTTGGCATCAAACTCCCATATCTCGCGAACGGATTGACCTAACCCAAAAATTCCTATTGCATCTGAAAGTAGAAACTCGCCCGATTACAACGGTATGTGTATTTTTTCCCTAGGCCATTCTGGTTAAGCGTTTGGAGCAGCAGAATTTCGAAAAATTTTTTGCCATCTCAACCATTTCTTGGCATCAAACTTCCATATCTCGCGAACGGATTGACCTAACCCAAAAATTCCTATTGCATCTGAAAGTAGAAACTCGCCCGATTACAACGGTATGTGTATTTTTTCCCTAGGCCATTCTGGTTAAGCGTTTGGAGCAGCAGAATTGCGAAAAATTTTTTGCCTTCTCAACCATTTCATGGCTTCAAACTCCCATATCTCGCGAACGGATTGACCTAACCCAAAAATTCCTGTTGCATCTGAAAGTAGAAACTCGCCCGTTTACAACGGTGTGTGTATTTTTGCCCTAGCCCATTCTGGTTAGGCGTTAGGAGCAGCAGAATTGCGAAAAATTTTTGCCTTCCCAACCATTTCTTGGATTCAAACTCCCATATCTCGCGAACGGATTGACCTAACCCAAAAATTCCTAGTGCATCTAAAAGTAGAAACTCGCCCGATTACAACGGTTTGTGTATTTTTTCCCTAGGCCATTCTGGTTAAGCGTTTGGAGCAGCAGAATTGCGAAAAATTTGTTGTCTTCTCAACTATTTTTTAGCTTCAAACTCCCATATCTCGCGAACGGATTAACCTAACCCAAAAATTCCTGTTGCATCTGAAAGTAGAAACTCGCCCGATTACAACGGTATGTGTATTTTTTCCCTAGGCTATTCTGGTTAAGCGTTTGGAGCAGCAGAATTGCGAAAAATTTTTTGCCTTCTCAACCATTTCTTGGCTTCAAACTCCCATATCTCGCGAACGGATTGACCTAACCCAAAAATTCCTGTTGCATCTGAAAGTAGAAACTCGCCCGATTACAACGGTATGTGTATTTTTTCCCCAGGCCATTCTGGATAAGCGTTTGGAGCAGCAGAATTGCGAAAAATTTTTTGCCTTCTCAACCATTTCTTGGCTTCAAACTCCCATATCTCGCGAACGGATTGACCTAACCCAAAAATTCCTGTTGCATCTGAAAGTAGAAACTCGCCCGATTACAACGGTATGTGTATTTTTTCCCTAGGCCATTCTGGTTAAGCGTTTGGAGCAGCAGAATTGCGAAAAATTTGTTGTCTTCTCAACTATTTTTTAGCTTCAAACTCCCATATCTCGCGAACGGATTAACCTAACCCAAAAATTCCTGTTGCATCTGAAAGTAGAAACTCGCCCGATTACAACGGTATGTGTATTTTCTCCCTAGGCCATTCTGGTTAAGCGTTTGGAGCAGCAGAATTTCGAAAAATTTTTTGCCATCTCAACCATTTCTTGGCATCAAACTCCCATATCTCGCGAACGGATTGACCTAACCCAAAAATTCCTATTGCATCTGAAAGTAGAAACTCGCCCGATTACAACGGTATGTGTATTTTTTCCCTAGGCCATTCTGGTTAAGCGTTTGGAGCAGCAGAATTTCGAAAAATTTTTTGCCATCTCAACCATTTCTTGGCATCAAACTTCCATATCTCGCGAACGGATTGACCTAACCCAAAAATTCCTATTGCATCTGAAAGTAGAAACTCGCCCGATTACAACGGTATGTGTATTTTTTCCCTAGGCCATTCTGGTTAAGCGTTTGGAGCAGCAGAATTGCGAAAAATTTTTTGCCTTCTCAACCATTTCTTGGCTTCAAACTCCCATATCTCGCGAACGGATTGACCTAACCCAAAAATTCCTGTTGCATCTGAAAGTAGAAACTCGCCCGATTACAACGGTATGTGTATTTTTTCCCTAGTCCATTCTGGTTAGGCGTTAGGAGCAGCAGAATTGCGAAAAATTTTTTGCCTTCTCAAACATTTCTTGGATTCAAACTCCCATATCTCGCGAACGGATTGACCTAACCCAAAAATTCCTATTGCATCTAAAAGTAGAAACTCGCCCGATTACAACGGTTTGTGTATTTTTTCCCTAGGCCATTCTGGTTAAGCGTTTGGAGCAGCAGAATTGCGAAAAATTTTTTGCCTTCTCAACCATTTCTTGGCCTCAAACTCCCATATCTCGCGAACGGATTGACCTAACCCAAAAATTCCTATTGCATCTGAAAGTAGAAACTCGCCCGATTACAACGGTATGTGTATTTTTTCCCCAGGCCATTCTGGATAAGCGTTTGGAGCAGCAGAATTGCGAAAAATTTTTTGCCTTCTCAACCATTTCTTGGCTTCAAACTCCCATATCTCGCGAACGGATTGACCTAACCCAAAAATTCCTGTTGCATCTGAAAGTAGAAACTCGCCCGATTACAACGGTATGTGTATTTTTTCCCTAGGCCATTCTGGTTAAGCGTTTGGAGCAGCAGAATTGCGAAAAATTTGTTGTCTTCTCAACTATTTTTTAGCTTCAAACTCCCATATCTCGCGAACGGATTAACCTAACCCAAAAATTCCTGTTGCATCTGAAAGTAGAAACTCGCCCGATTACAACGGTATGTGTATTTTTTCCCTAGGCCATTCTGGTTAAGCGTTTGGAGCAGCAGAATTTCGAAAAATTTTTTGCCTTCTCAACCATTTCTTGGCTTCAAACTCCCATATCTCGCGAACGGATTGACCTAACCCAAAAATTCCTGCTGCATCTGAAAGTAGAAACTCGCCCGATTACAACGGTATGTGTATTTTTTCCCTAGGCCATTCTGGTTAAGCGTTTGGAGCAGCAGAATTGCGAAAAATTTGTTGTCTTCTCAACTATTTTTTAGCTTCAAACTCCCATATCTCGCGAACGGATTAACCTAACCCAAAAATTCCTGTTGCATCTGAAAGTAGAAACTCGCCCGATTACAACGGTATGTGTATTTTCTCCCTAGGCCATTCTGGTTAAGCGTTTGGAGCAGCAGAATTTCGAAAAATTTTTTGCCATCTCAACCATTTCTTGGCATCAAACTCCCATATCTCGCGAACGGATTGACCTAACCCAAAAATTCCTATTGCATCTGAAAGTAGAAACTCGCCCGATTACAACGGTATGTGTATTTTTTCCCTAGGCCATTCTGGTTAAGCGTTTGGAGCAGCAGAATTTCGAAAAATTTTTTGCCATCTCAACCATTTCTTGGCATCAAACTTCCATATCTCGCGAACGGATTGACCTAACCCAAAAATTCCTATTGCATCTGAAAGTAGAAACTCGCCCGATTACAACGGTATGTGTATTTTTTCCCTAGGCCATTCTGGTTAAGCGTTTGGAGCAGCAGAATTGCGAAAAATTTTTTGCCTTCTCAACCATTTCTTGGCTTCAAACTCACATATCTCGCGAACGGATTGACCTAACCCAAAAATTCCTGTTGCATCTGAAAGTAGAAACTCGCCCGATTACAACGGTTTGTGTATTTTTTCCCTAGGCCATTCTGGTTAAGCGTTTGGAGCAGCAGAATTGCGAAAAATTTGTTGTCTTCTCAACTATTT
Source organism: Ptiloglossa arizonensis (assembly GCF_051014685.1). NCBI lineage: Eukaryota > Metazoa > Arthropoda > Insecta > Hymenoptera > Colletidae > Ptiloglossa > Ptiloglossa arizonensis. The sequence goes on along the minus strand of NW_027478738.1, from coordinate 241,486 downwards.
TTTAGCTTCAAACTCCCATATCTCGCGAACGGATTAACCTAACCCAAAAATTCCTGTTGCATCTGAAAGTAGAAACTCGCCCGATTACAACGGTATGTGTATTTTTTCCCTAGGCTATTCTGGTTAAGCGTTTGGAGCAGCAGAATTGCGAAAAATTTTTTGCCTTCTCAACCATTTCTTGGCTTCAAACTCCCATATCTCGCGAACGGATTGACCTAACCCAAAAATTCCTGTTGCATCTGAAAGTAGAAACTCGCCCGATTACAACGGTATGTGTATTTTTTCCCCAGGCCATTCTGGATAAGCGTTTGGAGCAGCAGAATTGCGAAAAATTGTTTGCCTTCTCAACCATTTCTTGGCTTCAAACTCCCATATCTCGCGAACGGATTGACCTAACCCAAAAATTCCTGTTGCATCTGAAAGTAGAAACTCGCCCGATTACAACGGTATGTGTATTTTTTCCCTAGGCCATTCTGGTTAAGCGTTTGGAGCAGCAGAATTGCGAAAAATTTGTTGTCTTCTCAACTATTTTTTAGCTTCAAACTCCCATATCTCGCGAACGGATTAACCTAACCCAAAAATTCCTGTTGCATCTGAAAGTAGAAACTCGCCCGATTACAACGGTATGTGTATTTTTTCCCTAGGCCATTCTGGTTAAGCGTCTGGAGCAGCAGAATTTCGAAAAATTTTTTGCCATCTCAACCATTTCTTGGCATCAAACTCCCATATCTCGCGAACGGATTGACCTAACCCAAAAATTCCTATTGCATCTGAAAGTAGAAACTCGCCCGATTACAACGGTATCTGTATTTTTGCCCTAGGCCATTCTGGTTAAGCGTTTGGAGCAGCAGAATTGCGAAAAATTTTTTGCCTTCTCAACCATTTCTTGGCTTCAAACTCCCATATCTCGCGAACGGATTGACCTAACCCAAAAATTCCTGTTGCATCTGAAAGTAGAAACTCGCCCGATTACAACGGTGTGTGTATTTTTGCCCTAGCCCATTCTGGTTAAACGTTTGGCGCAGCAGAATTGCGAAAAATATTTTGCCTTCTCAACCATTTCTTGGCTTCAAACCACCATATCTCGCGAACGGATTTACCTAACCCAAAAATTCCTATTGCATCTGAAAGTAGAAACTCGCCCGATTACAACGGTATGTGTATTTTTCCACATGCCATTCTGGTTAAGCGTTTGGAGCAGCAGAATTGCGAAAAATTTGTTGTCTTCTCAACTATTTTTTAGCTTCAAACTCCCATATCTCGCGAACGGATTGACCTAACCCAAAAATTCCTGTTGCATCTGAAAGTAGAAACTCGCCCGATTACAACGGTATGTGTATTTTTTCCCTAGTCCATTCTGGTTAGGCGTTAGGAGCAGCAGAATTGCGAAAAATTTTTTGCCTTCTCAACCATTTCTTGGCTTCAAACTCCCATATCTCGCGAACGGATTGACCTAACCCAAAAATTCCTGTTGCATCTGAAAGTAGAAACTCGCCCGATTACAGCGGTATGTGTATTTTTTCCCCAGGCCATTCTGGATAAGCGTTTGGAGCAGCAGAATTGCGAAAAATTTTTTGCCTTCTCAACCATTTCTTGGCTTCAAACTCCCATATCTCGCGAACGGATTGACCTAACCCAAAAATTCCTGTTGCATCTGAAAGTAGAAACTCGCCCGATTATAACGGTATGTGTATTTTTTCCCTAGGCCATTCTGGTTAAGCGTTTGGAGCAGCAGAATTGCGAAAAATTTGTTGTCTTCTCAACTATTTTTTAGCTTCAAACTCCCATATCTCGCGAACGGATTAACCTAACCCAAAAATTCCTGTTGCATCTGAAAGTAGAAACTCGCCCGATTACAACGGTATGTGTATTTTTTCCCTAGGCCATTCTGGTTAAGCGTTTGGAGCAGCAGAATTTCGAAAAATTTTTTGCCATCTCAACCATTCCTTGGCATCAAACTCCCATATCTCGCGAACGGATTGACCTAACCCAAAAATTCCTATTGCATCTGAAAGTAGAAACTCGCCCGATTACAACGGTATGTGTATTTTTGCCCTAGGCCATTCTGGTTAAGCGTTTGGAGCAGCAGAATTGCGAAAAATTTTTTGCCTTCTCAACCATTTCTTGGCTTCAAACTCCCATATCTCGCGAACGGATTGACCTAACCCAAAAATTCCTGTTGCATCTGAAAGTAGAAACTCGCCCGATTACAACGGTATGTGTATTTTTTCCCTGGGCCATTCTGGTTAAACGTTTGGAGCAGCAGAATTGCGAAAAATTTTTTGCCTTCTCAACCATTTCTTGGCTTCAAACCACCATATCTCGCGAACGGATTTACCTAACCCAAAAATTCCTATTGCATCTGAAAGTAGAAACTCGCCCGATTACAACGGTATGTGTATTTTTTCCCTAGGCCATTCTGGTTAAGCGTTTGGAGCAGCAGATGTGCGAAAAATTTGTTGTCTTCTCAACTATTTTTTAGCTTCAAACTCCCATATCTCGCGAACGGATTAACCTAACCCAAAAATTCCTGTTGCATCTGAAAGTAGAAACTCGCCCGATTACAACGGTATGTGTATTTTTTCCCTAGGCCATTCTGGTTAAGCGTTTGGAGCAGCAGAATTTCGAAACATTTTTTGCCATCTCAACCATTTCTTGGCATCAAACTCCCATATCTCGCGAACGGATTGACCTAACCCAAAAATTCCTATTGCATCTGAAAGTAGAAACTCGCCCGATTACAACGTTATGTGTATTTTTTCCCTAGGCCATTCTGGTTAAGCGTTTGGAGCAGCAGAATTGCGAAAAATTTTTTGCCTTCTCAACCATTTCTTGGCTTCAAACTCCCATATCTCGCGAACGGATTGACCTATCCCAAAAATTCCTATTGCATCTGAAAGTAGAAACTCGCCCGATTACAGCGGTATGTGTATTTTTTCCCTAGGCCATTCTGGTTAAGCGTTTGGAGCAGCAGAACTGCGAAAAATTTGTTGTCTTCTCAACTATTTTTTAGCTTCAAACTCCCATATCTCGCGAACGGATTAACCTAACCCAAAAATTCCTATTGCATCTGAAAGTAGAAACTCGCCCGATTACAACGGTATGTGTATTTTTTCCCTAGGCCATTCTGGTTAAGCGTTTGGAGCAGCAGAAATTCGAAAAATTTTTTGCCATCTCAACCATTTCTTGGCTTCAAACTCCCATATCTCGCGAACGGATTGACCTAACCCAAAAATTCCTGTTGCATCTGAAAGTAGAAACTCGCCCGATTACAACGGTGTGTGTATTTTTTCCCTAGGCCATTCTGGTTAAGCGTTTGGAGCAGCAGAATTGCGAAAAATTTTTTGCCTTCTCAACCATTTCTTGGCTTCAAACTCCCATATCTCGCGAACGGATTGACCTAACCCAAAAATTCCTGTTGCATCTGAAAGTAGAAACTCGCCCGATTACAACGGTATGTGTATTTTTTCCCTGGGCCATTCTGGTTAAACGTTTGGAGCAGCAGAATTGCGAAAAATTTTTTGCCTTCTCAACCATTTCTTGGCCTCAAACTCCCATATCTCGCGAACGGATTGACCTAACCCAAAAATTCCTATTGCATCTGAAAGTAGAAACTCGCCCGATTACAACGGTATGTGTATTTTTTCCCTGGGCCATTCTGGTTAAACGTTTGGAGCAGCAGAATTGCGAAAAATTTTTTGCCTTCTCAACCATTTCTTGGCCTCAAACTCCCATATCTCGCGAACGGATTGACCTAACCCAAAAATTCCTGTTGCATCCGAAAGTAGAAACTCGCCCGATTACAACGGTATGTGTATTTTTTCCCTGGGCCATTCTGGTTAAACGTTTGGAGCAGCAGAATTGCGAAAAATTTTTTGCCTTCTCAACCATTTCTTGGCTTCAAACCACCATATCTCGCGAACGGAATTACCTAACCCAAAAATTCCTATTGCATCTGAAAGTAGAAACTCGCCCGATTACAACGGTATGTGTATTTTTTCCCTAGGCCATTCTGGTTAAGCGTTTGGAGCAGCAGATGTGCGAAAAATTTGTTGCCTTCTCAACCATTTCTTGGCTTCAAACTCCCATATCTCGCGAACGGATTGACCTAACCCAAAAATTCCTGTTGCATCTGAAAGTAGAAACTCGCCCGATTACAACGGTATGTGTATTTTTTCCCTAGGCCATTCTGGTTAAGCGTTTGGAGCAGCAGAATTGCGAAAAATTTGTTGTCTTCTCAACTATTTTTTAGCTTCAAACTCCCATATCTCGCGAACGGATTAACCTAACCCAAAAATTCCTGTTGCATCTGAAAGTAGAAACTCGCCCGATTACAACGGTATGTGTATTTTTTCCCTAGGCCATTCTGGTTAAGCGTTTGGAGCAGCAGAATTTCGAAAAATTTTTTGCCATCTCAACCATTTCTTGGCTTCAAACTCCCATATCTCGCGAACGGATTGACCTAACCCAAAAATTCCTATTGCATCTGAAAGTAGAAACTCGCCCGATTACAACGGTATGTGTATTTTTTCACTAGGCCATTCTGGTTAAGCGTTTGGAGCAGCAGAATTGCGAAAAATTTTTTGCCTTCTCAACCATTTCTTGGCTTCAAACTCCCATATCTCGCGAACGGATTGACCTAACCCAAAAATTCCTGTTGCATCTGAAAGTAGAAACTCGCCCGATTACAACGGTGTGTGTATTTTTTCCCTAGCCCATTCTGGTTAAGCGTTTGGAGCAGCAGAATTGCGAAAAATTTTTTGCCTTCTCAACCATTTCTTAGCTTCAAACTCCCATATCTCGCGAACGGATTTACCTAACCCAAAAATTCCTGTTGCATCTGAAAGTAGAAACTCGCCCGATTACAAAGGTATGTGTATTTTTTCCCTAGCCCATTCTGGTTAAGCGTTTGGAGCAGCAGAATTGCGAAAAATTTTTTGCCTTCTCAACCATTTCTTGGCTTCAAACTCCCATATCTCGCGAACGGATTGACCTAACCCAAAAATTCCTGTTGCGCGTGAAAGTAGAAACTCGCCCGATTACAACGGTATGCGTATTTTTTCCCTAGGCCATTCTGGTTAAGCGTTTGGAGCAGCAGAAGTGCGAAAACTTTGTTGTCTTCTTAACCATTTCTTAGCTTCAAACTCCCATATCTCGCGAACGGATTGACCTAACCCAAAAATTCCTGTTGCATCTGAAAGTAGAAACTCGCCCGATTACAACGGTATGTGTATTTTTTCCCTAGTCCATTCTGGTTAAGCGTTTGGAGCAGCAGAATTGCGAAAAATGTTTTGCCTTCTCAACCATTTCTTGGCTTCAAACTCCCATATCTCGCGAACGGATTGACCTAACTCAAAAATTCCTGTTGCATCTGAAAGTAGAAACTCGCCCGATTACAACGGTGTGTGTATTTTTGCCCTAGCCCATTCTGGTTAAACGTTTGGAGCAGCAGAATTGCGAAAATTATTTTGCCTACTCAACCATTTCTTGGCTTCAAACCACCATATCTCGCGAACGGATTTACCTAACCCAAAAATTCCTGTTGCATCTGAAAGTAGAAACTCGCCCGATTACAACGGTATGTGTATTTTTTCCCTGGGCCATTCTGGTTAAACGTTTGGAGCAGCAGAATTGCGAAAAATTTTTTGCCTTCTCAACCATTTCTTGGCCTCAAACTCCCATATCTCGCGAACGGATTGACCTAACCCAAAAATTCCTGTTGCATCCGAAAGTAGAAACTCGCCCGATTACAACGGTATGTGTATTTTTTCCCTGGGCCATTCTGGTTAAACGTTTGGAGCAGCAGAATTGCGAAAAATTTTTTGCCTTCTCAACCATTTCTTGGCCTCAAACTCCCATATCTCGCGAACGGATTGACCTAACCCAAAAATTCCTATTGCATCTGAAAGTAGAAACTCGCCCGATTACAACGGTATGTGTATTTTTTCCCTGGGCCATTCTGGTTAAACGTTTGGAGCAGCAGAATTGCGAAAAATTTTTTGCCTTCTCAACCATTTCTTGGCCTCAAACTCCCATATCTCGCGAACGGATTGACCTAACCCAAAAATTCCTGTTGCATCCGAAAGTAGAAACTCGCCCGATTACAACGGTATGTGTATTTTTTCCCTGGGCCATTCTGGTTAAACGTTTGGAGCAGCAGAATTGCGAAAAATTTTTTGCCTTCTCAACCATTTCTTGGCTTCAAACCACCATATCTCGCGAACGGAATTACCTAACCCAAAAATTCCTATTGCATCTGAAAGTAGAAACTCGCCCGATTACAACGGTATGTGTATTTTTTCCCTAGGCCATTCTGGTTAAGCGTTTGGAGCAGCAGATGTGGGAAAAATTTGTTGCCTTCTCAACCATTTCTTGGCTTCAAACTCCCATATCTCGCGAACGGATTGACCTAACCCAAAAATTCCTGTTGCATCTGAAAGTAGAAACTCGCCCGATTACAACGGTATGTGTATTTTTTCCCTAGGCCATTCTGGTTAAGCGTTTGGAGCAGCAGAATTGCGAAAAATTTGTTGTCTTCTCAACTATTTTTTAGCTTCAAACTCCCATATCTCGCGAACGGATTAACCTAACCCAAAAATTCCTGTTGCATCTGAAAGTAGAAACTCGCCCGATTACAACGGTATGTGTATTTTTTCCCTAGGCCATTCTGGTTAAGCGTTTGGAGCAGCAGAATTTCGAAAAATTTTTTGCCATCTCAACCATTTCTTGGCTTCAAACTCCCATATCTCGCGAACGGATTGACCTAACCCAAAAATTCCTATTGCATCTGAAAGTAGAAACTCGCCCGATTACAACGGTATGTGTATTTTTTCACTAGGCCATTCTGGTTAAGCGTTTGGAGCAGCAGAATTGCGAAAAATTTTTTGCCTTCTCAACCATTTCTTGGCTTCAAACTCCCATATCTCGCGAACGGATTGACCTAACCCAAAAATTCCTGTTGCATCTGAAAGTAGAAACTCGCCCGATTACAACGGTGTGTGTATTTTTTCCCTAGCCCATTCTGGTTAAGCGTTTGGAGCAGCAGAATTGCGAAAAATTTTTTGCCTTCTCAACCATTTCTTAGCTCAAACTCCCATATCTCGCGAACGGATTTACCTAACCCAAAAATTCCTGTTGCATCTGAAAGTAGAAACTCGCCCGATTACAAAGGTATGTGTATTTTTTCCCTAGCCCATTCTGGTTAAGCGTTTGGAGCAGCAGAATTGCGAAAAATGTTTTGCCTTCTCAACCATTTCTTGGCTTCAAACTCCCATATCTCGCGAACGGATTGACCTAACTCAAAAATTCCTGTTGCATCTGAAAGTAGAAACTCGCCCGATTACAACGGTGTGTGTATTTTTGCCCTAGCCCATTCTGGTTAAACGTTTGGAGCAGCAGAATTGCGAAAATTATTTTGCCTACACAACCATTTCTTGGCTTCAAACCACCATATCTCGCGAACGGATTTACCTAACCCAAAAATTCCTGTTGCATCTGAAAGTAGAAACTCGCCCGATTACAACGGTATGTGTATTGTTTCCCTGGGCCATTCTGGTTAAACGTTTGGAGCAGCAGAATTGCGAAAAATTTTTTGCCTTCTCAACCATTTCTTGGCCTCAAACTCCCATATCTCGCGAACGGATTGACCTAACCCAAAAATTCCTGTTGCATCTGAAAGTAGAAACTCGCCCGATTACAACGGTGTGTGTATTTTTGCCCTAGCCCATTCTGGTTAAACGTTTGGAGCAGCAGAATTGCGAAAATTATTTTGCCTACTCAACCATTTCTTGGCTTCAAACCACCATATCTCGCGAACGGATTTACCTAACCCAAAAATTCCTGTTGCATCTGAAAGTAGAAACTCGCCCGATTACAACGGTATGTGTATTGTTTCCCTGGGCCATTCTGGTTAAACGTTTGGAGCAGCAGAATTGCGAAAAATTTTTTGCCTTCTCAACCATTTCTTGGCCTCAAACTCCCATATCACGCGAACGGATTGACCTAACCCAAAAATTCCTATTGCATCTGAAAGTAGAAACTCGCCCGATTACAACGGTATGTGTATTTTTTCCCTGGGCCATTCTGGTTAAACGTTTGAAGCAGCAGAATTGCGAAAAATTTTTTGCCTTCTCAACCATTTCTTGGCTTCAAACTCCCATATCTCGCGAACGGATTGACCTAACCCAAAAATTCCTGTTGCATCTGAAAGTAGAAACTCGCCCGATTACAACGGTATGTGTATTTTTTCCCTAGGCCATTCTGGTTAAGCGTTTGGAGCAGCAGAATTGCGAAAAATTTGTTGTCTTCTCAACTATTTTTTAGCTTCAAACTCCCATATCTCGCGAACGGATTAACCTAACCCAAAAATTCCTGTTGCATCTGAAAGTAGAAACTCGCCCGATTACAACGGTATGTGTATTTTTTCCCTAGGCCATTCTGGTTAAGCGTTTGGAGCAGCAGAATTTCGAAAAATTTTTTGCCATCTCAACCATTTCTTGGCTTCAAACTCCCATATCTCGCGAACGGATTGACCTAACCCAAAAATTCCTATTGCATCTGAAAGTAGAAACTCGCCCGATTACAACGGTATGTGTATTTTTTCACTAGGCCATTCTGGTTAAGCGTTTGGAGCAGCAGAATTGCGAAAAATTTTTTGCCTTCTCAACCATTTCTTGGCTTCAAACTCCCATATCTCGCGAACGGATTGACCTAACCCAAAAATTCCTGTTGCATCTGAAAGTAGAAACTCGCCCGATTACAACGGTGTGTGTATTTTTTCCCTAGCCCATTCTGGTTAAGCGTTTGGAGCAGCAGAATTGCGAAAAATTTTTTGCCTTCTCAACCATTTCTTGGCTTCAAACTCCCATATCTCGCGAACGGATTTACCTAACCCAAAAATTCCTGTTGCATCTGAAAGTAGAAACTCGCCCGATTACAAAGGTATGTGTATTTTTTCCCTAGCCCATTCTGGTTAAGCGTTTGGAGCAGCAGAATTGCGAAAAATTTTTTGCCTTCTCAACCATTTCTTGGCTTCAAACTCCCATATCTCGCGAACGGATTGACCTAACCCAAAAATTCCTGTTGCGTGTGAAAGTAGAAACTCGCCCGATTACAACGGTATGCGTATTTTTTCCCTAGGCCATTCTGGTTAAGCGTTTGGAGCAGCAGAAGTGCGAAAACTTTGTTGTCTTCTTAACCATTTCTTAGCTTCAAACTCCCATATCTCGCGAACGGATTGACCTAACTCAAAAATTCCTGTTGCATCTGAAAGTAGAAACTCGCCCGATTACAACGGTGTGTGTATTTTTGCCCTAGCCCATTCTGGTTAAACGTTTGGAGCAGCAGAATTGCGAAAATTATTTTGCCTACTCAACCATTTCTTGGCTTCAAACCACCATATCTCGCGAACGGATTTACCTAACCCAAAAATTCCTGTTGCATCTGAAAGTAGAAACTCGCCCGATTAGAACGGTATGTGTATTTTTTCCCTAGGCCATTCTGGTTAAGCGTTTGGAGCAGCAGAATTTCGAAAAATTTTTTGCCATCTCAACCATTTCTTGGCTTCAAACTCCCATATCTCGCGAACGGATTGACCTAACTCAAAAATTCCTGTTGCATCTGAAAGTAGAAACTCGCCCGATTACAACGGTGTGTGTATTTTTGCCCTAGCCCATTCTGGTTAAACGTTTGGAGCAGCAGAATTGCGAAAATTATTTTGCCTACTCAACCATTTCTTGGCTTCAAACCACCATATCTCGCGAACGGATTTACCTAACCCAAAAATTCCTGTTGCATCTGAAAGTAGAAACTCGCCCGATTACAACGGTATGTGTATTGTTTCCCTGGGCCATTCTGGTTAAACGTTTGGAGCAGCAGAATTGCGAAAAATTTTTTGCCTTCTCAACCATTTCTTGGCCTCAAACTCCCATATCTCGCGAACGGATTGACCTAACCCAAAAATTCCTGTTGCATCTGAAAGTAGAAACTCGCCCGATTACAACGGTGTGTGTATTTTTGCCCTAGCCCATTCTGGTTAAACGTTTGGAGCAGCAGAATTGCGAAAATTATTTTGCCTACTCAACCATTTCTTGGCTTCAAACCACCATATCTCGCGAACGGATTTACCTAACCCAAAAATTCCTGTTGCATCTGAAAGTAGAAACTCGCCCGATTACAACGGTATGTGTATTGTTTCCCTAGGCCATTCTGGTTAAGCGTTTGGAGCAGCAGATGTGCGAAAAATTTGTTGTCTTCTCAACTATTTTTCAGCTTCAAACTCCCATATCTCGCGAACGGATTAACCTAACCCAAAAATTCCTGTTGCATCTGAAAGTAGAAACTCGCCCGATTACAACGGTATGTGTATTTTTTCCCTAGGCCATTCTGGTTAAGCGTTTGGAGCAGCAGAATTTCGAAACATTTTTTGCCATCTCAACCATTTCTTGGCATCAAACTCCCATATCTCGCGAACGGATTGACCTAACCCAAAAATTCCTATTGCATCTGAAAGTAGAAACTCGCCCGATTACAACGTTATGTGTATTTTTTCCCTAGGCCATTCTGGTTAAACGTTTGGAGCAGCAGAATTGCGAAAAATTTTTTGCCTTCTCAACCATTTCTTGGCCTCAAACTCCCATATCTCGCGAACGGATTGACCTAACCCAAAAATTCCTATTGCATCTGAAAGTAGAAACTCGCCCGATTACAACGGTATGTGTATTTTTTCCCTGGGCCATTCTGGTTAAACGTTTGGAGCAGCAGAATTGCGAAAAATTTTTTGCCTTCTCAACCATTTCTTGGCTTCAAACCACCATATCTCGCGAACGGATTTACCTAACCCAAAAATTCCTATTGCATCTGAAAGTAGAAACTCGCCCGATTACAACGGTATGTGTATTTTTTCCCTAGGCCATTCTGGTTAAGCGTTTGGAGCAGCAGATGTGCGAAAAATTTGTTGTCTTCTCAACTATTTTTCAGTTTCAAACTCCCATATCTCGCGAACGGATTAACCTAAACCCAAAAATTCCTGTTGCATCTGAAAGTAGAAACTCGCCCGATTACAACGGTATGTGTATTTTTTCCCTAGGCCATTCTGGTTAAGCGTTTGGAGCAGCAGAATTTCGAAACATTTTTTGCCATCTCAACCATTTCTTGGCATCAAACTCCCATATCTCGCGAACGGATTGACCTAATCCAAAAATTCCTATTGCATCTGAAAGTAGAAACTCGCCCGATTACAACGTTATGTGTATTTTTTCCCTAGGCCATTCTGGTTAAGCGTTTGGAGCAGCAGAATTGCGAAAAATTTTTTGCCTTCTCAACCATTTCTTGGCATCAAACTCCCATATCTCGCGATCGGATTGACCTAACCCAAAAATTCCTATTGCATCTGAAAGTAGAAACTCGCCCGATTACAGCGGTATGTGTATTTTTTCCCTAGGCCATTCTGGTTAAGCGTTTGGAGCAGCAGAACTGCGAAAAATTTGTTGTCTTCTCAACTATTTTTTAGCTTCAAACTCGCATATCTCGCGAACGGATTAACCTAACCCAAAAATTCCTATTGCATCTGAAAGTAGAAACTCGCCCGATTACAACGGTATGTGTATTTTTTCCCTAGGCCATTCTGGTTAAGCGTTTGGAGCAGCAGAAATTCGAAAAATTTTTTGCCATCTCAACCATTTCTTGGCTTCAAACTCCCATATCTCGCGAACGGATTGACCTAACCCAAAAATTCCTGTTGCATCTGAAAGTAGAAACTCGCCGGATTACAACGGTGTGTGTATTTTTTCCCTAGGCCATTCTGGTTAAGCGTTTGGAGCAGCAGAATTGCGAAAAATTTTTTGCCTTCTCAACCATTTCTTGGCTTCAAACTCCCATATCTCGCGAACGGATTGACCTAACCCAAAAATTCCTGTTGCATCTGAAAGTAGAAACTCGCCCGATTACAACGGTATGTGTATTTTTTCCCTGGGCCATTCTGGTTAAACGTTTGGAGCAGCAGAATTGCGAAAAATTTTTTGCCTTCTCAACCATTTCTTGGCCTCAAACTCCCATATCTCGCGAACGGATTGACCTAACCCAAAAATTCCTATTGCATCTGAAAGTAGAAACTCGCCCGATTACAACGGTATGTGTATTTTTTTTTTTTTTTTTTTTTTTTTTTTTCCCTGGGCCATTCTGGTTAAACGTTTGGAGCAGCAGAATTGCGAAAAATTTTTTGCCTTCTCAACCATTTCTTGGCCTCAAACTCCCATATCTCGCGAACGGATTGACCTAACCCAAAAATTCCTATTGCATCTGAAAGTAGAAACTCGCCCGATTACAACGGTATGTGTATTTTTTCCCTGGGCCATTCTGGTTAAACGTTTGGAGCAGCAGAATTGCGAAAAATTTTTTGCCTTCTCAACCATTTCTTGGCTTCAAACCACCATATCTCGCGAACGGATTTACCTAACCCAAAAATTCCTATTGCATCTGAAAGTAGAAACTAGCCCGATTACAACGGTATGTGTATTTTTTCCCTAGGCCATTCTGGTTAAGCGTTTGGAGCAGCAGATGTGCGAAAAATTTGTTGTCTTCTCAACTATTTTTCAGCTTCAAACTCCCATATCTCGCGAACGGATTAACCTAACCCAAAAATTCCTGTTGCATCTGAAAGTAGAAACTCGCCCGATTACAACGGTATGTGTATTTTTTCCCTAGGCCATTCTGGTTAAGCGTTTGGAGCAGCAGAATTTCGAAACATTTTTTGCCATCTCAACCATTTCTTGGCATCAAACTCCCATATCTCGCGAACGGATTGACCTAACCCAAAAATTCCTATTGCATCTGAAAGTAGAAACTCGCCCGATTACAACGTTATGTGTATTTTTTCCCTAGGCCATTCTGGTTAAGCGTTTGGAGCAGCAGAATTGCGAAAAATTTTTTGCCTTCTCAACCATTTCTTGGCTTCAAACTCCCATATCTCGCGATCGGATTGACCTAACCCAAAAATTCCTATTGCATCTGAAAGTAGAAACTCGCCCGATTACAGCGGTATGTGTATTTTTTCCCTAGGCCATTCTGGTTAAGCGTTTGGAGCAGCAGAACTGCGAAAAATTTGTTGTCTTCTCAACTATTTTTTAGCTTCAAACTCGCATATCTCGCGAACGGATTAACCTAACCCAAAAATTCCTATTGCATCTGAAAGTAGGAACTCGCCCGATTACAACGGTATGTGTATTTTTTCCCTAGGCCATTCTGGTTAAGCGTTTGGAGCAGCAGAAATTCGAAAAATTTTTTGCCATCTCAACCATTTCTTGGCTTCAAACTCCCATATCTCGCGAACGGATTGACCTAACCCAAAAATTCCTGTTGCATCTGAAAGTAGAAACTCGCCGGATTACAACGGTGTGTGTATTTTTTCCCTAGGCCATTCTGGTTAAGCGTTTGGAGCAGCAGAATTGCGAAAAATTTTTTGCCTTCTCAACCATTTCTTGGCTTCAAACTCCCATATCTCGCGAACGGATTGACCTAACCCAAAAATTCCTGTTGCATCTGAAAGTAGAAACTCGCCCGATTACAACGGTATGTGTATTTTTTCCCTGGGCCATTCTGGTTAAACGTTTGGAGCAGCAGAATTGCGAAAAATTTTTTGCCTTCTCAACCATTTCTTGGCCTCAAACTCCCATATCTCGCGAACGGATTGACCTAACCCAAAAATTCCTATTGCATCTGAAAGTAGAAACTCGCCCGATTACAACGGTATGTGTATTTTTTTTTTTTTTTTTTTTTTTTTTTTTCCCTGGGCCATTCTGGTTAAACGTTTGGAGCAGCAGAATTGCGAAAAATTTTTTGCCTTCTCAACCATTTCTTGGCCTCAAACTCCCATATCTCGCGAACGGATTGACCTAACCCAAAAATTCCTATTGCATCTGAAAGTAGAAACTCGCCCGATTACAACGGTATGTGTATTTTTTCCCTGGGCCATTCTGGTTAAACGTTTGGAGCAGCAGAATTGCGAAAAATTTTTTGCCTTCTCAACCATTTCTTGGCTTCAAACCACCATATCTCGCGAACGGATTTACCTAACCCAAAAATTCCTATTGCATCTGAAAGTAGAAACTAGCCCGATTACAACGGTATGTGTATTTTTTCCCTAGGCCATTCTGGTTAAGCGTTTGGAGCAGCAGATGTGCGAAAAATTTGTTGTCTTCTCAACTATTTTTCAGCTTCAAACTCCCATATCTCGCGAACGGATTAACCTAACCCAAAAATTCCTGTTGCATCTGAAAGTAGAAACTCGCCCGATTACAACGGTATGTGTATTTTTTCCCTAGGCCATTCTGGTTAAGCGTTTGGAGCAGCAGAATTTCGAAACATTTTTTGCCATCTCAACCATTTCTTGGCATCAAACTCCCATATCTCGCGAACGGATTGACCTAACCCAAAAATTCCTATTGCATCTGAAAGTAGAAACTCGCCCGATTACAACGTTATGTGTATTTTTTCCCTAGGCCATTCTGGTTAAGCGTTTGGAGCAGCAGAATTGCGAAAAATTTTTTGCCTTCTCAACCATTTCTTGGCTTCAAACTCCCATATCTCGCGAACGGATTGACCTATCCCAAAAATTCCTATTGCATCTGAAAGTAGAAACTCGCCCGATTACAGCGGTATGTGTATTTTTTCCCTAGGCCATTCTGGTTAAGCGTTTGGAGCAGCAGAACTGCGAAAAATTTGTTGTCTTCTCAACTATTTTTTAGCTTCAAACTCGCATATCTCGCGAACGGATTAACCTAACCCAAAAATTCCTATTGCATCTGAAAGTAGAAACTCGCCCGATTACAACGGTATGTGTATTTTTTCCCTAGGCCATTCTGGTTAAGCGTTTGGAGCAGCAGAAATTCGAAAAATTTTTTGCCATCTCAACCATTTCTTGGCTTCAAACTCCCATATCTCGCGAACGGATTGACCTAACCCAAAAATTCCTGTTGCATCTGAAAGTAGAAACTCGCCCGATTACAACGGTGTGTGTATTTTTTCCCTAGGCCATTCTGGTTAAGCGTTTGGAGCAGCAGAATTGCGAAAAATTTTTTGCCTTCTCAACCATTTCTTGGCTTCAAACTCCCATATCTCGCGAACGGATTGACCTAACCCAAAAATTCCTGTTGCATCTGAAAGTAGAAACTCGCCCGATTACAACGGTATGTGTATTTTTTCCCTGGGCCATTCTGGTTAAACGTTTGGAGCAGCAGAATTGCGAAAAATTTTTTGCCTTCTCAACCATTTCTTGGCCTCAAACTCCCATATCTCGCGAACGGATTGACCTAACCCAAAAATTCCTGTTGCATCTGAAAGTAGAAACTCGCCCGATTACAACGGTGTGTGTATTTTTTCCCTAGGCCATTCTGGTTAAACGTTTGGAGCAGCAGAATTGCGAAAAATTTTTTGCCTTCTCAACCATTTCTTGGCCTCAAACTCCCATATCTCGCGAACGGATTGACCTAACCCAAAAATTCCTGTTGCATCTGAAAGTAGAAACTCGCCCGATTACAACGGTATGTGTATTTTTTCCCTAGGCCATTCTGGTTAAGCGTTTGGAGCAGCAGATGTGCGAAAAAAAAATTTGTTGTCTTCTCAACTATTTTTTAGCTTCAAACTCCCATATCTCGCGAACGGATTAACCTAACCCAAAAATTCCTGTTGCATCTGAAAGTAGAAACTCGCCCGATTACAACGGTATGTGTATTTTTTTCCCTAGGCCATTCTGGTACCGCGCCGACGGCACGGTCCCAGGGCCGTGCCTCCGGCGCGGCTATGGGGGACGTGGGCGGTCGCGAGTGTGGGACTCGCGGCCGCCCTCGGGCGGCCCCCGGGAGTGGGACGTCGGAGCAGTGTGGCCCTGCTCCGACGTCGGGCGCCAGAGCGCCGAGGAGAAAACAGGGAAGGGAGGGTGAAGTACCCTCTCCCTTCCCTGGAACGGGAGGACACGGGCGCGAGAGCCCTGCACGGGGGAGCACCTGATGTTATGATGTCTTCGGTCCCAGGTGCTCCCCCTGCATAGTGCGAGGATGGCCACCGTGGTGGGTTTTAGTGGGTAGGTCCCGCGCCCGATGGGTTTCCTTCCGGGCGCGGGGAATACCACACTCCCCCCGCCCCTCCCCAGGCGGCGGGGGGGTCTTTCGAAGATTTCCCCCACGTTAAAAAAAAAAAAAAGGCCATTCTGGTTAAGCGTTTGGAGCAGCAGAATTTCGAAACATTTTTTGCCATCTCAATCATTTCTTGGCATCAAACTCCATATCTCGCGAACGGATTGACCTAACCCAAAAATTCCTATTGCATCTGAAAGTAGAAACTCGCCCGATTACAACGTTATGTGTATTTTTTCCCTAGGCCATTCTGGTTAAGCGTTTGGAGCAGCAGAATTGCGAAAAATTTTTTGCCTTCTCAACCATTTCTTGGCTTCAAACTCCCATATCTCGCGAACGGATTGACCTAACCCAAAAATTCCTGTTGCACCTGAAAGTAGAAACTCGCCCGATTACAACGGTATGTGTATTTTTTCCCTAGGCCATTCTGGTTAAGCGTTTGGAGCAGCAGAATTGCGAAAAATTTGTTGTCTTCTCAACTATTTTTTAGCTTCAAACTCCCATATCTCGCGAACGGATTAACCTAACCCAAAAATTCCTGTTGCATCTGAAAGTAGAAACTCGCCCGATTACAACGGTATGTGTATTTTTTCCCTAGGCCATTCTGGTTAAGCGTTTGGAGCAGCAGAATTTCGAAACATTTTTTGCCATCTCAACCATTTCTTGGCATCAAACTCCCATATCTCGCGAACGGATTGACCTAACCCAAAAATTCCTATTGCATCTGAAAGTAGAAACTCGCCCGATTACAACGGTATGTGTATTTTTTCCCTAGGCCATTCTGGTTAAGCGTTTGGAGCAGCAGAATTGCGAAAAATTTTTTGCCTTCTCAACCATTTCTTGGCTTCAAACTCCCATATCTCGCGAACGGATTGACCTAACCCAAAAATTCCTGTTGCATCTGAAAGTAGAAACTCGCCCGATTACAACGGTATGTGTATTTTTTCCCTAGGCCATTCTGGTTAAGCGTTTGGAGCAGCAGAATTGCGAAAAATTTGTTGTCTTCTCAACTATTTTTTAGCTTCAAACTCCCATATCTCGCGAACGGATTAACCTAACCCAAAAATTCCTGTTGCATCTGAAAGTAGAAACTCGCCCGATTACAACGGTATGTGTATTTTTTCCCTAGGCCATTCTGGTTAAGCGTTTGGAGCAGCAGAATTTCGAAAAATTTTTTGCCATCTCAACCATTTCTTGGCTTCAAACTCCCATATCTCGCGAACGGATTGACCTAACCCAAAAATTCCTATTGCATCTGAAAGTAGAAACTCGCCCGATTACAACGGTATGTGTATTTTTTCACTAGGCCATTCTGGTTAAGCGTTTGGAGCAGCAGAATTGCGAAAAATTTTTTGCCTTCTCAACCATTTCTTGGCTTCAAACTCCCATATCTCGCGAACGGATTGACCTAACCCAAAAATTCCTGTTGCATCTGAAAGTAGAAACTCGCCCGATTACAACGGTGTGTGTATTTTTTCCCTAGGCCATTCTGGTTAAGCGTTTGGAGCAGCAGAAGTGCGAAAACTTTGTTGTCTTCTTAACCATTTCTTAGCTTCAAACTCCCATATCTCGCGAACGGATTGACCTAACCCAAAAATTCCTGTTGCATCTGAAAGTAGAAACTCGCCCGATTACAACGGTATGTGTATTTTTTCCCTAGGCCATTCTGGTTAAGCGTTTGGAGCAGCAGAATTTCGAAAAATTTTTTGCCATCTCAACCATTTCTTGGCTTCAAACTCCCATATCTCGCGAACGGTTTGACCTAACCCAAAAATTCCTATTGCATCTGAAAGTAGAAACTCGCCCGATTACAACGGTATGTGTATTTTTTCACTAGGCCATTCTGGTTAAGCGTTTGGAGCAGCAGAATTGCGAAAAATTTTTTGCCTTCTCAACCATTTCTTGGCTTCAAACTCCCATATCTCGCGAACGGATTGACCTAACCCAAAAATTCCTGTTGCATCTGAAAGTAGAAACTCGCCCGATTACAACGGTGTGTGTATTTTTTCCCTAGGCCATTCTGGTTAAGCGTTTGGAGCAGCAGAAGTGCGAAAACTTTGTTGTCTTCTTAACCATTTCTTAGCTTCAAACTCCCATATCTCGCGAACGGATTGACCTAACCCAAAAATTCCTGTTGCATCTGAAAGTAGAAACTCGCCCGATTACAACGGTATGTGTATTTTTTCCCTAGTCCATTCTGGTTAAGCGTTTGGAGCAGCAGAATTGCGAAAAATGTTTTGCCTTCTCAACCATTTCTTGGCTTCAAACTCCCATATCTCGCGAACGGATTGACCTAACCCAAAAATTCCTGTTGCATCTGAAAGTAGAAACTCGCCCGATTACAACGGTGTGTGTATTTTTGCCCTAGCCCATTCTGGTTAAACGTTTGGAGCAGCAGAATTGCGAAAATTATTTTGCCTACTCAACCATTTCTTGGCTTCAAACCACCATATCTCGCGAACGGATTTACCTAACCCAAAAATTCCTGTTGCATCTGAAAGTAGAAACTCGCCCGATTACAACGGTATGTGTATTGTTTCCCTGGGCCATTCTGGTTAAACGTTTGGAGCAGCAGAATTGCGAAAAATTTTTTGCCTTCTCAACCATTTCTTGGCCTCAAACTCCCATATCTCGCGAACGGATTGACCTAACCCAAAAATTCCTGTTGCATCTGAAAGTAGAAACTCGCCCGATTACAACGGTGTGTGTATTTTTGCCCTAGCCCATTCTGGTTAAACGTTTGGAGCAGCAGAATTGCGAAAATTATTTTGCCTACTCAACCATTTCTTGGCTTCAAACCACCATATCTCGCGAACGGATTGACCTAACCCAAAAATTCCTATTGCATCTGAAAGTAGAAACTCGCCAGATTACAGCGGTATGTGTATTTTTTCCCTAGGCCATTCTGGTTAAGCGTTTGGAGCAGCAGAATTGCGAAAAATTTTTTGCCTTCTCAACCATTTCTTGGCTTCAAACTCCCATATCTCGCGAACGGATTGACCTAACCCAAAAATTCCTGTTGCATCTGAAAGTAGAAACTCGCCCGATTACAACGGTGTGTGTATTTTTGCCCTAGCCCATTCTGGTTAAACGTTTGGAGCAGCAGAATTGCGAAAAATATTTTGCCTACTCAACCATTTCTTGGCTTCAAACCACCATATCTCGCGAACGGATTTACCTAACCCAAAAATTCCTATTGCATCTGAAAGTAGAAACTCGCCCGATTACAACGGTATGTGTATTTTTTCCCTAGGCCATTCTGGTTAAGCGTTTGGAGCAGCAGAAGTGCGAAAAATTTGTTGTCTTCTCAACTATTTTTTAGCTTCAAACTGCTATATCTCGCGAACGGATTGACCTAACCCAAAAATTCCTGTTGCATCTGAAAGTAGAAACTCGCCCGATTACAACGGTATGTGTATTTTTTCCCTAGTCCATTCTGGTTAGGCGTTAGGAGCAGCAGAATTGCGAAAAATTTTTTGCCTTCTCAACCATTTCTTGGCTTCAAACTCCCATGTCTCGCGAACGGATTGACCTAACCCAAAAATTCCTATTGCATCTAAAAGTAGAAACTCGCCCGATTACAACGGTATGTGTATTTTTTCCCTAGGCCATTCTGGTTAAGCGTTTGGAGCAGCAGAATTGCGAAAAATTTTTTGCCTTCTCAACCATTTCTTGGCTTCAAACTCCCATATCTAGCGAACGGATTGACCTAACCCAAAAATTCCTGTTGCATCTGAAAGTAGAAACTCGCCCGATTACAACGGTGTGTGTATTTTTGCCCTAGCCCATTCTGGTTAAACGTTTGGAGCAGCAGAATTGCGAAAAATATTTTGCATACTCAACCATTTCTTGGCTTCAAACCACCATATCTCGCGAACGGATTTACCTAACCCAAAAATTCCTATTGCATCTGAAAGTAGAAACTCGCCCGATTACAACGGTATGTGTATTTTTTCCCTAGGCCATTCTGGTTAAGCGTTTGGAGCAGCAGAAGTGCGAAAAATTTGTTGTCTTCTCAACTATTTTTTAGCTTCAAACTCCTATATCTCGCGAACGGATTGACCTAACCCAAAAATTCCTGTTGCATCTGAAAGTAGAAACTTGCCCGATTACAACGGTATGTGTATTTTTTCCCTAGGCCATTCTGGTTAAGCGTTTGGAGCAGCAGAATTGCGAAAAATTTGTTGTCTTCTCAACTATTTTTTAGCTTCAAACTCCCATATCTCGCGAACGGATTAACCTAACCCAAAAATTCCTGTTGCATCTGAAAGTAGAAACTCGCCCGATTACAACGGTGTGTGTATTTTTGCCCTAGCCCATTCTGGTTAAACGTTTGGAGCAGCAGAATTGCGAAAAATATTTTGCCTTCTCAACCATTTCTTGGCTTCAAACCACCATATCTCGCGAACAGATTTACCTAACCCAAAAATTCCTATTGCATCTGAAAGTAGAAACTCGCCCGATTACAACGGTGTGTGTATTTTTTCCCTAGGCCATTCTGGTTAAGCGTTTGGAGCAGCAGAAGTGCGAAAAATTTGTTGTCTTCTCAACTATTTTTTAGCTTCAAACTCCCATATCTCGCGAACGGATTGACCTAACCCAAAAATTCCTGTTGCATCTGAAAGTAGAAAACTCGCCCGATTACAACGGTATGTGTATTTTTTCCCCTAGTCCATTCTGGTTAGGCGTTAGGAGCAGCAGAATTGCGAAAAAATTTTGCCTTCTCAACCATTTCTTGGCTTCAACTCCCATATCTCGCGAACGGATTGACCTAACCCAAAAATTCCTATTGCATCTGAAAGTAGAAACTCGCCCGATTACAACGGTATGTGTATTTTTTCCCTAGGCCATTCTGGTTAAGCGTTTGGAGCAGCAGAATTGCGAAAAATTTGTTGTCTTCTCAACTATTTTTTAGCTTCAAACTCCCATATCTCGCGAACGGATTAACCTAACCCAAAAATTCCTGTTGCATCTGAAAGTAGAAACTCGCCCGATTACAACGGTATGTGTATTTTTTCCCTAGGCCATTCTGGTTAAGCGTTTGGAGCAGCAGAATTGCGAAAAATTTGTTGTCTTCTCAACTATTTTTTAGCTTCAAACTCCCATATCTCGCGAACGGATTAACCTAACCAAAAATTCCTCTTGCATCTGAAAGTAGAAAGTCGCCCGATTACAACGGTATGTGTATTTTTTCCCTAGGCCATTCTGGTTAGCGTTTGGAGCAGCAGAAGTGCGAAAAATTTGTTGTCTTCTCAACTATTTTTTAGCTTCAAACTCCTATATCTCGCGAACGGATTGACCTAACCCAAAAATTCCTGTTGCATCTGAAAGTAGAAAGTCGCCCGATTACAACGGTATGTGTATTTTTTCCCTAGGCCATTCTGGTTAAGCGTTTGGAGCAGCAGAATTTCGAAAAATTTGTTGTCTTCTCAACTATTTTTTAGTTTCAAACTCCCATATCTCGCGAACGGATTAACCTAACCCAAAAATTCCTGTTGCATCTGAAAGTAGAAACTCGCCCGATTACAACGGTATGTGTATTTTTCCCTAGGCCATTCTGGTTAAGCGTTTGGAGCAGCAGAATGCGAAAAATTTGTTGTCTTCTCAACTATTTTTTAGCTTCAAACTCCCATATCTCGCGAACGGATTAACCTAACCCAAAAATTCCTGTTGCATCTGAAAGTAGAAAGTCGCCCGATTACAACGGTATGTGAATTTTTTCCCTAGGCCATTCTGGTTAAACGTTTGGAGCAGCAGAATTTCGAAAATTTTTTGCCATCTCAACCATTTCTTGGCATCAAACTCCCATATCTCGCGAACGGATTGACCTAACCCAAAAATTCCTATTGCATCTGAAAGTAGAAACTCGCCCGATTACAACGGTATGTGTATTTTTTCCCTAGGACATTCTGGTTAAGCGTTTGGAGCAGCAGAATTTCGAAAAATTTTTTGCCATCTCAACCATTTCTTGGCATCAAACTCCCATATCTCGCGAACGGATTGACCTAACCCAAAAATTCCTATTGCATCTGAAAGTAGAAACTCGCCCGATTACAACGGTATGTGTATTTTTTCCCTAGGCCATTCTGGTTAAGCGTTTGGAGCAGCAGAATGCGAAAAATTTGTTGTCTTCTCAACTATTTTTTAGCTTCAAACTCCCATATCTCGCGAACGGATTAACCTAACCCGAAAAATTCCTGTTGCATCTGAAAGTAGAAACTCGCCCGATTACAACGGTATGTGTATTTTTTCCCTAGGCCATTCTGGTTAAGCGTTTGGAGCAGCAGAATTGCGAAAAATTTGTTGTCTTCTCAACTATTTTTTAGCTTCAAACTCCCATATCTCGCGAACGGATTAACCTAACCCAAAAATTCCTGTTGCATCTGAAAGTAGAAAGTCGCCCGATTACAACGGTATGTGTATTTTTTCCCTAGGCCATTCTGGTTAAGCGTTTGGAGCAGCAGAATTTCGAAAAATTTGTTGTCTTCTCAACTATTTTTTAGTTTCAAACTCCCATATCTCGCGAACGGATTAACCTAACCCAAAAATTCCTGTTGCATCTGAAAGTAGAAACTCGCCCGATTACAACGGTATGTGTATTTTTTCCTAGGCCATTCTGGTTAAGCGTTTGGAGCAGCAGAATTTCGAAAAATTTGTTGTCTTCTCAACTATTTTTTAGCTTCAAACTCCTATATCTCGCGAACGGATTGACCTAACCCAAAAATTCCTGTTGCATCTGAAAGTAGAAACTCGCCCGATTACAACGGTATGTGTATTTTTTCCCTAGGACATTCTGGTTAAGCGTTTGGAGCAGCAGAATTGCGAAAAATTTGTTGTCTTCTCAACTATTTTTTAGCTTCAAACTCCCATATCTCGCGAACGGATTAACCTAACCCAAAAATTCCTGTTGCATCTGAAAGTAGAAAGTCGCCCGATTACAACGGTATGTGTATTTTTTCCTAGGCCATTCCATTCTGGTTAAGCGTTTGGAGCAGCAGAAGTGCGAAAAATTTGTTGTCTTCTCAACTATTTTTTAGCTTCAAACTCCTATATCTCGCGAACGGATTGACCTAACCCAAAAATTCCTGTTGCATCTGAAAGTAGAAAGTCGCCCGATTACAACGGTATGTGTATTTTTTCCCTAGGCCATTCTGGTTAAGCGTTTGGAGCAGCAGAATTTCGAAAAATTTGTTGTCTTCTCAACTATTTTTTAGTTTCAAACTCCCATATCTCGCGAACGGATTAACCTAACCCAAAAATTCCTGTTGCATCTGAAAGTAGAAACTCGCCCGATTACAACGGTATGTGTATTTTTTCCCTAGGCCATTCTGGTTAAGCGTTTGGAGCAGCAGAATTGCGAAAAATTTGTTGTCTTCTCAACTATTTTTTAGCTTCAAACTCCCATATCTCGCGAACGGATTAACCTAACCCAAAAATTCCTGTTGCATCTGAAAGTAGAAAGTCGCCCGATTACAACGGTATGTGTATTTTTTCCCTAGGCCATTCTGGTTAAACGTTTGGAGCAGCAGAATTTCGAAAAATTTTTTGCCATCTCAACCATTTCTTGGCATCAAACTCCCATATCTCGCGAACGGATTGACCTAACCCAAAAATTCCTATTGCATCTGAAAGTAGAAACTCGCCCGATTACAACGGTATGTGTATTTTTTCCCTAGGACATTCTGGTTAAGCGTTTGGAGCAGCAGAATTTCGAAAAATTTTTTGCCATCTCAACCATTTCTTGGCATCAAACTCCCATATCTCGCGAACGGATTGACCTAACCCAAAAATTCCTATTGCATCTGAAAGTAGAAACTCGCCCGATTACAACGGTATGTGTATTTTTTCCCTAGGCCATTCTGGTTAAGCGTTTGGAGCAGCAGAATTGCGAAAAATTTGTTGTCTTCTCAACTATTTTTTAGCTTCAAACTCCCATATCTCGCGAACGGATTAACCTAACCCAAAAATTCCTGTTGCATCTGAAAGTAGAAACTCGCCCGATTACAACGGTATGTGTATTTTTTCCCTAGGCCATTCTGGTTAAGCGTTTGGAGCAGCAGAATTGCGAAAAATTTGTTGTCTTCTCAACTATTTTTTAGCTTCAAACTCCCATATCTCGCGAACGGATTAACCTAACCCAAAAATTCCTGTTGCATCTGAAAGTAGAAAGTCGCCCGATTACAACGGTATGTGTATTTTTTCCCTAGGCCATTCTGGTTAAGCGTTTGGAGCAGCAGAATTTCGAAAAATTTGTTGTCTTCTCAACTATTTTTTAGTTTCAAACTCCCATATCTCGCGAACGGATTAACCTAACCCAAAAATTCCTGTTGCATCTGAAAGTAGAAACTCGCCCGATTACAACGCTATGTGTATTTTTTCCCTAGGCCATTCTGGTTAAGCGTTTGGAGCAGCAGAATTTCGAAAAATTTGTTGTCTTCTCAACTATTTTTTAGCTTCAAACTCCTATATCTCGCGAACGGATTGACCTAACCCAAAAATTCCTGTTGCATCTGAAAGTAGAAACTCGCCCGATTACAACGGTATGTGTATTTTTTCCCTAGGACATTCTGGTTAAGGCGTTTGGAGCAGCAGAAGTGCGAAAAATTTGTTGTCTTCTCAACTATTTTTTAGCTTCAAACTCCTATATCTCGCGAACGGATTGACCTAACCCAAAAATTCCTGTTGCATCTGAAAGTAGAAACTCGCCCGATTACAACGGTATGTGTATTTTTTCCCTAGTCCATTCTGGTTAGGCGTTAGGAGCAGCAGAATTGCGAAAAATTTTTTGCCTTCTCAACCATTTCTTGGCTTCAAACTCCCATATCTCGCGAACGGATTGACCTAACCCAAAAATTCCTATTGCATCTGAAAGTAGAAACTCGCCCGATTACAACGGTATGTGTATTTTTTCCCTAGGCCATTCTGGTTAAGCGTTTGGAGCAGCAGAATTACGAAAAATTTGTTGTCTTCTCAACTATTTTTTAGCTTCAAACTCCCATATCTCGCGAACGGATTAACCTAACCCAAAAATTCCTGTTGCATCTGAAAGTAGAAGCTCGCCCGATTACAACGGTATGTGTATTTTTTCCCTAGGCCATTCTGGTTAAGCGTTTGGAGCAGCAGAATTTCGAAAAATTTTTTGCCATCTCAACCATTTCTTGGCATCAAACTCCCATATCTCGCGAACGGATTGACCTAACCCAAAAATTCCTATTGCATCTGAAAGTAGAAACTCGCCCGATTACAACGGTATGTGTATTCTTTCCCTAGGACATTCTGGTTAAGCGTTTGGAGCAGCAGAAGTGCGAAAAATTTGTTGTCTTCTCAACTATTTTTTAGCTTCAAACTCCTATATCTCGCGAACGGATTGACCTAACCCAAAAATTCCTGTTGCATCTGAAGGTAGAAACTCGCCCGATTACAACGGTATGTGTATTTTTTCCCTAGTCCATTCTGGTTAGGCGTTAGGAGCAGCAGAATTGCGAAAAATTTTTTGCCTTCTCAACCATTTCTTGGCTTCAAACTCCCATATCTCGCGAACGGATTTACCTAACCCAAAAATTCCTATTGCATCTAAAAGTAGAAACTCGCCCGATTACAACGGTATGTGTATTTTTTCCCTAGGCCATTCTGGTTAAGCGTTTGGAGCAGCAGAATTGCGAAAAATTTTTTGCCTTCTCAACCATTTCTTGGCTTCAAACTCCCATATCTCGCGAACGGATTGACCTAACCCAAAAATTCCTGTTGCATCTGAAAGTAGAAACTCGCCCGATTACAACGGTGTGTGTATTTTTGCCCTAGCCCATTCTGGTTAAACGTTTGGAGCAGCAGAATTGCGAAAAATATTTTGCCTACTCAACCATTTCTTGGCTTCAAACCACCATATCTCGCGAACGGATTTACCCAACCCAAAAATTCCTATTGCATCTGAAAGTAGAAACTCGCCCGATTACAACGGTATGTGTATTTTTTCCCTAGGCCATTCTGGTTAAGCGTTTGGAGCAGCAGAATTGCGAATAATTTGTTGTCTTCTCAACTATTTTTTAGCTCCAAACTCTCATATCTCGCGAACGGATTAACCTAACCCAAAAATTCCTGTTGCATCTGAAAGTAGAAACTCGCCCGATTACAACGGTATGTGTATTTTTTCCCTAGGCCATTCTGGTTAAGCGTTTGGAGCAGCAGAATTGCGAAAAATTTGTTGTCTTCTCAACTATTTTTTAGCTTCAAACTCCCATATCTCGCGAACGGATTAACCTAACCCAAAAATTCCTGTTGCATCTGGAAGTAGAAACTCGCCCGATTACAACGGTGTGTGTATTTTTGCCCTAGCCCATTCTGGTTAAACGTTTGGAGCAGCAGAATTGCGAAAAATATTTTGCCTTCTCAACCATTTCTTGGCTTCAAACCACCATATCTCGCGAACGGATTGACCTAACCCAAAAATTCCTATTGCATCTGAAAGTAGAAACTCGCCCGATTACAACGGTATGTGTATTTTTTCCCTAGGCCATTCTGGTTAAGCGTTTGGAGCAGCAGAATTGCGAAAAATTTGTTGTCTTCTCAACTATTTTTTAGCTTCAAACTCCCATATCTCGCGAACGGATTAACCTAACCCAAAAATTTCTGTTGCATCTGAAAGTAGAAACTCGCCCGATTACAACGGTATGTGTATTTTTTCCCTAGGCCATTCTGGTTAAGCGTTTGGAGCAGCAGAATTTCGAAAAATTTGTTGTCTTCTCAACTATTTTTTAGATTCAAACTCCCATATCTCGCGAACGGATTAACCTAACCCAAAAATTCCTGTTGCATCTGAAAGTAGAAACTCGCCCGATTACAACGGTATGTGTATTTTTTCCCTAGGCCATTCTGGTTAAGCGTTTGGAGCAGCAGAATTTCGAAAAATTTTTTGCCATCTCAACCATTTCTTGGCATCAAACTCCCATATCTCGCGAACGGATTGACCTAACCCAAAAATTCCTATTGCATCTGAAAGTAGAAACTCGCCCGATTACAACGGTATGTGTATTTTTTCCCTAGGACATTCTGGTTAAGCGTTTGGAGCAGCAGAAGTGCGAAAAATTTGTTGTCTTCTCAACTATTTTTTAGCTTCAAACTCCTATATCTCGCGAACGGATTGACCTAACCCAAAAATTCCTGTTGCATCTGAAAGTAGAAACTCGCCCGATTACAACGGTATGTGTATTTTTTCCCTAGTCCATTCTGGTTAGGCGTTAGGAGCAGCAGAATTGCGAAAAATTTTTTGCCTTCTCAACCATTTCTTGGCTTCAAACTCCCATATCTCGCGAACGGATTGACCTAACCCAAAAATTCCTATTGCATCTGAAAGTAGAAACTCGCCCGATTACAACGGTATGTGTATTTTTTCCCTAGGCCACTCTGGTTAAGCGTTTGGAGCAGCAGAATTTCGAAAAATTTGTTGTCTTCTCAACTATTTTTTAGCTTCAAACTCCCATATCTCGCGAACGGATTAACCTAACCCAAAAATTCCTGTTGCATCTGAAAGTAGAAACTCGCCCGATTACAACGGTATGTGTATTTTTTCCCTAGGCCATTCTGGTTAAGCGTTTGGAGCAGCAGAATTTCGAAAAATTTTTTGCCATCTCAACCATTTCTTGGCATCAAACTCCCATATCTCGCGAACGGATTGACCTAACCCAAAAATTCCTATTGCATCTGAAAGTAGAAACTCGCCCGATTACAACGGTATGTGTATTCTTTCCCTAGGACATTCTGGTTAAGCGTTTGGAGCAGCAGAAGTGCGAAAAATTTGTTGTCTTCTCAACTATTTTTTAGCTTCAAACTCCTATATCTCGCGAACGGATTGACCTAACCCAAAAATTCCTGTTGCATCTGAAAGTAGAAACTCGCCCGATTACAACGGTATGTGTATTTTTTCCCTAGTCCATTCTGGTTAAGCGTTTGGAGCAGCAGAATTTCGAAAAATTTTTTGCCATCTCAACCATTTCTTGGCATCAAACTCCCATATCTCGCGAACGGATTGACCTAACCCAAAAATTCCCATTGCATCTGAAAGTAGAAACTCGCCCGATTACAACGGTATGTGTATTTTTTCCCTAGGACATTCTGGTTAAGCGTTTGGAGCAGCAGAATTTCGAAAAATTTTTTGCCATCTCAACCATTTCTTGGCATCAAACTCCCATATCTCGCGAACGGATTGACCTAACCCAAAAATTCCTATTGCATCTGAAAGTAGAAACTCGCCCGATTACAACGGTATGTGTATTTTTTCCCTAGGCCATTCTGGTTAAGCGTTTGGAGCAGCAGAATTGCGAAAAATTTGTTGTCTTCTCAACTATTTTTTAGCTTCAAACTCCCATATCTCGCGAACGGATTAACCTAACCCAAAAATTTCTGTTGCATCTGAAAGTAGAAACTCGCCCGATTACAACGGTATGTGTATTTTTTCCCTAGGCCATTCTGGTTAAGCGTTTGGAGCAGCAGAATTTCGAAAAATTTGTTGTCTTCTCAACTATTTTTTAGATTCAAACTCCCATATCTCGCGAACGGATTAACCTAACCCAAAAATTCCTGTTGCATCTGAAAGTAGAAACTCGCCCGATTACAACGGTATGTGTATTTTTTCCCTAGGCCATTCTGGTTAAGCGTTTGGAGCAGCAGAATTTCGAAAAATTTTTTGCCATCTCAACCATTTCTTGGCATCAAACTCCCATATCTCGCGAACGGATTGACCTAACCCAAAAATTCCTATTGCATCTGAAAGTAGAAACTCGCCCGATTACAACGGTATGTGTATTTTTTCCCTAGGACATTCTGGTTAAGCGTTTGGAGCAGCAGAAGTGCGAAAAATTTGTTGTCTTCTCAACTATTTTTTAGCTTCAAACTCCTATATCTCGCGAACGGATTGACCTAACCCAAAAATTCCTGTTGCATCTGAAAGTAGAAACTCGCCCGATTACAACGGTATGTGTATTTTTTCCCTAGTCCATTCTGGTTAGGCGTTAGGAGCAGCAGAATTGCGAAAAATTTTTTGCCTTCTCAACCATTTCTTGGCTTCAAACTCCCATATCTCGCGAACGGATTGACCTAACCCAAAAATTCCTATTGCATCTGAAAGTAGAAACTCGCCCGATTACAACGGTATGTGTATTTTTTCCCTAGGCCACTCTGGTTAAGCGTTTGGAGCAGCAGAATTTCGAAAAATTTGTTGTCTTCTCAACTATTTTTTAGCTTCAAACTCCCATATCTCGCGAACGGATTAACCTAACCCAAAAATTCCTGTTGCATCTGAAAGTAGAAACTCGCCCGATTACAACGGTATGTGTATTTTTTCCTAGGCCATTCTGGTTAAGCGTTTGGAGCAGCAGAATTTCGAAAAATTTTTTGCCATCTCAACCATTTCTTGGCATCAAACTCCCATATCTCGCGAACGGATTGACCTAACCCAAAAATTCCTATTGCATCTGAAAGTAGAAACTCGCCCGATTACAACGGTATGTGTATTCTTTCCCTAGGACATTCTGGTTAAGCGTTTGGAGCAGCAGAAGTGCGAAAAATTTGTTGTCTTCTCAACTATTTTTTAGCTTCAAACTCCTATATCTCGCGAACGGATTGACCTAACCCAAAAATTCCTGTTGCATCTGAAAGTAGAAACTCGCCCGATTACAACGGTATGTGTATTTTTTCCCTAGTCCATTCTGGTTAGGCGTTAGGAGCAGCAGAATTGCGAAAAATTTCTTGCCTTCTCAACCATTTCTTGGCTTCAAACTCCCATATCTCGCGAACGGATTGACCTAACCCAAAAATTCCTATTGCATCTAAAAGCAGAAACTCGCCCGATTACAACGGTATGTGTATTTTTTCCCTAGGCCATTCTGGTTAAGCGTTTGGAGCAGCAGAATTGCGAAAATTTTTTGCCTTCTCAACTATTTTTTAGCTTCAAACTCCCATATCTCGCGAACGGATTAACCTAACCCAAAAATTCCTGTTGCATCTGAAAGTAGAAACTCGCCCGATTGCAACGGTCTGTGTATTTTTTCCCTAGGCCATTCTGGTTAAGCGTTTGGAGCAGCAGAATTTCGAAAAATTTTTTGCCATCTCAACCATTTCTTGGCATCAAACTCCCATATCTCGCGAACGGATTGACCTAACCCAAAAATTCCTATTGCATCTGAAAGTAGAAACTCGCCCGATTACAACGGTATGTGTATTCTTTCCCTAGCCCATTCTGGTTAAACGTTTGGAGCAGCAGAATTGCGAAAAATATTTTGCCTACTCAACCATTTCTTGGCTTCAAACCACCATATCTCGCGAACGGATTTACCCAACCCAAAAATTCCTATTGCATCTGAAAGTAGAAACTCGCCCGATTACAACGGTATGTGTATTTTTTCCCTAGGCCATTCTGGTTAAGCGTTTGGAGCAGCAGAATTGCGAATAATTTGTTGTCTTCTCAACTATTTTTTAGCTCCAAACTCTCATATCTCGCGAACGGATTAACCTAACCCAAAAATTCCTGTTGCATCTGAAAGTAGAAACTCGCCCGATTACAACGGTATGTGTATTTTTTCCCTAGGCCATTCTGGTTAAGCGTTTGGAGCAGCAGAATTGCGAAAAATTTGTTGTCTTCTCAACTATTTTTTAGCTTCAAACTCCCATATCTCGCGAACGTATTAACCTAACCCAAAAATTCCTGTTGCATCTGGAAGTAGAAACTCGCCCGATTACAACGGTGTGTGTATTTTTGCCCTAGCCCATTCTGGTTAAACCTTTGGAGCAGCAGAATTGCGAAAAATATTTTGCCTTCTCAACCATTTCTTGGCTTCAAACCACCATATCTCGCGAACGGATTTACCTAACCCAAAAATTCCTATTGCATCTGAAAGTAGTAACTCGCCCGATTACAACGGTGTGTGTATTTTTTCCCTAGGCCATTCTGGTTAAGCGTTTGGAGCAGCAGAAGTGCGAAAAATTTGTTGTCTTCTCAACTATTTTTTAGCTTCAAACTCCCATATCTCGCGAACGGATTGACCTAACCCAAAAATTCCTGTTGCATCTGAAAGTAGAAACTCGCCCGATTACAACGGTATGTGTATTTTTCCCCTAGTCCATTCTGGTTAGGCGTTAGGAGCAGCAGAATTGCGAAAAAATTTTTGCCTTCTCAACCATTTCTTGGCTTCAAACTCCCATATCTCGCGAACGGATTGACCTAACCCAAAAAATTCCTATTGCATCTAAAAGTAGAATCTCGCCCGATTACAACGGTATGTGTATTTTTTCCCTAGGCCATTCTGGTTAAGCGTTTGGAGCAGCAGAATTTCGAAAAATTTTTTGCCATCTCAACCATTTCTTGGCATCAAACTCCCATATCTCGCGAACGGATTGACCTAACCCAAAAATTCCCATTGCATCTGAAAGTAGAAACTCGCCCGATTACAACGGTATGTGTATTTTTTCCCTAGGACATTCTGGTTAAGCGTTTGGAGCAGCAGAATTTCGAAAAATTTTTTGCCATCTCAACCATTTCTTGGCATCAAACTCCCATATCTCGCGAACGGATTGACCTAACCCAAAAATTCCTATTGCATCTGAAAGTAGAAACTCGCCCGATTACAACGGTATGTGTATTTTTTCCCTAGGCCATTCTGGTTAAGCGTTTGGAGCAGCAGAATTGCGAAAAATTTGTTGTCTTCTCAACTATTTTTTAGCTTCAAACTCCCATATCTCGCGAACGGATTAACCTAACCCAAAAATTCCTGTTGCATCTGAAAGTAGAAACTCGCCCGATTACAACGGTATGTGTATTTTTTCCCTAGGCCATTCTGGTTAAGCGTTTGGAGCAGCAGAATTTCGAAAAATTTGTTGTCTTCTCAACCATTTTTTAGATTCAAACTCCCATATCTCGCGAACGGATTAACCTAACCCAAAAATTCCTGTTGCATCTGAAAGTAGAAACTCGCCCGATTACAACGGTATGTGTATTTTTTCCCTAGGCCATTCTGGTTAAGCGTTTGGAGCAGCAGAATTTCGAAAAATTTTTTGCCATCTCAACCATTTCTTGGCATCAAACTCCCATATCTCGCGAACGGATTGACCTAACCCAAAAATTCCTATTGCATCTGAAAGTAGAAACTCGCCCGATTACAACGGTATGTGTATTTTTTCCCTAGGACATTCTGGTTAAGCGTTTGGAGCAGCAGAAGTGCGAAAAATTTGTTGTCTTCTCAACTATTTTTTAGCTTCAAACTCCTATATCTCGCGAACGGATTGACCTAACCCAAAAATTCCTGTTGCATCTGAAAGTAGAAACTCGCCCGATTACAACGGTATGTGTATTTTTTCCCTAGTCCATTCTGGTTAGGCGTTAGGAGCAGCAGAATTGCGAAAAATTTTTTGCCTTCTCAACCATTTCTTGGCTTCAAACTCCCATATCTCGCGAACGGATTGACCTAACCCAAAAATTCCTATTGCATCTGAAAGTAGAAACTCGCCCGATTACAACGGTATGTGTATTTTTTCCCTAGGCCACTCTGGTTAAGCGTTTGGAGCAGCAGAATTTCGAAAAATTTGTTGTCTTCTCAACTATTTTTTAGCTTCAAACTCCCATATCTCGCGAACGGATTAACCTAACCCAAAAATTCCTGTTGCATCTGAAAGTAGAAACTCGCCCGATTACAACGGTATGTGTATTTTTTCCCTAGGCCATTCTGGTTAAGCGTTTGGAGCAGCAGAATTTCGAAAAATTTTTTGCCATCTCAACCATTTCTTGGCATCAAACTCCCATATCTCGCGAACGGATTGACCTAACCCAAAAATTCCTATTGCATCTGAAAGTAGAAACTCGCCCGATTACAACGGTATGTGTATTCTTTCCCTAGGACATCCTGGTTAAGCGTTTGGAGCAGCAGAAGTGCGAAAAATTTGTTGTCTTCTCAACTATTTTTTAGCTTCAAACTCCTATATCTCGCGAACGGATTGACCTAACCCAAAAATTCCTGTTGCATCTGAAAGTAGAAACTCGCCCGATTACAACGGTATGTGTATTTTTTCCCTAGTCCATTCTGGTTAGGCGTTAGGAGCAGCAGAATTGCGAAAAATTTTTTGCCTTCTCAACCATTTCTTGGCTTCAAACTCCCATATCTCGCGAACGGATTGACCTAACCCAAAAATTCCTATTGCATCTAAAAGCAGAAACTCGCCCGATTACAACGGTATGTGTATTTTTTCCCTAGGCCATTCTGGTTAAGCGTTTGGAGCAGCAGAATTGCGAAAAATTTTTTGCCTTCTCAACTATTTTTTAGCTTCAAACTCCCATATCTCGCGAACGGATTAACCTAACGCAAAAATTCCTGTTGCATCTGAAAGTAGAAACTCGCCCGATTGCAACGGTCTGTGTATTTTTTCCCTAGGCCATTCTGGTTAAGCGTTTGGAGCAGCAGAATTTCGAAAAATTTTTTGCCATCTCAACCATTTCTTGGCATCAAACTCCCATATCTCGCGAACGGATTGACCTAACCCAAAAATTCCTATTGCATCTGAAAGTAGAAACTCGCCCGATTACAACGGTATGTGTATTCTTTCCCTAGGACATTCTGGTTAAGCGTTTGGAGCAGCAGAAGTGCGAAAAATTTGTTGTCTTCTCAACTATTTTTTAGCTTCAAACTCCTATATCTCGCGAACGGATTGACCTAACCCAAAAATTCCTGTTGCATCTGAAAGTAGAAACTCGCCCGATTACAACGGTATGTGTATTTTTTCCCTAGTCCATTCTGGTTAGGCGTTAGGAGCAGCAGAATTGCGAAAAATTTTTTGCCTTCTCAACCATTTCTTGGCTTCAAACTCCCATATCTCGCGAACGGATTGACCTAACCCAAAAATTCCTATTGCATCTAAAAGTAGAAACTCGCCCGATTACAACGGTATGTGTATTTTTTCCCTAGGCCATTCTGGTTAAGCGTTTGGAGCAGCAGAATTGCGAAAAATTTTTTGCCTTCTCAACCATTTCTTGGCTTCAAACTCCCATATCTCGCGAACGGATTGACCTAACCCAAAAATTCCTGTTGCATCTGAAAGTAGAAACTCGCCCGATTACAACGGTGTGTGTATTTTTGCCCTAGCCCATTCTGGTTAAACGTTTGGAGCAGCAGAATTGCGAAAAATATTTTGCCTACTCAACCATTTCTTGGCTTCAAACCACCATATCTCGCGAACGGATTTACCTAACCCAAAAATTCCTATTGCATCTGAAAGTAGAAACTCGCCCGATTACAACGGTATGTGTATTTTTTCCCTAGGCCATTCTGGTTAAGCGTTTGGAGCAGCAGAAGTGCGAAAAATTTGTTGTCTTCTCAACTATTTTTTAGCTTCAAACTCCTATATCTCGCGAACGGATTGACCTAACCCAAAAATTCCTGTTGCATCTGAAAGTAGAAACTCGCCCGATTACAACGGTATGTGTATTTTTTCCCTGGTCCATTCTGGTTAGGCGTCAGGAGCAGCAGAATTGCGAAAAATTTTTTGCCTTCTCAACCATTTCTTGGCTTCAAACTCCCATATCTCGCGAACGGATTGACCTAACCAAAAAATTCCTATTGCATCTGAAAGTAGAAACTCGCCCGATTACAACGGTATGTGCATTTTTTCCCTAGGCCATTCTGGTTAAGCGTTTGGAGCAGCAGAAGTGCGAAAAATTTGTTGTCTTCTCAACTATTTTTTAGCTTCAAACTCCTATATCTCGCGAACGGATTGACCTAACCCAAAAATTCCTGTTGCATCTGAAGGTAGAAACTCGCCCGATTACAACGGTATGTGTATTTTTTCCCTAGTCCATTCTGGTTAGGCGTTAGGAGCAGCAGAATTGCGAAAAATTTTTTGCCTTCTCAACCATTTCTTGGCTTCAAACTCCCATATCTCGCGAACGGATTTACCTAACCCAAAAATTCCTATTGCATCTAAAAGTAGAAACTCGCCCGATTACAACGGTATGTGTATTTTTTCCCTAGGCCATTCTGGTTAAGCGTTTGGAGCAGCAGAATTGCGAAAAATTTTTTGCCTTCTCAACCATTTCTTGGCTTCAAACTCCCATATCTCGCGAACGGATTGAACTAACCCAAAAATTCCTGTTGCATCTGAAAGTAGAAACTCGCCCGATTACAACGGTGTGTGTATTTTTGCCCTAGCCCATTCTGGTTAAACGTTTGGAGCAGCAGAATTGCGAAAAATATTTTGCCTACTCAACCATTTCTTGGCTTCAAACCACCATATCTCGCGAACGGATTTACCCAACCCAAAAATTCCTATTGCATCTGAAAGTAGAAACTCGCCCGATTACAACGGTATGTGTATTTTTTCCCTAGGCCATTCTGGTTAAGCGTTTGGAGCAGCAGAATTGCGAATAATTTGTTGTCTTCTCAACTATTTTTTAGCTCCAAACTCTCATATCTCGCGAACGGATTAACCTAACCCAAAAATTCCTGTTGCATCTGAAAGTAGAAACTCGCCCGATTACAACGGTATGTGTATTTTTTCCCTAGGCCATTCTGGTTAAGCGTTTGGAGCAGCAGAATTGCGAAAAATTTGTTGTCTTCTCAACTATTTTTTAGCTTCAAACTCCCATATCTCGCGAACGGATTAACCTAACCCAAAAATTCCTGTTGCATCTGGAAGTAGAAACTCGCCCGATTACAACGGTGTGTGTATTTTTGCCCTAGCCCATTCTGGTTAAACGTTTGGAGCAGCAGAATTGCGAAAAATATTTTGCCTTCTCAACCATTTCTTGGCTTCAAACCACCATATCTCGCGAACGGATTTACCTAACCCAAAAATTCCTATTGCATCTGAAAGTAGAAACTCGCCCGATTACAACGGTGTGTGTATTTTTTCCCTAGGCCATTCTGGTTCAGCGTTTGGAGCAGCAGAAGTGCGAAAAATTTGTTGTCTTCTCAACTATTTTTTAGCTTCAAACTCCCATATCTCGCGAACGGATTGACCTAACCCAAAAATTCCTGTTGCATCTGAAAGTAGAAACTCGCCCGATTACAACGGTATGTGTATTTTTCCCCTAGTCCATTCTGGTTAGGCGTTAGGAGCAGCAGAATTGCGAAAAAATTTTTGCCTTCTCAACCATTTCTTGGCTTCAAACTCCCATATCTCGCGAACGGATTGACCTAACCCAAAAAATTCCTATTGCATCTAAAAGTAGAATCTCGCCCGATTACAACGGTATGTGTATTTTTTCCCTAGGCCATTCTGGTTAAGCGTTTGGAGCAGCAGAATTTCGAAAAATTTTTTGCCATCTCAACCATTTCTTGGCATCAAACTCCCATATCTCGCGAACGGATTGACCTAACCCAAAAATTCCCATTGCATCTGAAAGTAGAAACTCGCCCGATTACAACGGTATGTGTATTTTTTCCCTAGGACATTCTGGTTAAGCGTTTGGAGCAGCAGAATTTCGAAAAATTTTTTGCCATCTCAACCATTTCTTGGCATCAAACTCCCATATCTCGCGAACGGATTGACCTAACCCAAAAATTCCTATTGCATCTGAAAGTAGAAACTCGCCCGATTACAACGGTATGTGTATTTTTTCCCTAGGCCATTCTGGTTAAGCGTTTGGAGCAGCAGAATTGCGAAAAATTTGTTGTCTTCTCAACTATTTTTTAGCTTCAAACTCCCATATCTCGCGAACGGATTAACCTAACCCAAAAATTCCTGTTGCATCTGAAAGTAGAAACTCGCCCGATTACAACGGTATGTGTCTTTTTTCCCTAGGCCATTCTGGTTAAGCGTTTGGAGCAGCAGAATTGCGAAAAATTTGTTGTCTTCTCAACTATTTTTTAGCTTCAAACTCCCATATCTCGCGAACGGATTAACCTAACCCAAAAATTCCTGTTGCATCTGAAAGTAGAAACTCGCCCGATTACAACGGTATGTGCATTTTTTCCCTAGGCCATTCTGGTTAAGCGTTTGGAGCAGCAGAATTTCGAAAAATTTGTTGTCTTCTCAACTATTTTTTAGTTTCAAACTCCCATATCTCGCGAACGGATTAACCTAACCCAAAAATTCCTGTTGCATCTGAAAGTAGAAACTCGCCCGATTACAACGGTATGTGTATTTTTTCCCTAGGCCATTCTGGTTAAGCGTTTGGAGCAGCAGAATTTCGAAAAATTTTTTGCCATCTCAACCATTTCTAGGCATCAAACTCCCATATCTCGCGAACGGATTGACCTAACCCAAAAATTCCTATTGCATCTGAAAGTAGAAACTCGCCCGATTACAACGGTATGTGTATTTTTTCCCTAGGACATTCTGGTTAAGCGTTTGGAGCAGCAGAAGTGCGAAAAATTTGTTGTCTTCTCAACTATTTTTTAGCTTGAAACTCCTATATCTCGCGAACGGATTGACCTAACCCAAAAATTCCTGTTGCATCTGAAAGTAGAAACTCGCCCGATTACAACGGTATGTGTATTTTTTCCCTAGTCCATTCTGGTTAGGCGTTAGGAGCAGCAGAATTGCGAAAAATTTTTTGCCTTCTCAACCATTTCTTGGCTTCAAACTCCCATATCTCGCGAACGGATTGACCTAACCCAAAAATTCCTATTGCATCTGAAAGTAGAAACTCGCCCGATTACAACGGTATGTGTATTTTTTCCCTAGGCCACTCTGGTTAAGCGTTTGGAGCAGCAGAATTTCGAAAAATTTGTTGTCTTCTCAACTATTTTTTAGCTTCAAACTCCCATATCTCGCGAACGGATTAACCTAACCCAAAAATTCCTGTTGCATCTGAAAGTAGAAACTCGCCCGATTACAACGGTATGTGTATTTTTTCCCTAGGCCATTCTGATTAAGCGTTTGGAGCAGCAGAATTTCGAAAAATTTTTTGCCATCTCAACCATTTCTTGGCATCAAACTCCCATATCTCGCGAACGGATTGACCTAACCCAAAAATTCCTATTGCATCTGAAAGTAGAAACTCGCCCGATTACAACGGTATGTGTATTCTTTCCCTAGGACATTCTGGTTAAGCGTTTGGAGCAGCAGAAGTGCGAAAAATTTGTTGTCTTCTCAACTATTTTTTAGCTTCAAACTCCTATATCTCGCGAACGGATTGACCTAACCCAAAAATTCCTGTTGCATCTGAAAGTAGAAACTCGTCCGATTACAACGGTATGTGTATTCTTTCCCTGGTCCATTCTGGTTAGGCGTTAGGAGCAGCAGAATTGCGAAAAATTTTTTGCCTTCTCAACCATTTCTTGGCTTCAAACTCCCATATCTCGCGAACGGATTGACCTAACCCAAAAATTCCTATTGCATCTAAAAGTAGAAACTCGCCCGATTACAACGGTATGTGTATTTTTTCCCTAGGCCATTCTGGTTAAGCGTTTGGAGCAGCAGAATTGCGAAAAATTTGTTGTCTTCTCAACTATTTTTTAGCTTCAAACTCCCATATCTCGCGAACGGATTAACCTAACCCAAAAATTCCTGTTGCATCTGAAAGTAGAAACTCGCCCGATTACAACGGTATGTGTATTTTTTCCCTAGGCCATTCTGGTTAAGCGTTTGGAGCAGCAGAATTGCGAAAAATTTGTTGTCTTCTCAACTATTTTTTGCTTCAAACTCCCATATCTCGCGAACGGATTAACCTAACCCAAAAATTCCTGTTGCATCTGATAGTAGAAACTCGCCCGATTACAACGGTATGTGTATTTTTTCCCTAGGCCATTCTCGTTAAGCGTTTGGAGCAACAGAATTTCGAAAAATTTTTTGCCATCTCAACCATTTCTTGGCATCAAACTCCCATATCTCGCGAACGGATTGACCTAACCCAAAAATTCCTGTTGCATCTGAAAGTAGAAACTCGCCCGATTACAACGGTT
The DNA here is from genome assembly GCF_051014685.1 of Ptiloglossa arizonensis. NCBI lineage: Eukaryota > Metazoa > Arthropoda > Insecta > Hymenoptera > Colletidae > Ptiloglossa > Ptiloglossa arizonensis. Next base: position 202,479 of record NW_027478738.1, on the reverse strand, counting down.
TGTGTATTTTTTCCCTAGGCCATTCTGGTTAAGCGTTTGGAGCAGCAGAATTGCGAAAAATTTGTTGTCTTCTCAACTATTTTTTAGCTTCAAACTCCCATATCTCGCGAACGGATTAACATAACCCAAAAATTCCTGTTGCATCTGAAAGTAGAAACTCGCCCGATTACAACGGTATGTGTATTTTTTCCCTAGGCCATTCTGGTTAAGCGTTTGGAGCAGCAGAATTGCGAAAAATTTGTTGTCGTCTCAACTATTTTTTAGTTTCAAACTCCCATATCTCGCGAACGGATTAACCTAACCCAAAAATTCCTGTTGCATCTGAAAGTAGAAACTCGCCCGATTACAACGGTATGTGTATTTTTTCCCTAGGCCATTCTGGTTAAGCGTTAGGAGCAGCAGAATTGCGAAAAATTTTTTGCCTTCTCAACCATTTCTTGGCTTCAAACTCCCATATCTCGCGAACGGATTGACCTAACCCAAAAATTCCTATTGCATCTAAAAGTATAAACTCGCCCGATTACAACGGTATGTGTATTTTTTCCCTAGGCCATTCTGGTTAAGCGTTTGGAGCAGCAGAAGTGCGAAAAATTTATTGTCTTCTCAACTATTTTTTAGCTTCAAACTCCCATATCTCGCGAACGGATTGACCTAACCCAAAAATTCCTGTTGCATCTGAAAGTAGAAACTCGCCCGATTACAACGGTATGTGTATTTTTCCCCTAGTCCATTCTGGTTAGGCGTTAGGAGCATCAGAATTGCGAAAAATTTTTTGCCATCTCAACCATTTCTTGGCATCAAACTCCCATATCTCGCGAACGGATTGACCTAACCCAAAAATTCCTATTGCATCTGAAAGTAGAAACTCGCCCGATTACAACGGTATGTGCATTTTTTCCCTAGGCCATTCTGGTTAAGCGTTTGGAGCAGCAGAATTGCGAAAAATTTTTTGCCTCCTCAACCATTTCTTGGCTTCAAACTCCCATATCTCGCGAACGGATTGACCTAACCCAAAAATTCCTGTTGCATCTGAAAGTAGAAACTCGCCCGATTACAACGGTGTGTGTATTTTTGCCCTAGCCCATTCTGGTTAAACGTTTGGAGCAGCAGAATTGCGAAAAATATTTTGCCTTCTCAACCATTTCTTGGCTTCAAACCACCATATCTCGCGAACGGATTTACCTAACCAAAAAATTCCTATTGCATCTGAAAGTTGAAACTCGCCCGATTACAACGGTATGTGTATTTTTTCCCTAGGCCATTCTGGTTAAGCGTTTGGAGCAGCAGAAGTGCGAAAAATTTATTGTCTTCTCAACTATTTTTTAGCTTCAAACTCCCATATCTCGCGAACGGATTGACCTAACCCAAAAATTCCTGTTGCATCTGAAAGTAGAAACTCGCCCGATTACAACGGTATGTGTATTTTTCCCCTAGTCCATTCTGGTTAGGCGTTAGGAGCATCAGAATTGCGAAAAAATTTTTGCCTTCTCAACAATTTCTTGGCTTCAAACTCCCATATCTCGCGAACGGATTGACCTAACCCAAAAAATTCCTATTGCGTCTAAAAGTAGAAACTCGCCCGATTACAACGGTATGTGTATTTTTTCCCTAGGCCATTCTGGTTAAGCGTTTGGAGCAGCAGAATTGCGAAATATTTGTTGTCTTCTCAACTATTTTTTAGCTTCAAACTCCCATATCTCGCGAACGGATTGACCTAACCCAAAAATTCCTATTGCATCTGAAAGTAGAAACTCGCCCGATTACAACGGTATGTGCATTTTTTCCCTAGGCCATTCTGGTTAAGCGTTTGGAGCAGCAGAATTGCGAAAAATTTTTTGCCTTCTCAACCATTTCTTGGCTTCAAACTCCCATATCTCGCGAACGGATTGACCTAACCCAAAAATTCCTGTTGCATCTGAAAGTAGAAACTCGCCCGATTACAACGGTGTGTGTATTTTTGCCCTAGCCCATTCTGGTTAAACGTTTGGAGCAGCAGAATTGCGAAAAATATTTTGCCTTCTCAACCATTTCTTGGCTTCAAACCACCATATCTCGCGAACGGATTTACCTAACCCAAAAATTCCTATTGCATCTGAAAGTTGAAACTCGCCCGATTACAACGGTATGTGTATTTTTTCCCTAGGCCATTCTGGTTAAGCGTTTGGAGCAGCAGAAGTGCGAAAAATTTATTGTCTTCTCAACTATTTTTTAGCTTCAAACTCCCATATCTCGCGAACGGATTGACCTAACCCAAAAATTCCTGTTGCATCTGAAAGTAGAAACTCGCCCGATTACAACGGTATGTGTATTTTTTCCCTAGGCCATTCTGGTTAAGCGTTTGGAGCAGCAGAAGTGCAAAAAATTGGTTGTCTTCTCAACTATTTTTTAGCTTCAAACTCCTATATCTCGCGAACGGATTTACCTAACCCAAAAATTCCTATTGCATCTGAAAGTTGAAACTCGCCCGATTACAACGGTATGTGTATTTTTCCCCTAGTCCATTCTGGTTAGGCGTTAGGAGCAGCAGAATTGCGAAAAAATTTTTGCCTTCTCAACAATTTCTTGGCTTCAAACTCCCATATCTCGCGAACGGATTGACCTAACCCAAAAAATTCCTATTGCGTCTAAAAGTAGAAACTCGCCCGATTACAACGGTATGTGTATTTTTTCCCTAGGCCATTCTGGTTAAGCGTTTGGAGCAGCAGAATTGCGAAATATTTGTTGTCTTCTCAACTATTTTTTAGCTTCAAACTCCCATATCTCGCGAACGGATTAACCTAACCCAAAAATTCCTGTTGCATCTGAAAGTAGAAACTCGCCCGATTACAACGGTATGTGTATTTTTTCCCTAGGCCATTCTGGTTAAGCGTTTGGAGCAGCAGAATTGCGAAAAATTTGTTGTCTTCTCAACTATTTTTTAGCTTCAAACTCCCATATCTCGCGAACGGATTAACCTAACCCAAAAATTCCTGTGGCATCTGAAAGTAGAAACTCGCCCGATTACAACGGTATGTGTATTTTTTCCCTAGGCCATTCTGGTTAAGCGTTTGGAGCAGCAGAATTTCGAAAAATTTTTTGCCATCTCAACCATTTCTTGGCATCAAACTCCCATATCTCGCGAACGGATTTACCTAACCCAAAAATTCCTATTGCATCTGAAAGTAGAAACTCGCCCGATTACAACGGTATGTGTATTTTTTCCCTAGGCCATTCTGGTTAAGCGTTTGGAGCAGCAGAATTGCGAAAAATTGGTTGTCTTCTCATCTATTTTTTAGCTTCAAACTCCCATATCTCGCGAACGGATTAACCTAACCCAAAAATTCCTGTTGCATCTGAAAGTAGAAACTCGCCCGATTACAACGGTATGTGCATTTTTTCCCTAGGCCATTCTGGTTAAGCGTTTGGAGCAGCAGAATTGCGAAAAATGTTTTGCCTTCTCAACCATTTCTTGGCTTCAAACTCCCATATCTCGCGAACGGATTGACCTATCCCAAAAATTCCTATTGCATCTGAAAGTAGAAACTCGCCCGATTACAACGGTATGTGTATTTTTTCCCTAGGCCATTCTGGTTAAGCGTTTGGAGCAGCAGAATTTCGAAAAATTTTTTGCCATCTCAACCATTTCTTGGCATCAAACTCCCATATCTCGCGAACGGATTGACCTAACCCAAAAAATTCCTATTGCGTCTAAAAGTAGAAACTCGCCCGATTACAACGGTATGTGTATTTTTTCCCTAGGCCATTCTGGTTAAGAGTTTGGAGCAGCAGAATTGCGAAAAATTTGTTGTCTTCTCAACTATTTTTTAGCTTCAAACTCCCATATCTCGCGAACGGATTAACCTAACCCAAAAATTCCTGTTGCATCTGAAAGTAGAAACTCGCCCGATTACAACGGTATGTGTATTTTTTCCCTAGGCCATTCTGGTTAAGCGTTTGGAGCAGCAGAATTGCGAAAAATTTGTTGTCTTCTCAACTATTTTTTAGCTTCAAACTCCCATATCTCGCGAACGGATTAACCTAACCCAAAAATTCCTGTTGCATCTGAAAGTAGAAACTCGCCCGATTACAACGGTATGTGTATTTTTTCCCTAGGCCATTCTGGTTAAGCGTTTGGAGCAGCAGAATTTCGAAAAATTTTTTGCCATCTCAACCATTTCTTGGCATCAAACTCCCATATCTCGCGAACGGATTGACCTAACCCAAAAAATTCCTATTGGGTCTAAAAGTAGAAACTCGCCCGATTACAACGGTATGTGTATTTTTTCCCTAGGCCATTCTGGTTAAGAGTTTGGAGCAGCAGAATTGCGAAAAATTTGTTGTCTTCTCAACTATTTTTTAGCTTCAAACTCCCATATCTCGCGAACGGATTAACCTAACCCAAAAATTCCTGTTGCATCTGAAAGTAGAAACTCGCCCGATTACAACGGTATGTGCATTTTTTCCCTAGGCCATTCTGGTTAAGCGTTTGGAGCAGCAGAATTGCGAAAAATGTTTTGCCTTCTCAACCATTTCTTGGCTTCAAACTCCCATATCTCGCGAACGGATTGACCTAACCCAAAAAATTCCTATTGCGTCTAAAAGTAGAAACTCGCCCGATTACAACGGTATGTGTATTTTTTCCCTAGGCCATTCTGGTTAAGAGTTTGGAGCAGCAGAATTGCGAAAAATTTGTTGTCTTCTCAACTATTTTTTAGCTTCAAACTCCCATATCTCGCGAACGGATTAACCTAACCCAAAAATTCCTGTTGCATCTGAAAGTAGAAACTCGCCCGATTACAACGGTATGTGTATTTTTTCCCTAGGCCATTCTGGTTAAGCGTTTGGAGCAGCAGAATTGCGAAAAATTTGTTGTCTTCTCAACTATTTTTTAGCTTCAAACTCCCATATCTCGCGAACGGATTAACCTAACCCAAAAATTCCTGTTGCATCTGAAAGTAGAAACTCGCCCGATTACAACGGTATGTGTATTTTTTCCCTAGGCCATTCTGGTTAAGCGTTTGGAGCAGCAGAATTTCGAAAAATTTTTTGCCATCTCAACCATTTCTTGGCATCAAACTCCCATATCTCGCGAACGGATTGACCTAACCCAAAAAATTCCTATTGCGTCTAAAAGTAGAAACTCGCCCGATTACAACGGTATGTGTATTTTTTCCCTAGGCCATTCTGGTTAAGAGTTTGGAGCAGCAGAATTGCGAAAAATTTGTTGTCTTCTCAACTATTTTTTAGCTTCAAACTCCCATATCTCGCGAACGGATTAACCTAACCCAAAAATTCCTGTTGCATCTGAAAGTAGAAACTCGCCCGATTACAACGGTATGTGCATTTTTTCCCTAGGCCATTCTGGTTAAGCGTTTGGAGCAGCAGAATTGCGAAAAATGTTTTGCCTTCTCAACCATTTCTTGGCTTCAAACTCCCATATCTCGCGAACGGATTGACCTATCCCAAAAATTCCTATTGCATCTGAAAGTAGAAACTCGCCCGATTACAACGGTATGTGTATTTTTTCCCTAGGCCATTCTGGTTAAGCGTTTGGAGCAGCAGAATTTCGAAAATTTTTTTGCCATCTCAACCATTTCTTGGCATCAAACTCCCATATCTCGCGAACGGATTGACCTAACCCAAAAAATTCCTATTGCGTCTAAAAGTAGAAACTCGCCCGATTACAACGGTATGTGTATTTTTTCCCTAGGCCATTCTGGTTAAGAGTTTGGAGCAGCAGAATTGCGAAAAATTTGTTGTCTTCTCAACTGTTTTTTAGCTTCAAACTCCCATATCTCGCGAACGGATTAACCTAACCCAAAAATTCCTGTTGCATCTGAAAGTAGAAACTCGCCCGATTACAACGGTATGTGTATTTTTTCCCTAGGCCATTCTGGTTAAGCGTTTGGAGCAGCAGAATTGCGAAAAATTTGTTGTCTTCTCAACTATTTTTTAGCTTCAAACTCCCATATCTCGCGAACGGATTAACCTAACCCAAAAATTCCTGTTGCATCTGAAAGTAGAAACTCGCCCGATTACAACGGTATGTGTATTTTTTCCCTAGGCCATTCTGGTTAAGCGTTTGGAGCAGCAGAATTTCGAAAAATTTTTTGCCATCTCAACCATTTCTTGGCATCAAACTCCCATATCTCGCGAACGGATTGACCTAACCCAAAAAATTCCTATTGCGTCTAAAAGTAGAAACTCGCCCGATTACAACGGTATGTGTATTTTTTCCCTAGGCCATTCTGGTTAAGAGTTTGGAGCAGCAGAATTGCGAAAAATTTGTTGTCTTCTCAACTATTTTTTAGCTTCAAACTCCCATATCTCGCGAACGGATTAACCTAACCCAAAAATTCCTGTTGCATCTGAAAGTAGAAACTCGCCCGATTACAACGGTATGTGTATTTTTTCCCTAGGCCATTCTGGTTAAGCGTTTGGAGCAGCAGAATTGCGAAAAATTTGTTGTCTTCTCAACTATTTTTTAGCTTCAAACTCCCATATCTCGCGAACGGATTAACCTAACCCAAAAATTCCTGTTGCATCTGAAAGTAGAAACTCGCCCGATTACAACGGTATGTGTATTTTTTCCCTAGGCCATTCTGGTTAAGCGTTTGGAGCAGCAGAATTTCGAAAAATTTTTTGCCATCTCAACCATTTCTTGGCATCAAACTCCCATATCTCGCGAACGGATTTACCTAACCCAAAAATTCCTATTGCATCTGAAACTAGAAACTCGCCCGATTACAACGGTATGTGTATTTTTTCCCTAGGCCATTCTGGTTAAGCGTTTGGAGCAGCAGAAGTGCGAAAAATTTTTTGTCTTCTCAACTATTTTTTAGCTTCAAACTCCCATATCTCGCGAACGGATTGACCTAACCCAAAAATTCCTGTTGCATCTGAAAGTAGAAACTCGCCCGATTACAACGATATGTGTATTTTTTCCCTAGTCCATTCTGGTTAGGCGTTAGGAGCAGCAGAATTGCGAAAAATTTTTTGCCTTCTCAACCATTTCTTGGCTTCAAACTCCCATATCTCGCGAACGGATTGACCTAACCCAAAAATTCCTATTGCATCTAAAAGTAGAAACTCGCCCGATTACAACGGTATGTGCATTTTTTCCCTGGGCCATTCTGGTTAAGCGTTTGGAGCAGCAGAATTGCGAAAAATGTTTTGCCTTCTCAACCATTTCTTGGCTTCAAACTCCCATATCTCGCGAACGGATTGACCTATCCCAAAAATTCCTATTGCATCTGAAAGTAGAAACTCGCCCGATTACAGCGGTATGTGTATTTTTTCCCTAGGCCATTCTGGTTAAGCGTTTGGAGCAGCAGAACTGCGAAAAATTTGTTGTCTTCTCAACTATTTTTTAGCTTCAAACTCCCATATCTCGCGAACGGATTAACCTAACCCAAAAATTCCTATTGCATCTGAAAGTAGAAACTCGCCCGATTACAACGGTATGTGTATTTTTTCCCTAGGCCATTCTGGTTAAGCGTTTGGAGCAGCAGAATTTCGAAAAATTTTTGCCATCTCAACCATTTCTTGGCTTCAAACTCCCATATCTCGCGAACGGATTGACCTAACCCAAAAATTCCTATTGCATCTGAAAGTAGAAACTCGCCCGATTACATCGGTATGTGAATTTTTTCACTAGGCCATTCTGGTTAAGCGATTGGAGCAGCAGAATTGCGAAAAATTTTTTGCCTTTTCAACCATTTCTTGGCTTCAAACTCCCATATCTCGCGAACGGATTGACCTAACCCAAAAATTCCTATTGCATCTGAAAGTAGAAACTCGCCCGATTACAACGGTATGTGTATTTTTTCCCCAGGCCATTCTGGTTAAGCGTTTGGAGCAGCAGAATTGCGAAAAATTTTTTGCCTTCTCAACCATTTCTTGGCTTCAAACTCCCATATCTCGCGAACGGATTGACCTAACCCAAAAATTCCTGTTGCATCTGAAAGTAGAAACTCGCCCGATTACAACGGTATGTGTATTTTTTCCCTAGGCCATTCTGGTTAAGCGTTTGGAGCAGCAGAATTGCGAAAAATTTTTGGCCTTCTCAACCATTTCTTGGCTTCAAACTCCCATATCTCGCGAACGGATTGACCTAACCCAAAAATTCCTGTTGCATCTGAAAGTAGAAACTCGCCCGATTACAACGGTATGTGTATTTTTTCCCTAGGCCATTCTGGTTAAGCGTTTGGAGCAGCAGAATTGCGAAAAATTTGTTGTCTTCTCAACTATTTTTTAGCTTCAAACTCCCATATCTCGCGAACGGATTAACCTAACCCAAAAATTCCTGTTGCATCTGAAAGTAGAAACTCGCCCGATTACAACGGTATGTGCATTTTTTCCCTAGGCCATTCTGGTTAAGCGTTTGGAGCAGCAGAATTGCGAAAAATTTTTTGCCTTCTCAACCATTTCTTGGCTTCAAACTCCCATATCTCGCGAACGGATTGACCTAACCCAAAAATTCCTGTTGCATCTGAAAGTAGAAACTCGCCCGATTACAACGGTGTGTGTATTTTTGCCCTAGCCCATTCTGGTTAAACGTTTGGAGCAGCAGAATTGCGAAAAATATTTTGCCTTCTCAACCATTTCTTGGCTTCAAACCACCATATCTCGCGAACGGATTTACCTAACCCAAAAATTCCTATTGCATCTGAAAGTTGAAACTCGCCCGATTACAACGGTATGTGTATTTTTTCCCTAGGCCATTCTGGTTAAGCGTTTGGAGCAGCAGAAGTGCGAAAAATTTATTGTCTTCTCAACTATTTTTTAGCTTCAAACTCCCATATCTCGCGAACGGATTGACCTAACCCAAAAATTCCTGTTGCATCTGAAAGTAGAAACTCGCCCGATTACAACGGTATGTGTATTTTTCCCCTAGTCCATTCTGGTTAGGCGTTAGGAGCAGCAGAATTGCGAAAAAATTTTTGCCTTCTCAACAATTTCTTGGCTTCAAACTCCCATATCTCGCGAACGGATTGACCTAACCCAAAAAATTCCTATTGCGTCTAAAAGTAGAAACTCGCCCGATTACAACGGTATGTGTATTTTTTCCCTAGGCCATTCTGGTTAAGCGTTTGGAGCAGCAGAATTGCGAAATATTTGTTGTCTTCTCAACTATTTTTTAGCTTCAAACTCCCATATCTCGCGAACGGATTAACCTAACCCAAAAATTCCTGTTGCATCTGAAAGTAGAAACTCGCCCGATTACAACGGTATGTGTATTTTTTCCCTAGGCCATTCTGGTTAAGCGTTTGGAGCAGCAGAATTGCGAAAAATTTCTTGTCTTCTCAACTATTTTTTAGCTTCAAACTCCCATATCTCGCGAACGGATTAACCTAACCCAAAAATTCCTGTTGCATCTGAAAGTAGAAACTCGCCCGATTACAACGGTATGTGTATTTTTTCCCTAGGCCATTCTGGTTAAGCGTTTGGAGCAGCAGAATTTCGAAAAATTTTTTGCCATCTCAACCATTTCTTGGCATCAAACTCCCATATCTCGCGAACGGATTTACCTAACCCAAAAATTCCTATTGCATCTGAAAGTAGAAACTCGCCCGATTACAACGGTATGTGTATTTTTTCCCTAGGCCATTCTGGTTAAGCGTTTGGAGCAGCAGAAGTGCGAAAAATTTGTTGTCTTCTCAACTATTTTTTAGCTTCAAACTCCCATATCTCGCGAACGGATTGACCTAACCCAAAAATTCCTGTTGCATCTGAAAGTAGAAACTCGCCCGATTACAACGGTATGTGCATTTTTTCCCTAGGCCATTCTGGTTAAGCGTTTGGAGCAGCAGAATTGCGAAAAATGTTTTGCCTTCTCAACCATTTCTTGGCTTCAAACTCCCATATCTCGCGAACGGATTGACCTATCCCAAAAATTCCTATTGCATCTGAAAGTAGAAACTCGCCCGATTACAACGGTATGTGTATTTTTTCCCTAGGCCATTCTGGTTAAGCGTTTGGAGCAGCAGAATTTCGAAAAATTTTTTGCCATCTCAACCATTTCTTGGCATCAAACTCCCATATCTCGCGAACGGATTGACCTAACCCAAAAAATTCCTATTGCGTCTAAAAGTAGAAACTCGCCCGATTACAACGGTATGTGTATTTTTTCCCTAGGCCATTCTGGTTAAGAGTTTGGAGCAGCAGAATTGCGAAAAATTTGTTGTCTTCTCAACTATTTTTTAGCTTCAAACTCCCATATCTCGCGAACGGATTAACCTAACCCAAAAATTCCTGTTGCATCTGAAAGTAGAAACTCGCCCGATTACAACGGTATGTGTATTTTTTCCCTAGGCCATTCTGGTTAAGCGTTTGGAGCAGCAGAATTGCGAAAAATTTGTTGTCTTCTCAACTATTTTTTAGCTTCAAACTCCCATATCTCGCGAACGGATTAACCTAACCCAAAAATTCCTGTTGCATCTGAAAGTAGAAACTCGCCCGATTACAACGGTATGTGTATTTTTTCCCTAGGCCATTCTGGTTAAGCGTTTGGAGCAGCAGAATTTCGAAAAATTTTTTGCCATCTCAACCATTTCTTGGCATCAAACTCCCATATCTCGCGAACGGATTTACCTAACCCAAAAATTCCTATTGCATCTGAAAGTAGAAACTCGCCCGATTACAACGGTATGTGTATTTTTTCCCTAGGCCATTCTGGTTAAGCGTTTGGAGCAGCAGAAGTGCGAAAAATTTGTTGTCTTCTCAACTATTTTTTAGCTTCAAACTCCCATATCTCGCGAACGGATTGACCTAACCCAAAAATTCCTGTTGCATCTGAAAGTAGAAACTCGCCCGATTACAACGATATGTGTATTTTTTCCCTAGTCCATTCTGGTTAGGCGTTAGGAGCAGCAGAATTGCGAAAAATTTTTTGCCTTCTCAACCATTTCTTGGCTTCAAACTCCCATATCTCGCGAACGGATTGACCTAACCCAAAAATTCCTATTGCATCTAAAAGTAGAAACTCGCCCGATTACAACGGTATGTGCATTTTATCCCTAGGCCATTCTGGTTAAGCGTTTGGAGCAGCAGAATTGCGAAAAATGTTTTGCCTTCTCAACCATTTCTTGGCTTCAAACTCCCATATCTCGCGAACGGATTGACCTATCCCAAAAATTCCTATTGCATCTGAAAGTAGAAACTCGCCCGATTACAGCGGTATGTGTATTTTTTCCCTAGGCCATTCTGGTTAAGCGTTTGGAGCAGCAGAACTGCGAAAAATTTGTTGTCTTCTCAACTATTTTTTAGCTTCAAACTCCCATATCTCGCGAACGGATTAACCTAACCCAAAAATTCCTATTGCATCTGAAAGTAGAAACTCGCCCGATTACAACGGTATGTGTATTTTTTCCCTAGGCCATTCTGGTTAAGCGTTTGGAGCAGCAGAATTTCGAAAAATTTTTGCCATCTCAACCATTTCTTGGCTTCAAACTCCCATATCTCGCGAACGGATTGACCTAACCCAAAAATTCCTATTGCATCTGAAAGTAGAAACTCGCCCGATTACAACGGTATGTGAATTTTTTCACTAGGCCATTCTGGTTAAGCGATTGGAGCAGCAGAATTGCGAAAAATTTTTTGCCTTTTCAACCATTTCTTGGCTTCAAACTCCCATATCTCGCGAACGGATTGACCTAACCCAAAAATTCCTGTTGCATCTGAAAGTAGAAACTCGCCCGATTACAACGGTGTGTGTATTTTTTCCCTAGCCCATTCTGGTTAAGCGTTTGGAGCAGCAGAATTGCGAAAAATTTTTTGCCTTCTCAACCATTTCTTGGCTTCAAACACCCATATCTCGCGAACGGATTGACCTAACCCAAAAATTCCTATTGCATCTGAAAGTAGAAACTCGCCCGATTACAACGGTATGTGTATTTTTTCCCCAGGCCATTCTGGTTAAGCGTTTGGAGCAGCAGAATTGCGAAAAATTTTTTGCCTTCTCAACCATTTCTTGGCTTCAAACTCCCATATCTCGCGAACGGCTTGACCTAACCTAAAAATTCCTGTTGCATCTGAAAGTAGAAACTCGCCCGATTACAACGGTATGTGTATTTTTTCCCTAGGCCATTCTGGTTAAGCGTTTGGAGCAGCAGAATTGCGAAAAATTTTTTGCCTTCTCAACCATTTCTTGGCTTCAAACTCCCATATCTCGCGAACGGATTGACCTAACTCAAAAATTCCTATTGCATCTGAAAGTAGAAACTCGCCCGATTACAACGGTATGTGTATTTTTTCCCTAGGCCATTCTGGTTAAGCGTTTGGAGCAGCAGAATTGCGAAAAATTTTTTGCCTTCTCAACCATTTCTTGGCTTCAAACTCCCATATCTCGCGAACGGATTGACCTAACCCAAAAATTCCTATTGCATCTGAAAGTAGAAACTCGCCCGATTACAACGGTATGTGTATTTTTTCCCCAGGCCATTCTGGATAAGCGTTTGGAGCAGCAGAATTGCGAAAAATTTTTTGCCTTCTCAACCATTTCTTGGCTTCAAACTCCCATATCTCGCCAACGGATTGACCTAACCCAAAAATTCCTGTTGCATCTGAAAGTAGAAACTCGCCCGATTACAACGGTATGTGTATTTTTTCCCTAGGCCATTCTGCTTAAGCGTTTGGAGCAGCAGAATTGCGAAACATTTGTTGTCTTCTCAACTATTTTTTAGCTTCAAACTCCCATATCTCGCGAACGGATTAACCTAACCCAAAAATTCCTGTTGCATCTGAAAGTAGAAACTCGCCCGATTACAACGGTATGTGTATTTTTTCCCTAGTCCATTCTGGTTAGGCGTTAGGAGCAGCAGAATTGCGAAAAATTTTTTGCCTTCTCAACCATTTCTTGGCTTCAAACTCCCATATCTCGCGAACGGATTGACCTAACCCAAAAATTCCTATTGCATCTAAAAGTAGAAACTCGCCCGATTACAACGGTATGTGTATTTTTTCCCTAGGCCATTCTGGTTAAGCGTTTGGAGCAGCAGAATTGCGGAAAATATTTTGCCTTCTCAACCATTTCTTGGCTTCAAACCACCATATCTCGCGAACGGATTTACCTAACCCAAAAATTCCTATTGCATCTGAAAGTAGAAACTCGCCCGATTACAACGGTATGTGTATTTTTTCCCTAGGCCATTCTGGTCAAGCGTTTGGAGCAGCAGAAGTGCGAAAAATTTTTTGTCTTCTCAACTATTTTTTAGCTTCAAACTCCCATATCTCGCGAACGGATTGACCTAACCAAAAAATTCCTGTTGCATCTGAAAGTAGAAACTCGCCCGATTACAACGGTATGTGTATTTTTTCCCTAGGCCATTCTGGTTAAGCGTTTGGAGCAGCAGAAGTGCGAAAAATTTGTTGTCTTCTCAACTATTTTTTAGCTTCAAACTCCCATATCTCGCGAACGGATTAACCTAACCCAAAAATTCCTATTGCATCTGAAAGTAGAAACTCGCCCGATTACAACGGTATGTGTATTTTTTCCCTAGGCCATTCTGGTTAAGCGTTTGGAGCAGCAGAATTTCGAAAAATTTTTTGCCATCTCAACCATTTCTTGGCTTCAAACTCCCATATCTCGCGAACGGATTGACCTAACCCAAAAATTCCTATTGCATCTGAAAGTAGAAACTCGCCCGATTACAACGGTATGTGTATTTTTTCACTAGGCCATTCTGGTTAAGCGTTTGGAGCAGCAGAATTGCGAAAACTTTTTGCCTTTTCAACCATTTCTTGGCTTCAAACTCCCATATCTCGCGAACGGATTGACCTAACCCAAAAATTCCTGTTGCATCTGAAAGTAGAAACTCGCCCGATTACAACGGTATGTGTATTTTTTCCCTAGGCCATTCTGGTTAAGCGTCTGGAGCAGCAGAATTGCGAAACATTTGTTGTCTTCTCAACTATTTTTTAGCTTCAAACTCCCATATCTCGCGAACGGATTAACCTAACCCAAAAATTCCTGTTGCATCTGAAAGTAGAAACTCGCCCGATTACAACGGTATGTGTATTTTTTCCCTAGTCCATTCTGGTTAGGCGTTAGGAGCAGCAGAATTGCGAAAAATTTTTTGCCTTCTCAACCATTTCTTGGCTTCAAACTCCCATATCTCGCGAACGGATTGACCTAACCCAAAAATTCCTATTGCATCTAAAAGTAGAAACTCGCCCGATTACAACGGTATGTGTATTTTTTCCCTATGCCATTCTGGTTAAGCGTTTGGAGCAGCAGAATTGCGAAAAATGTTTTGCCTTCTCAACCATTTCTTGGCTTCAAACTCCCATATCTCGCGAACGGATTGACCTAACCCAAAAATTCCTGTTGCATCTGAAAGTAGAAACTCGCCCGATTACAAGGGTGTGTGTATTTTTGCCCTAGCCCATTCTGGTTAAACGTTTGGAGCAGCAGAATTGCGGCAAATATTTTGCCTTCTCAACCATTTCTTGGCTTCAAACCACCATATCTCGCGAACGGATTTACCTAACCCAAAAATTCCTATTGCATCTGAAAGTAGAAACTCGCCCGATTACAACGGTATGTGTATTTTTTCCCTAGGCCATTCTGGTTAAGCGTTTGGAGCAGCAGAAGTGCGAAAAATTTGTTGTCTTCTCAACTATTTTTTAGCTTCAAACTCCCATATCTCGCGAACGGATTGACCTGACCAAAAAATTCCTGTTGCATCTGAAAGTAGAAACACGCCCGATTACAAGGGTGTGTGTACTTTTGCCCTAGCCCATTCTGGTTAAACGTTTGGAGCAGCAGAATTGCGGAAAATATTTTGCCTTCTCAATCATTTCTTGGCTTCAAACCACCATATCTCGCGAACGGATTTACCTAACCCAAAAATTCCTATTGCATCTGAAAGTAGAAACTCGCCCGATTACAACGGTATGTGTATTTTTTCCCTAGGCCATTCTGGTTAAGCGTTTGGAGCAGCAGAAGTGCGAAAAATTTGTTGTCTTCTCAACTATTTTTTAGCTTCAAACTCCCATATCTCGCGAACGGATTGACCTGACCAAAAAATTCCTGTTGCATCTGAAAGTAGAAACACGCCCGATTACAAGGGTGTGTGTACTTTTGCCCTAGCCCATTCTGGTTAAACGTTTGGAGCAGCAGAATTGCGGAAAATATTTTGCCTTCTCAATCATTTCTTGGCTTCAAACCACCATATCTCGCGAACGGATTTACCTAACCCAAAAATTCCTATTGCATCTGAAAGTAGAAACTCGCCCGATTACAACGGTATGTGTATTTTTTCCCTAGGCCATTCTGGTTAAGCGTTTGGAGCAGCAGAAGTGCGAAAAATTTGTTGTCTTCTCAACTATTTTTTAGTTTCAAACTCCCATATCTCGCGAACGGATTGACCTAACCAAAAAATTCCTGTTGCATCTGAAAGTAGAAACTCGCCCGATTACAACGGTATGTGTATTTTTTCCCTAGTCCATTCTGGTTAGGCGTTAGGAGCAGCAGAATTGCGAAAAATTTTTTGCCTTCTCAACCATTTCTTGGCTTCAAACTCCCATATCTCGCGAACGGATTGACCTAACCCAAAAATTCCTATTGCATCTAAAAGTAGAAACTCGCCCGATTACAACGGTATGTGTATTTTTTCCCTATGCCATTCTGGTTAAGCGTTTGGAGCAGCAGAATTGCGAAAAATGTTTTGCCTTCTCAACCATTTCTTGGCTTCAAACTCCCATATCTCGCGAACGGATTGACCTAACCCAAAAATTCCTGTTGCATCTGAAAGTAGAAACTCGCCCGATTACAAGAGTGTGTGTATTTTTGCCCTAGCCCATTCTGGTTAAACGTTTGGAGCAGCAGAATTGCGGAAAATATTTTGCCTTCTCAACCATTTCTTGGCTTCAAACCACCATATCTCGCGAACGGATTTACCTAACCCAAAAATTCCTATTGCATCTGAAAGTAGAAACTCGCCCGATTACAACGGTATGTGTATTTTTTCCCTAGGCCATTCTGGTTAAGCGTTTGGAGCAGCAGAAGTGCGAAAAATTTGTTGTCTTCTCAACTATTTTTTAGTTTCAAACTCCCATATCTCGCGAACGGATTGACCTAACCAAAAAATTCCTGTTGCATCTGAAAGTAGAAACTCGCCCGATTACAACGGTATGTGTATTTTTTCCCTAGTCCATTCTGGTTAGGCGTTAGGAGCAGCAGAATTGCGAAAAATTTTTTGCCTTCTCAACCATTTCTTGGCTTCAAACTCCCATATCTCGCGAACGGATTGACCTAACCCAAAAATTCCTATTGCATCTAAAAGTAGAAACTCGCCCGATTACAACGGTATGTGTATTTTTTCCCTATGCCATTCTGGTTAAGCGTTTGGAGCAGCAGAATTGCGAAAAATGTTTTGCCTTCTCAACCATTTCTTGGCTTCAAACTCCCATATCTCGCGAACGGATTGACCTAACCCAAAAATTCCTGTTGCATCTGAAAGTAGAAACTCGCCCGATTACAAGAGTGTGTGTATTTTTGCCCTAGCCCATTCTGGTTAAACGTTTGGAGCAGCAGAATTGCGGAAAATATTTTGCCTTCTCAACCATTTCTTGGCTTCAAACCACCATATCTCGCGAACGGATTTACCTAACCCAAAAATTCCTATTGCATCTGAAAGTAGAAACTCGCCCGATTACAACGGTATGTGTATTTTTTCCCTAGGCCATTCTGGTTAAGCGTTTGGAGCAGCAGAAGTGCGAAAAATTTGTTGTCTTCTCAACTATTTTTTAGCTTCAAACTCCCATATCTCGCGAACGGATTGACCTAACCAAAAAATTCCTGTTGCATCTGAAAGTAGAAACTCGCCCGATTACAACGGTATGTGTATTTTTTCCCTAGGCCATTCTGGTTGAGCGTTTGGAGCAGCAGAATTGCGAAAAATGTTTTGCCTTCTCAACCATTTCTTGGCTTCAAACTCCCATATCTCGCGAACGGATTGACCTATCCCAAAAATTCCTATTGCATCTGAAAGTAGAAACTCGCCCGATTACAGCGGTATGTGTATTTTTTCCCTAGGCCATTCTGGTTAAGCGTTTGGAGCAGCAGAAGTGCGAAAAATTTGTTGTCTTCTCAACTATTTTTTAGCTTTAAACTCCCATATCTCGCGAACGGATTAACCTAACCCAAAAATTCCTATTGCATCTGAAAGTAGAAACTCGCCCGATTACAACGGTGTGTGTACTTTTGCCCTAGCCCATTCTGGTTAAACGTTTGGAGCAGCAGAATTGCGGAAAATATTTTGCCTTCTCAACCATTTCTTGGCTTCAAACCACCATATCTCGCGAACGGATTTACCTAACCCAAAAATTCCTATTGCATCTGAAAGTAGAAACTCGCCCGATTACAACGGTATGTGTATTTTTTCCCTAGGCCATTCTGGTTAAGCGTTTGGAGCAGCAGAAGTGCGAAAAATTTGTTGTCTTCTCAACTATTTTTTAGTTTCAAACTCCCATGTCTCGCGAACGGATTGACCTAACCCAAAAATTCCTATTGCATCTGAAAGTAGAAACTCGCCCGATTACAACGGTATGTGTATTTTTTCCCTAGTCCATTCTGGTTAGGCGTTAGGAGCAGCAGAATTGCGAAAATTTTTTGCCATCTCAACCATTTCTTGGCTTCAAACTCCCATATCTCGCGAACGGATTGACCTAACCCAAAAATTCCTATTGCATCTGAAAGTAGAAACTCGCCCGATTACAACGGTATGTGTATTTTTTCACTAGGCCATTCTGGTTAAGCGTTTGGAGCAGCAGAATTGCGAAAAATTTTTTGCCTTCTCAACCATTTCTTGGCTTCAAACTCCCATATCTCGCGAACGGATTGACCTAACCCAAAAATTCCTGTTGCATCTGAAAGTAGAAACTCGCCCGATTTCAACGGTGTGTGTATTTTTTCCCTAGCCCATTCTGATTAAGCGTTTGGAGCAGCAGAATTGCGAAAAATTTTTTGCCTTCTCAACCATTTCTTGGCTTCAAACTCCCATATCTCGCGAACGGATTGACCTAACCCAAAAATTCCTATTGCATCTGAAAGTAGAAACTCGCCCGATTACAACGGTATGTGTATTTTTTCCCTAGGCCATTCTGGTTAAGCTTTTGGAGCAGCAGAATTGCGAAAAATGTTTTGCCTTCTCAACCATTTCTTTGCTTCAAACTCCCATATCTCGCGAACGGATTGACCTATCCCAAAAATTCCTATTGCATCTGAAAGTAGAAACTCGCCCGATTACAGCGGTATGTGTATTTTTTCCCTAGGCCATTCTGGTTAAGCGTTTGGAGCAGCAGAAGTGCGAAAAATTTGTTGTCTTCTCAACTATTTTTTAGCTTCAAACTCCCATATCTCGCGAACGGATTAACCTAACCCAAAAATTCCTATTGCATCTGAAAGTAGAGACTCGCCCGATTACAACGGTATGTGTATTTTTTCCCTAGCCCATTCTGGTTAAGCGTTTGGAGCAGCAGAATTGCGAAAAATTTTTTGCCTTCTCAACCATTACTTGGCTTCAAACTCCCATATCTCGCGAACGGATTGACCTAACCCAAAAATTCCTATTGCATCTGAAAGTAGAAACTCGCCCGATTACAACGGTATGTGTATTTTTTCCCCAGGCCATTCTGGTTAGGCGTTAGGAGCAGCAGAATTGCGAAAAATTTTTTGCCTTCTCAACCATTTCTTGGCTTCAAACTCCCATATCTCGCGAACGGATTGACCTAACCCAAAAATTCCTATTGCATCTAAAAGTAGAAACTCGCCCGATTACAACGGTATGTGTATTTTTTCCCTATGCCATTCTGGTTAAGCGTTTGGAGCAGCAGAATTGCGAAAAATGTTTTGCCTTCTCAACCATTTCTTGGCTTCAAACTCCCATATCTCGCGAACGGATTGACCTAACCCAAAAATTCCTGTTGCATCTGAAAGTAGAAACTCGCCCGATTACAAGGGTGTGTGTATTTTTGCCCTAGCCCATTCTGGTTAAACGTTTGGAGCAGCAGAATTGCGGAAAATATTTTGCCTTCTCAACCATTTCTTGGCTTCAAACCACCATATCTCGCGAACGGATTTACCTAACCCAAAAATTCCTATTGCATCTGAAAGTAGAAACTCGCCCGATTACAACGGTATGTGTATTTTTTCCCTAGGCCATTCTGGTTAAGCGTTTGGAGCAGCAGAAGTGCGAAAAATTTGTTGTCTTCTCAACTATTTTTTAGATTCAAACTCCCATATCTCGCGAACGGATTGACCTAACCCAAAAATTCCTATTGCATCTGAAAGTAGAAACTCGCCCGATTACAACGGTATGTGTATTTTTTCCCTAGTCCATTCTGGTTAGGCGTTAGGAGCAGCAGAATTGCGAAAAATTGTTGCCTTCTCAACCATTTCTTGGCTTTAAACTCCCATATCTCGCGAACGGATTGACCTAACCCAAAAATTCCTATTGCATCTAAAAGTAGAAACTCGCCCGATTACAACGGTATGTGTATTTTTTCCCTAGGCCATTCTGGTTAAGCGTTTGGAGCAGCAGAATTGCGAAAAATGTTTTGCCTTCTCAACCATTTCTTGGCTTCAAACTCCCATATCTCGCGAACGGATTGACCTATCCCAAAAATTCCTATTGCATCTGAAAGTAGAAACTCGCCCGATTACAGCGGTATGTGTATTTTTTCCCTAGGCCATTCTGGTTAAGCGTTTGGAGCAGCAGAAGTGCGAAAAATTTGTTGTCTTCTCAACTATTTTTTAGCTTCAAACTCCAATATCTCGCGAACGGATTAACCTAACCCAAAAATTCCTATTGCATCTGAAAGTAGAAACTCGCCCGATTACAACGGTATGTGTATTTTTTCCCTAGCCCATTCTGGTTAAGCGTTTGGAGCAGCAGAATTGCGAAAAATTTTTTGCCTTCTCAACCATTTCTTGGCTTCAAACTCCCATATCTCGCGAACGGATTGACCTAACCCAAAAATTCCTATTGCATCTGAAAGTAGAAACTCGCCCGATTACAACGGTATGTGTATTTTTTCCCTAGGCCATTCTGGTTAAGCTTTTGGAGCAGCAGAATTGCGAAAAATGTTTTGCCTTCTCAACCATTTCTTGGCTTCAAACTCCCATATCTCGCGGACGGATTGACCTATCCCAAAAATTCCTATTGCATCTGAAAGTAGAAACTCGCCCGATTACAGCGGTATGTGTATTTTTTCCCTAGGCCATTCTGGTTAAGCGTTTGGAGCAGCAGAAGTGCGAAAAATTTGTTGTCTTCTCAACTATTTTTTAGCTTCAAACTCCCATATCTCGCGAACGGATTAACCTAACCCAAAAATTCCTATTGCATCTGAAAGTAGAAACTCGCCCGATTACAACGGTATGTGTATTTTTTCCCTAGTCCATTCTGGTTAGGCGTTAGGAGCAGCAGAATTGCGAAAAATTTTTTGCCTTCTCAACCATTTCTTGGCTTCAAACTCCCATATCTCGCGAACGGATTGACCTAACCCAAAAATTCCTATTGCATCTAAAAGTAGAAACTCGCCCGATTACAACGGTATGTGTATTTTTTCCCTATGCCATTCTGGTTAAGCGTTTGGAGCAGCAGAATTGCGAAAAATGTTTTGCCTTCTCAACCATTTCTTGGCTTCAAACTCCCATATCTCGCGAACGGATTGACCTAACCCAAAAATTCCTGTTGCATCTGAAAGTAGAAACTCGCCCGATTACAAGGGTGTGTGTATTTTTGCCCTAGCCCATTCTGGTTAAACGTTTGGAGCAGCAGAATTGCGGAAAATATTTTGCCTTCTCAACCATTTCTTGGCTTCAAACCACCATATCTCGCGAACGGATTTACCTAACCCAAAAATTCCTATTGCATCTGAAAGTAGAAACTCGCCCGATTACAACGGTATGTGTATTTTTTCCCTAGGCCATTCTGGTTAAGCGTTTGGAGCAGCAGAAGTGCGAAAAATTTGTTGTCTTCTCAACTATTTTTTAGCTTCAAACTCCCATATCTCGCGAACGGATTGACCTGACCAAAAAATTCCTGTTGCATCTGAAAGTAGAAACACGCCCGATTACAAGGGTGTGTGTACTTTTGCCCTAGCCCATTCTGGTTAAACGTTTGGAGCAGCAGAATTGCGGAAAATATTTTGCCTTCTCAATCATTTCTTGGCTTCAAACCACCATATCTCGCGAACGGATTTACCTAACCCAAAAATTCCTATTGCATCTGAAAGTAGAAACTCGCCCGATTACAACGGTATGTGTATTTTTTCCCTAGGCCATTCTGGTTAAGCGTTTGGAGCAGCAGAAGTGCGAAAAATTTGTTGTCTTCTCAACTATTTTTTAGCTTCAAACTCCCATATCTCGCGAACGGATTGACCTGACCAAAAAATTCCTGTTGCATCTGAAAGTAGAAACACGCCCGATTACAAGGGTGTGTGTACTTTTGCCCTAGCCCATTCTGGTTAAACGTTTGGAGCAGCAGAATTGCGGAAAATATTTTGCCTTCTCAATCATTTCTTGGCTTCAAACCACCATATCTCGCGAACGGATTTACCTAACCCAAAAATTCCTATTGCATCTGAAAGTAGAAACTCGCCCGATTACAACGGTATGTGTATTTTTTCCCTAGGCCATTCTGGTTAAGCGTTTGGAGCAGCAGAAGTGCGAAAAATTTGTTGTCTTCTCAACTATTTTTTAGTTTCAAACTCCCATATCTCGCGAACGGATTGACCTAACCAAAAAATTCCTGTTGCATCTGAAAGTAGAAACTCGCCCGATTACAACGGTATGTGTATTTTTTCCCTAGTCCATTCTGGTTAGGCGTTAGGAGCAGCAGAATTGCGAAAAATTTTTTGCCTTCTCAACCATTTCTTGGCTTCAAACTCCCATATCTCGCGAACGGATTGACCTAACCCAAAAATTCCTATTGCATCTAAAAGTAGAAACTCGCCCGATTACAACGGTATGTGTATTTTTTCCCTATGCCATTCTGGTTAAGCGTTTGGAGCAGCAGAATTGCGAAAAATGTTTTGCCTTCTCAACCATTTCTTGGCTTCAAACTCCCATATCTCGCGAACGGATTGACCTAACCCAAAAATTCCTGTTGCATCTGAAAGTAGAAACTCGCCCGATTACAAGAGTGTGTGTATTTTTGCCCTAGCCCATTCTGGTTAAACGTTTGGAGCAGCAGAATTGCGGAAAATATTTTGCCTTCTCAACCATTTCTTGGCTTCAAACCACCATATCTCGCGAACGGATTTACCTAACCCAAAAATTCCTATTGCATCTGAAAGTAGAAACTCGCCCGATTACAACGGTATGTGTATTTTTTCCCTAGGCCATTCTGGTTAAGCGTTTGGAGCAGCAGAAGTGCGAAAAATTTGTTGTCTTCTCAACTATTTTTTAGCTTCAAACTCCCATATCTCGCGAACGGATTGACCTAACCAAAAAATTCCTGTTGCATCTGAAAGTAGAAACTCGCCCGATTACAACGGTATGTGTATTTTTTCCCTAGGCCATTCTGGTTGAGCGTTTGGAGCAGCAGAATTGCGAAAAATGTTTTGCCTTCTCAACCATTTCTTGGCTTCAAACTCCCATATCTCGCGAACGGATTGACCTATCCCAAAAATTCCTATTGCATCTGAAAGTAGAAACTCGCCCGATTACAGCGGTATGTGTATTTTTTCCCTGGGCCATTCTGGTTAAGCGTTTGGAGCAGCAGAAGTGCGAAAAATTTGTTGTCTTCTCAACTATTTTTTAGCTTTAAACTCCCATATCTCGCGAACGGATTAACCTAACCCAAAAATTCCTATTGCATCTGAAAGTAGAAACTCGCCCGATTACAACGGTGTGTGTACTTTTGCCCTAGCCCATTCTGGTTAAACGTTTGGAGCAGCAGAATTGCGGAAAATATTTTGCCTTCTCAACCATTTCTTGGCTTCAAACCACCATATCTCGCGAACGGATTTACCTAACCCAAAAATTCCTATTGCATCTGAAAGTAGAAACTCGCCCGATTACAACGGTATGTGTATTTTTTCCCTAGGCCATTCTGGTTAAGCGTTTGGAGCAGCAGAAGTGCGAAAAATTTGTTGTCTTCTCAACTATTTTTTAGCTTCAAACTCCCATATCTCGCGAACGGATTGACCTGACCAAAAAATTCCTGTTGCATCTGAAAGTAGAAACACGCCCGATTACAAGGGTGTGTGTACTTTTGCCCTAGCCCATTCTGGTTAAACGTTTGGAGCAGCAGAATTGCGGAAAATATTTTGCCTTCTCAATCATTTCTTGGCTTCAAACCACCATATCTCGCGAACGGATTTACCTAACCCAAAAATTCCTATTGCATCTGAAAGTAGAAACTCGCCCGATTACAACGGTATGTGTATTTTTTCCCTAGGCCATTCTGGTTAAGCGTTTGGAGCAGCAGAAGTGCGAAAAATTTGTTGTCTTCTCAACTATTTTTTAGCTTCAAACTCCCATATCTCGCGAACGGATTGACCTGACCAAAAAATTCCTGTTGCATCTGAAAGTAGAAACACGCCCGATTACAAGGGTGTGTGTACTTTTGCCCTAGCCCATTCTGGTTAAACGTTTGGAGCAGCAGAATTGCGGAAAATATTTTGCCTTCTCAATCATTTCTTGGCTTCAAACCACCATATCTCGCGAACGGATTTACCTAACCCAAAAATTCCTATTGCATCTGAAAGTAGAAACTCGCCCGATTACAACGGTATGTGTATTTTTTCCCTAGGCCATTCTGGTTAAGCGTTTGGAGCAGCAGAAGTGCGAAAAATTTGTTGTCTTCTCAACTATTTTTTAGTTTCAAACTCCCATATCTCGCGAACGGATTGACCTAACCAAAAAATTCCTGTTGCATCTGAAAGTAGAAACTCGCCCGATTACAACGGTATGTGTATTTTTTCCCTAGTCCATTCTGGTTAGGCGTTAGGAGCAGCAGAATTGCGAAAAATTTTTTGCCTTCTCAACCATTTCTTGGCTTCAAACTCCCATATCTCGCGAACGGATTGACCTAACCCAAAAATTCCTATTGCATCTAAAAGTAGAAACTCGCCCGATTACAACGGTATGTGTATTTTTTCCCTATGCCATTCTGGTTAAGCGTTTGGAGCAGCAGAATTGCGAAAAATGTTTTGCCTTCTCAACCATTTCTTGGCTTCAAACTCCCATATCTCGCGAACGGATTGACCTAACCCAAAAATTCCTGTTGCATCTGAAAGTAGAAACTCGCCCGATTACAAGAGTGTGTGTATTTTTGCCCTAGCCCATTCTGGTTAAACGTTTGGAGCAGCAGAATTGCGGAAAATATTTTGCCTTCTCAACCATTTCTTGGCTTCAAACCACCATATCTCGCGAACGGATTTACCTAACCCAAAAATTCCTATTGCATCTGAAAGTAGAAACTCGCCCGATTACAACGGTATGTGTATTTTTTCCCTAGGCCATTCTGGTTAAGCGTTTGGAGCAGCAGAAGTGCGAAAAATTTGTTGTCTTCTCAACTATTTTTTAGCTTCAAACTCCCATATCTCGCGAACGGATTGACCTAACCAAAAAATTCCTGTTGCATCTGAAAGTAGAAACTCGCCCGATTACAACGGTATGTGTATTTTTTCCCTAGGCCATTCTGGTTGAGCGTTTGGAGCAGCAGAATTGCGAAAAATGTTTTGCCTTCTCAACCATTTCTTGGCTTCAAACTCCCATATCTCGCGAACGGATTGACCTATCCCAAAAATTCCTATTGCATCTGAAAGTAGAAACTCGCCCGATTACAGCGGTATGTGTATTTTTTCCCTGGGCCATTCTGGTTAAGCGTTTGGAGCAGCAGAAGTGCGAAAAATTTGTTGTCTTCTCAACTATTTTTTAGCTTTAAACTCCCATATCTCGCGAACGGATTAACCTAACCCAAAAATTCCTATTGCATCTGAAAGTAGAAACTCGCCCGATTACAACGGTGTGTGTACTTTTGCCCTAGCCCATTCTGGTTAAACGTTTGGAGCAGCAGAATTGCGGAAAATATTTTGCCTTCTCAACCATTTCTTGGCTTCAAACCACCATATCTCGCGAACGGATTTACCTAACCCAAAAATTCCTATTGCATCTGAAAGTAGAAACTCGCCCGATTACAACGGTATGTGTATTTTTTCCCTAGGCCATTCTGGTTAAGCGTTTGGAGCAGCAGAAGTGCGAAAAATTTGTTGTCTTCTCAACTATTTTTTAGTTTCAAACTCCCATGTCTCGCGAACGGATTGACCTAACCCAAAAATTCCTATTGCATCTGAAAGTAGAAACTCGCCCGATTACAACGGTATGTGTATTTTTTCCCTAGTCCATTCTGGTTAGGCGTTAGGAGCAGCAGAATTGCGAAAATTTTTTGCCATCTCAACCATTTCTTGGCTTCAAACTCCCATATCTCGCGAACGGATTGACCTAACCCAAAAATTCCTATTGCATCTGAAAGTAGAAACTCGCCCGATTACAACGGTATGTGTATTTTTTCACTAGGCCATTCTGGTTAAGCGTTTGGAGCAGCAGAATTGCGAAAAATTTTTTGCCTTCTCAACCATTTCTTGGCTTCAAACTCCCATATCTCGCGAACGGATTGACCTAACCCAAAAATTCCTGTTGCATCTGAAAGTAGAAACTCGCCCGAATTCAACGGTGTGTGTATTTTTTCCCTAGCCCATTCTGGTTAAGCGTTTGGAGCAGCAGAATTGCGAAAAATTTTTTGCCTTCTCAACCATTTCTTGGCTTCAAACTCCCATATCTCGCGAACGGATTGACCTAACCCAAAAATTCCTATTGCATCTGAAAGTAGAAACTCGCCCGATTACAACGGTATGTGTATTTTTTCCCTAGGCCATTCTGGTTAAGCTTTTGGAGCAGCAGAATTGCGAAAAATGTTTTGCCTTCTCAACCATTTCTTTGCTTCAAACTCCCATATCTCGCGAACGGATTGACCTATCCCAAAAATTCCTATTGCATCTGAAAGTAGAAACTCGCCCGATTACAGCGGTATGTGTATTTTTTCCCTAGGCCATTCTGGTAAAGCGTTTGGAGCAGCAGAAGTGCGAAAAATTTGTTGTCTTCTCAACTATTTTTTAGCTTCAAACTCCCATATCTCGCGAACGGATTAACCTAACCCAAAAATTCCTATTGCATCTGAAAGTAGAGACTCGCCCGATTACAACGGTATGTGTATTTTTTCCCTAGCCCATTCTGGTTAAGCGTTTGGAGCAGCAGAATTGCGAAAAATTTTTTGCCTTCTCAACCATTACTTGGCTTCAAACTCCCATATCTCGCGAACGGATTGACCTAACCCAAAAATTCCTATTGCATCTGAAAGTAGAAACTCGCCCGATTACAACGGTATGTGTATTTTTTCCCCAGGCCATTCTGGTTAGGCGTTAGGAGCAGCAGAATTGCGAAAAGTTTGTTGTCTTCTCAACCATTTCTTAGCTTCAAAGTCCCATATCTCGCGAACGGATTGACCAAACCCAAAAATTCCTGCTGCGCCAGAATGTAGAAACTAGCCCGATTACAACGGTATGTGTATTTTTTCCCTAGGCCATTCTGGTTAAGCGTTTGGATCAGCAGAATTGCGAAAAATTGTATGCCTTCTCAACCATTTCTTGGCTTCAAACTCCCATATCTCGCGAACGGATTGACCTAACCCAAAAGTTCCTGTTGCGTGTGAAAGTAGAAACTCGCCCGATTACAAAGGTATGTGTATTTTTTCCCTGGGCCATTCTGGTTTAGCGTTTGGAGCAGCAGAATTGCGAAAAATGTTTTGCCTTCTCAACCATTTCTTGGCTTCAAACTCCCGTATCTCGGGAACGGATTAACCTAACCCAAAAATTCCTATTGCATCTGAAAGTAGAAACTCGCCCGATTACAAAGGTAGGTGTATTTTTTCCCTAGGCCATTCTGGTTAAGCGTTTGGAGCAGCAGAAGTGCGAAAACTTTGTTCTCTTCTTAACCATTTCTTAGCTTCAAACTCCCATATCTCGCGAACGGATTGACATAACCCAAAAATTCCTATTGCATCTGAAAGTAGATCCTCGCTCGATTACAGCGGTACGTGTATTTTTTCCCTAGGGCATTCTGGTTAAGCGTTTGGAGGAGCAGAATTGCGAAAAATTTGTTGTCTTCTCAACCATTTCTTAGCTTCAAACTCCCATATCTCGCGAACGGATTGACATAACCCAAAAATTCCTGTTGCGTCTGAAAGTAGAAACTCGCCCGATTACAATGGTATGTGTATTTTTTCCCTAGGCCATTCTGGGTAAGCGTTTGGAGCAGCTGAATTGCGAAAATTTTTTGCCTTCTCAACCATTACTTGGCTTCAAACTCCCATATCTCGCGAACGGATTGACCTAACCCAAAAATTCCTATTGCATCTGAAAGTAGAAACTCGCCCGATTACAACGGTATGTGTATTTTTTCCCCAGGCCATTCTGGTTAGGCGTTAGGAGCAGCAGAATTGCGAAAAATTTTTTGCCTTCTCAACCATTTCTTGGCTTCAAACTCCCATATCTCGCGAACGGATTGACCTAACCCAAAAATTCCTATTGCATCTAAAAGTAGAAACTCGCCCGATTACAACGGTATGTGTATTTTTTCCCTATGCCATTCTGGTTAAGCGTTTGGAGCAGCAGAATTGCGAAAAATGTTTTGCCTTCTCAACCATTTCTTGGCTTCAAACTCCCATATCTCGCGAACGGATTGACCTAACCCAAAAATTCCTGTTGCATCTGAAAGTAGAAACTCGCCCGATTACAAGGGTGTGTGTATTTTTGCCCTAGCCCATTCTGGTTAAACGTTTGGAGCAGCAGAATTGCGGAAAATATTTTGCCTTCTCAACCATTTCTTGGCTTCAAACCACCATATCTCGCGAACGGATTTACCTAACCCAAAAATTCCTATTGCATCTGAAAGTAGAAACTCGCCCGATTACAACGGTATGTGTATTTTTTCCCTAGGCCATTCTGGTTAAGCGTTTGGAGCAGCAGAAGTGCGAAAAATTTGTTGTCTTCTCAACTATTTTTTAGATTCAAACTCCCATATCTCGCGAACGGATTGACCTAACCCAAAAATTCCTATTGCATCTGAAAGTAGAAACTCGCCCGATTACAACGGTATGTGTATTTTTTCCCTAGTCCATTCTGGTTAGGCGTTAGGAGCAGCAGAATTGCGAAAAATTGTTGCCTTCTCAACCATTTCTTGGCTTTAAACTCCCATATCTCGCGAACGGATTGACCTAACCCAAAAATTCCTATTGCATCTAAAAGTAGAAACTCGCCCGATTACAACGGTATGTGTATTTTTTCCCTAGGCCATTCTGGTTAAGCGTTTGGAGCAGCAGAATTGCGAAAAATGTTTTGCCTTCTCAACCATTTCTTGGCTTCAAACTCCCATATCTCGCGAACGGATTGACCTATCCCAAAAATTCCTATTGCATCTGAAAGTAGAAACTCGCCCGATTACAGCGGTATGTGTATTTTTTCCCTAGGCCATTCTGGTTAAGCGTTTGGAGCAGCAGAAGTGCGAAAAATTTGTTGTCTTCTCAACTATTTTTTAGCTTCAAACTCCAATATCTCGCGAACGGATTAACCTAACCCAAAAATTCCTATTGCATCTGAAAGTAGAAACTCGCCCGATTACAACGGTATGTGTATTTTTTCCCTAGCCCATTCTGGTTAAGCGTTTGGAGCAGCAGAATTGCGAAAAATTTTTTGCCTTCTCAACCATTTCTTGGCTTCAAACTCCCATATCTCGCGAACGGATTGACCTAACCCAAAAATTCCTATTGCATCTGAAAGTAGAAACTCGCCCGATTACAACGGTATGTGTATTTTTTCCCTAGGCCATTCTGGTTAAGCTTTTGGAGCAGCAGAATTGCGAAAAATGTTTTGCCTTCTCAACCATTTCTTGGCTTCAAACTCCCATATCTCGCGGACGGATTGACCTATCCCAAAAATTCCTATTGCATCTGAAAGTAGAAACTCGCCCGATTACAGCGGTATGTGTATTTTTTCCCTAGGCCATTCTGGTTAAGCGTTTGGAGCAGCAGAAGTGCGAAAAATTTGTTGTCTTCTCAACTATTTTTTAGCTTCAAACTCCCATATCTCGCGAACGGATTAACCTAACCCAAAAATTCCTATTGCATCTGAAAGTAGAAACTCGCCCGATTACAACGGTATGTGTATTTTTTCCCTAGTCCATTCTGGTTAGGCGTTAGGAGCAGCAGAATTGCGAAAAATTTTTTGCCTTCTCAACCATTTCTTGGCTTCAAACTCCCATATCTCGCGAACGGATTGACCTAACCCAAAAATTCCTATTGCATCTAAAAGTAGAAACTCGCCCGATTACAACGGTATGTGTATTTTTTCCCTATGCCATTCTGGTTAAGCGTTTGGAGCAGCAGAATTGCGAAAAATGTTTTGCCTTCTCAACCATTTCTTGGCTTCAAACTCCCATATCTCGCGAACGGATTGACCTAACCCAAAAATTCCTGTTGCATCTGAAAGTAGAAACTCGCCCGATTACAAGGGTGTGTGTATTTTTGCCCTAGCCCATTCTGGTTAAACGTTTGGAGCAGCAGAATTGCGGAAAATATTTTGCCTTCTCAACCATTTCTTGGCTTCAAACCACCATATCTCGCGAACGGATTTACCTAACCCAAAAATTCCTATTGCATCTGAAAGTAGAAACTCGCCCGATTACAACGGTATGTGTATTTTTTCCCTAGGCCATTCTGGTTAAGCGTTTGGAGCAGCAGAAGTGCGAAAAATTTGTTGTCTTCTCAACTATTTTTTAGCTTCAAACTCCCATATCTCGCGAACGGATTGACCTGACCAAAAAATTCCTGTTGCATCTGAAAGTAGAAACACGCCCGATTACAAGGGTGTGTGTACTTTTGCCCTAGCCCATTCTGGTTAAACGTTTGGAGCAGCAGAATTGCGGAAAATATTTTGCCTTCTCAATCATTTCTTGGCTTCAAACCACCATATCTCGCGAACGGATTTACCTAACCCAAAAATTCCTATTGCATCTGAAAGTAGAAACTCGCCCGATTACAACGGTATGTGTATTTTTTCCCTAGGCCATTCTGGTTAAGCGTTTGGAGCAGCAGAAGTGCGAAAAATTTGTTGTCTTCTCAACTATTTTTTAGCTTCAAACTCCCATATCTCGCGAACGGATTGACCTGACCAAAAAATTCCTGTTGCATCTGAAAGTAGAAACACGCCCGATTACAAGGGTGTGTGTACTTTTGCCCTAGCCCATTCTGGTTAAACGTTTGGAGCAGCAGAATTGCGGAAAATATTTTGCCTTCTCAATCATTTCTTGGCTTCAAACCACCATATCTCGCGAACGGATTTACCTAACCCAAAAATTCCTATTGCATCTGAAAGTAGAAACTCGCCCGATTACAACGGTATGTGTATTTTTTCCCTAGGCCATTCTGGTTAAGCGTTTGGAGCAGCAGAAGTGCGAAAAATTTGTTGTCTTCTCAACTATTTTTTAGTTTCAAACTCCCATATCTCGCGAACGGATTGACCTAACCAAAAAATTCCTGTTGCATCTGAAAGTAGAAACTCGCCCGATTACAACGGTATGTGTATTTTTTCCCTAGTCCATTCTGGTTAGGCGTTAGGAGCAGCAGAATTGCGAAAAATTTTTTGCCTTCTCAACCATTTCTTGGCTTCAAACTCCCATATCTCGCGAACGGATTGACCTAACCCAAAAATTCCTATTGCATCTAAAAGTAGAAACTCGCCCGATTACAACGGTATGTGTATTTTTTCCCTATGCCATTCTGGTTAAGCGTTTGGAGCAGCAGAATTGCGAAAAATGTTTTGCCTTCTCAACCATTTCTTGGCTTCAAACTCCCATATCTCGCGAACGGATTGACCTAACCCAAAAATTCCTGTTGCATCTGAAAGTAGAAACTCGCCCGATTACAAGAGTGTGTGTATTTTTGCCCTAGCCCATTCTGGTTAAACGTTTGGAGCAGCAGAATTGCGGAAAATATTTTGCCTTCTCAACCATTTCTTGGCTTCAAACCACCATATCTCGCGAACGGATTTACCTAACCCAAAAATTCCTATTGCATCTGAAAGTAGAAACTCGCCCGATTACAACGGTATGTGTATTTTTTCCCTAGGCCATTCTGGTTAAGCGTTTGGAGCAGCAGAAGTGCGAAAAATTTGTTGTCTTCTCAACTATTTTTTAGCTTCAAACTCCCATATCTCGCGAACGGATTGACCTAACCAAAAAATTCCTGTTGCATCTGAAAGTAGAAACTCGCCCGATTACAACGGTATGTGTATTTTTTCCCTAGGCCATTCTGGTTGAGCGTTTGGAGCAGCAGAATTGCGAAAAATGTTTTGCCTTCTCAACCATTTCTTGGCTTCAAACTCCCATATCTCGCGAACGGATTGACCTATCCCAAAAATTCCTATTGCATCTGAAAGTAGAAACTCGCCCGATTACAGCGGTATGTGTATTTTTTCCCTGGGCCATTCTGGTTAAGCGTTTGGAGCAGCAGAAGTGCGAAAAATTTGTTGTCTTCTCAACTATTTTTTAGCTTTAAACTCCCATATCTCGCGAACGGATTAACCTAACCCAAAAATTCCTATTGCATCTGAAAGTAGAAACTCGCCCGATTACAACGGTGTGTGTACTTTTGCCCTAGCCCATTCTGGTTAAACGTTTGGAGCAGCAGAATTGCGGAAAATATTTTGCCTTCTCAACCATTTCTTGGCTTCAAACCACCATATCTCGCGAACGGATTTACCTAACCCAAAAATTCCTATTGCATCTGAAAGTAGAAACTCGCCCGATTACAACGGTATGTGTATTTTTTCCCTAGGCCATTCTGGTTAAGCGTTTGGAGCAGCAGAAGTGCGAAAAATTTGTTGTCTTCTCAACTATTTTTTAGCTTCAAACTCCCATATCTCGCGAACGGATTGACCTGACCAAAAAATTCCTGTTGCATCTGAAAGTAGAAACACGCCCGATTACAAGGGTGTGTGTACTTTTGCCCTAGCCCATTCTGGTTAAACGTTTGGAGCAGCAGAATTGCGGAAAATATTTTGCCTTCTCAATCATTTCTTGGCTTCAAACCACCATATCTCGCGAACGGATTTACCTAACCCAAAAATTCCTATTGCATCTGAAAGTAGAAACTCGCCCGATTACAACGGTATGTGTATTTTTTCCCTAGGCCATTCTGGTTAAGCGTTTGGAGCAGCAGAAGTGCGAAAAATTTGTTGTCTTCTCAACTATTTTTTAGCTTCAAACTCCCATATCTCGCGAACGGATTGACCTGACCAAAAAATTCCTGTTGCATCTGAAAGTAGAAACACGCCCGATTACAAGGGTGTGTGTACTTTTGCCCTAGCCCATTCTGGTTAAACGTTTGGAGCAGCAGAATTGCGGAAAATATTTTGCCTTCTCAATCATTTCTTGGCTTCAAACCACCATATCTCGCGAACGGATTTACCTAACCCAAAAATTCCTATTGCATCTGAAAGTAGAAACTCGCCCGATTACAACGGTATGTGTATTTTTTCCCTAGGCCATTCTGGTTAAGCGTTTGGAGCAGCAGAAGTGCGAAAAATTTGTTGTCTTCTCAACTATTTTTTAGTTTCAAACTCCCATATCTCGCGAACGGATTGACCTAACCAAAAAATTCCTGTTGCATCTGAAAGTAGAAACTCGCCCGATTACAACGGTATGTGTATTTTTTCCCTAGTCCATTCTGGTTAGGCGTTAGGAGCAGCAGAATTGCGAAAAATTTTTTGCCTTCTCAACCATTTCTTGGCTTCAAACTCCCATATCTCGCGAACGGATTGACCTAACCCAAAAATTCCTATTGCATCTAAAAGTAGAAACTCGCCCGATTACAACGGTATGTGTATTTTTTCCCTATGCCATTCTGGTTAAGCGTTTGGAGCAGCAGAATTGCGAAAAATGTTTTGCCTTCTCAACCATTTCTTGGCTTCAAACTCCCATATCTCGCGAACGGATTGACCTAACCCAAAAATTCCTGTTGCATCTGAAAGTAGAAACTCGCCCGATTACAAGAGTGTGTGTATTTTTGCCCTAGCCCATTCTGGTTAAACGTTTGGAGCAGCAGAATTGCGGAAAATATTTTGCCTTCTCAACCATTTCTTGGCTTCAAACCACCATATCTCGCGAACGGATTTACCTAACCCAAAAATTCCTATTGCATCTGAAAGTAGAAACTCGCCCGATTACAACGGTATGTGTATTTTTTCCCTAGGCCATTCTGGTTAAGCGTTTGGAGCAGCAGAAGTGCGAAAAATTTGTTGTCTTCTCAACTATTTTTTAGCTTCAAACTCCCATATCTCGCGAACGGATTGACCTAACCAAAAAATTCCTGTTGCATCTGAAAGTAGAAACTCGCCCGATTACAACGGTATGTGTATTTTTTCCCTAGGCCATTCTGGTTGAGCGTTTGGAGCAGCAGAATTGCGAAAAATGTTTTGCCTTCTCAACCATTTCTTGGCTTCAAACTCCCATATCTCGCGAACGGATTGACCTATCCCAAAAATTCCTATTGCATCTGAAAGTAGAAACTCGCCCGATTACAGCGGTATGTGTATTTTTTCCCTGGGCCATTCTGGTTAAGCGTTTGGAGCAGCAGAAGTGCGAAAAATTTGTTGTCTTCTCAACTATTTTTTAGCTTTAAACTCCCATATCTCGCGAACGGATTAACCTAACCCAAAAATTCCTATTGCATCTGAAAGTAGAAACTCGCCCGATTACAACGGTGTGTGTACTTTTGCCCTAGCCCATTCTGGTTAAACGTTTGGAGCAGCAGAATTGCGGAAAATATTTTGCCTTCTCAACCATTTCTTGGCTTCAAACCACCATATCTCGCGAACGGATTTACCTAACCCAAAAATTCCTATTGCATCTGAAAGTAGAAACTCGCCCGATTACAACGGTATGTGTATTTTTTCCCTAGGCCATTCTGGTTAAGCGTTTGGAGCAGCAGAAGTGCGAAAAATTTGTTGTCTTCTCAACTATTTTTTAGTTTCAAACTCCCATGTCTCGCGAACGGATTGACCTAACCCAAAAATTCCTATTGCATCTGAAAGTAGAAACTCGCCCGATTACAACGGTATGTGTATTTTTTCCCTAGTCCATTCTGGTTAGGCGTTAGGAGCAGCAGAATTGCGAAAATTTTTTGCCATCTCAACCATTTCTTGGCTTCAAACTCCCATATCTCGCGAACGGATTGACCTAACCCAAAAATTCCTATTGCATCTGAAAGTAGAAACTCGCCCGATTACAACGGTATGTGTATTTTTTCACTAGGCCATTCTGGTTAAGCGTTTGGAGCAGCAGAATTGCGAAAAATTTTTTGCCTTCTCAACCATTTCTTGGCTTCAAACTCCCATATCTCGCGAACGGATTGACCTAACCCAAAAATTCCTGTTGCATCTGAAAGTAGAAACTCGCCCGAATTCAACGGTGTGTGTATTTTTTCCCTAGCCCATTCTGGTTAAGCGTTTGGAGCAGCAGAATTGCGAAAAATTTTTTGCCTTCTCAACCATTTCTTGGCTTCAAACTCCCATATCTCGCGAACGGATTGACCTAACCCAAAAATTCCTATTGCATCTGAAAGTAGAAACTCGCCCGATTACAACGGTATGTGTATTTTTTCCCTAGGCCATTCTGGTTAAGCTTTTGGAGCAGCAGAATTGCGAAAAATGTTTTGCCTTCTCAACCATTTCTTTGCTTCAAACTCCCATATCTCGCGAACGGATTGACCTATCCCAAAAATTCCTATTGCATCTGAAAGTAGAAACTCGCCCGATTACAGCGGTATGTGTATTTTTTCCCTAGGCCATTCTGGTAAAGCGTTTGGAGCAGCAGAAGTGCGAAAAATTTGTTGTCTTCTCAACTATTTTTTAGCTTCAAACTCCCATATCTCGCGAACGGATTAACCTAACCCAAAAATTCCTATTGCATCTGAAAGTAGAGACTCGCCCGATTACAACGGTATGTGTATTTTTTCCCTAGCCCATTCTGGTTAAGCGTTTGGAGCAGCAGAATTGCGAAAAATTTTTTGCCTTCTCAACCATTACTTGGCTTCAAACTCCCATATCTCGCGAACGGATTGACCTAACCCAAAAATTCCTATTGCATCTGAAAGTAGAAACTCGCCCGATTACAACGGTATGTGTATTTTTTCCCCAGGCCATTCTGGTTAGGCGTTAGGAGCAGCAGAATTGCGAAAAATTTTTTGCCTTCTCAACCATTTCTTGGCTTCAAACTCCCATATCTCGCGAACGGATTGACCTAACCCAAAAATTCCTATTGCATCTAAAAGTAGAAACTCGCCCGATTACAACGGTATGTGTATTTTTTCCCTATGCCATTCTGGTTAAGCGTTTGGAGCAGCAGAATTGCGAAAAATGTTTTGCCTTCTCAACCATTTCTTGGCTTCAAACTCCCATATCTCGCGAACGGATTGACCTAACCCAAAAATTCCTGTTGCATCTGAAAGTAGAAACTCGCCCGATTACAAGGGTGTGTGTATTTTTGCCCTAGCCCATTCTGGTTAAACGTTTGGAGCAGCAGAATTGCGGAAAATATTTTGCCTTCTCAACCATTTCTTGGCTTCAAACCACCATATCTCGCGAACGGATTTACCTAACCCAAAAATTCCTATTGCATCTGAAAGTAGAAACTCGCCCGATTACAACGGTATGAGTATTTTTTCCCTAGGCCATTCTGGTTAAGCGTTTGGAGCAGCAGAAGTGCGAAAAATTTGTTGTCTTCTCAACTATTTTTTAGATTCAAACTCCCATATCTCGCGAACGGATTGACCTAACCCAAAAATTCCTATTGCATCTGAAAGTAGAAACTCGCCCGATTACAACGGTATGTGTATTTTTTCCCTAGTCCATTCTGGTTAGGCGTTAGGAGCAGCAGAATTGCGAAAAATTGTTGCCTTCTCAACCATTTCTTGGCTTCAAACTCCCATATCTCGCGAACGGATTGACCTAACCCAAAAATTCCTATTGCATCTAAAAGTAGAAACTCGCCCGATTACAACGGTATGTGTATTTTTTCCCTAGGCCATTCTGGTTAAGCGTTTGGAGCAGCAGAATTGCGAAAAATGTTTTGCCTTCTCAACCATTTCTTGGCTTCAAACTCCCATATCTCGCGAACGGATTGACCTATCCCAAAAATTCCTATTGCATCTGAAAGTAGAAACTCGCCCGATTACAGCGGTATGTGTATTTTTTCCCTAGGCCATTCTGGTTAAGCGTTTGGAGCAGCAGAAGTGCGAAAAATTTGTTGTCTTCTCAACTATTTTTTAGCTTCAAACTCCAATATCTCGCGAACGGATTAACCTAACCCAAAAATTCCTATTGTATCTGAAAGTAGAAACTCGCCCGATTACAACGGTATGTGTATTTTTTCCCTAGCCCATTCTGGTTAAGCGTTTGGAGCAGCAGAATTGCGAAAAATTTTTTGCCTTCTCAACCATTTCTTGGCTTCAAACTCCCATATCTCGCGAACGGATTGACCTAACCCAAAAATTCCTATTGCATCTGAAAGTAGAAACTCGCCCGATTACAACGGTATGTGTATTTTTTCCCTAGGCCATTCTGGTTAAGCTTTTGGAGCAGCAGAATTGCGAAAAATGTTTTGCCTTCTCAACCATTTCTTGGCTTCAAACTCCCATATCTCGCGAACGGATTGACCTATCCCAAAAATTCCTATTGCATCTGAAAGTAGAAACTCGCCCGATTACAGCGGTATGTGTATTTTTTCCCTAGGCCATTCTGGTTAAGCGTTTGGAGCAGCAGAAGTGCGAAAAATTTGTTGTCTTCTCAACTATTTTTTAGCTTCAAACACCCATATCTCGCGAACGGATTAACCTAACCCAAAAATTCCTATTGCATCTGAAAGTAGAAACTCGCCCGATTACAACGGTATGTGTATTTTTTCCCTAGCCCATTCTGGTTAAGCGTTTGGAGCAGCAGAATTGCGAAAAATTTTTTGCCTTCTCAACCATTACTTGGCTTCAAACTCCCATATCTCGCGAACGGATTGACCTAACCCAAAAATTCCTATTGCATCTGAAAGTAGAAACTCGCCCGATTACAACGGTATGTGTATTTTTTCCCCAGGCCATTCTGGTTAGGCGTTAGGAGCAGCAGAATTGCGAAAAATTTTTTGCCTTCTCAACCATTTCTTGGCTTCAAACTCCCATATCTCGCGAACGGATTGACCTAACCCAAAAATTCCTATTGCATCTAAAAGTAGAAACTCGCCCGATTACAACGGTATGTGTATTTTTTCCCTATGCCATTCTGGTTAAGCGTTTGGAGCAGCAGAATTGCGAAAAATGTTTTGCCTTCTCAACCATTTCTTGGATTCAAACTCCCATATCTCGCGAACGGATTGACCTAACCCAAAAATTCCTGTTGCATCTGAAAGTAGAAACTCGCCCGATTACAAGGGTGTGTGTATTTTTGCCCTAGCCCATTCTGGTTAAACGTTTGGAGCAGCAGAATTGCGGAAAATATTTTGCCTTCTCAACCATTTCTTGGCTTCAAACCACCATATCTCGCGAACGGATTTACCTAACCCAAAAATTCCTATTGCATCTGAAAGTAGAAACTCGCCCGATTACAACGGTATGTGTATTTTTTCCCTAGGCCATTCTGGTTAAGCGTTTGGAGCAGCAGAAGTGCGAAAAATTTGTTGTCTTCTCAACTATTTTTTAGCTTCAAACTCCCATATCTCGCGAACGGATTGACCTAACCAAAAAATTCCTGTTGCATCTGAAAGTAGAAACTCGCCCGATTACAACGGTATGTGTATTTTTTCCCTAGGCCATTCTGGTTAAGCGTTTGGAGCAGCAGAATTGCGAAAAATGTTTTGCCTTCTCAACCACTTCTTGGCTTCAAACTCCCATATCTCGCGAACGGATTGACCTATCCCAAAAATTCCTATTGCATCTGAAAGTAGAAACTCGCCCGATTACAGCGGTATGTGTATTTTTTCCCTAGGCCATTCTGGTTAAGCGTTTGGAGCAGCAGAAGTGCGAAAAATTTGTTGTCTTCTCAACTATTTTTTAGCTTTAAACTCCCATATCTCGCGAACGGATTAACCTAACCAAAAATTCCTATTACATCTGAAAGTAGAAACTCGCCCGATTACAACGGTGTGTGTACTTTTGCCCTAGCCCATTCTGGTTAAACGTTTGGAGCAGCAGAATTGCGGAAAATATTTTGCCTTCTCAACCATTTCTTGGCTTCAAACCACCATATCTCGCGAACGGATTTACCTAACCCAAAAATTCCTATTGCATCTGAAAGTAGAAACTCGCCCGATTACAACGGTATGTGTATTTTTTCCCTAGGCCATTCTGGTTAAGCGTTTGGAGCAGCAGAATTGCGAAAAATGTTTTGCCTTCTCAACCACTTCTTGGCTTCAAACTCCCATATCTCGCGAACGGATTGACCTATCCCAAAAATTCCTATTGCATCTGAAAGTAGAAACTCGCCCGATTACAGCGGTATGTGTATTTTTTCCCTAGGCCATTCTGGTTAAGCGTTTGGAGCAGCAGAAGTGCGAAAAATTTGTTGTCTTCTCAACTATTTTTTAGCTTTAAACTCCCATATCTCGCGAACGGATTAACCTAACCCAAAAATTCCTATTACATCTGAAAGTAGAAACTCGCCCGATTACAACGGTGTGTGTACTTTTGCCCTAGCCCATTCTGGTTAAACGTTTG
This sequence comes from Ptiloglossa arizonensis, assembly GCF_051014685.1. Taxonomy (NCBI): domain Eukaryota; kingdom Metazoa; phylum Arthropoda; class Insecta; order Hymenoptera; family Colletidae; genus Ptiloglossa; species Ptiloglossa arizonensis. Next base: position 163,678 of record NW_027478738.1, on the reverse strand, counting down.
GAGCAGCAGAATTGCGGAAAATATTTTGCCTTCTCAACCATTTCTTGGCTTCAAACCACCATATCTCGCGAACGGATTTACCTAACCCAAAAATTCCTATTGCATCTGAAAGTAGAAACTCGCCCGATTACAACGGTATGTGTATTTTTTCCCTAGGCCATTCTGGTTAAGCGTTTGGAGCAGCAGAAGTGCGAAAAATTTGTTGTCTTCTCAACTATTTTTTAGTTTCAAACTCCCATATCTCGCGAACGGATTGACCTAACCAAAAAATTCCTGTTGCATCTGAAAGTAGAAACTCGCCCGATTACACCGGTATGTGTATTTTTTCCCTAGTCCATTCTGGTTAGGCGTTAGGAGCAGCAGAATTGCGAAAAATTTTTGCCTTCTCAACCATTTCTTGGCTTCAAACTCCCATATCTCGCGAACGGATTGACCTAACCCAAAAATTCCTATTGCATCTAAAAGTAGAAACTCGCCCGATTGCAACGGTATGTGTATTTTTTCCCTAGGCCATTCTGGTTAAGCGTTTGGAGCAGCAGAATTGCGAAAAATGTTTTGCCTTCTCAACCATTTCTTGGCTTCAAACTCCCATATCTCGCGAACGGATTGACCTATCCCAAAAATTCCTATTGCATCTGAAAGTAGAAACTCGCCCGATTACAGCGGTATGTGTATTTTTTCCCTAGGCCATTCTGGTTAAGCGTTTGGAGCAGCAGAAGTGCGAAAAATTTGTTGTCTTCTCAACTATTTTTTAGCTTCAAACTCCAATATCTCGCGAACGGATTAACCTAACCCAAAAATTCCTATTGCATCTGAAAGTAGAAACTCGCCCGATTACAACGGTATGTGTATTTTTTCCCTAGGCCATTCTGGTTAAGCGTTTGGAGCAGCAGAATTTCGAAAAATTTTTTGCCTTCTCAACCATTTCTTGGCTTCAAACTCCCATATCTCGCGAACGGATTGACCTAACCCAAAAATTCCTGTTGCATCTGAAAGTAGAAACTCGCCCGATTACAACGGTGTGTGTATTTTTTCCCTAGCCCATTCTGGTTAAGCGTTTGGAGCAGCAGAATTGCGAAAAATTTTTTGCCTTCTCAACCATTTCTTGGCTTCAAACTCCCATATCTCGCGAACGGATTGACCTAACCCAAAAATTCCTATTGCATCTGAAAGTAGAAACTCGCCCGATTACAACGGTATGTGTATTTTTTCCCTAGGCCATTCTGGTTAAGCTTTTGGAGCAGCAGAATTGCGAAAAATGTTTTGCCTTCTCAACCATTTCTTGGCTTCAAACTCCCATATCTCGCGAACGGATTGACCTATCCCAAAAATTCCTATTGCATCTGAAAGTAGAAACTCGCCCGATTACAGCGGTATGTGTATTTTTTCCCTAGGCCATTCTGGTTAAGCGTTTGGAGCAGCAGAAGTGCGAAAAATTTGTTGTCTTCTCAACTATTTTTTAGCTTCAAACTCCCATATCTCGCGAACGGATTAACCTAACCCAAAAATTCCTATTGCATCTGAAAGTAGAAACTCGCCCGATTACAACGGTATGTGTATTTTTTCCCTAGCCCATTCTGGTTAAGCGTTTGGAGCAGCAGAATTGCGAAAAATTTTTTGCCTTCTCAACCATTACTTGGCTTCAAACTCCCATATCTCGCGAACGGATTGACCTAACCCAAAAATTCCTATTGCATCTGAAAGTAGAAACTCGCCCGATTACAACGGTATGTGTATTTTTTCCCCAGGCCATTCTGGTTAAGCGTTTGGAGCAGCAGAATTGCGAAAAATTTGTTGTCTTCTCAACTATTTTTTAGCTTCAAACTCCCATATCTCGCGAACGGATTGACCTAACCCAAAAATTCCTATTGCATCTGAAAGTAGAAACTCGCCCGATTACAGCGGTATGTGTATTTTTTCCCTAGGCCATTCTGGTTAAGCGTTTGGAGCTGCAGAATTGCGAAAAATTTTTTGCCTTCTCAACCATTTCTTGGCTTCAAACTCCCATATCTCGCGAACGGATTGACCTATCCCAAAAATTCCTACTGCATCTGAATGTAGAAACTCGCCCGATTACAGCGGTACGTGTATTTTCTCCCTACTCCATTCTGGTTAAGCGTTTGGAGCAGCAGAATTGCGAAAAATTTGTTGTCTTCTCAACTATTTTTTAGCTTCAAACTCCCATATCTCGCGAACGGATTAACCTAACCCAAAAATTCCTGTTGCATCTGAAAGTAGAAACTCGCCCGATTACAACGGTATGTGTATTTTTTCCCTAGGACATTCTGGTTCAGCGTTTGGAGCAGCAGAATTGCGAAAAATTTGTTGTCTTCTCAACTATTTTTTAGCTTCAAACTCCCATATCTCGCGAACGGATTAACCTAACCCAAAAATTCCTGTTGCATCTGAAAGTAGAAACTCGCCCGATTACAACGGTATGTGTATTTTTTCCCTAGGCCATTCTGGTTAAGCGTTTGGAGCAGCAGAATTGCGAAAAATTTTTTGCCATCTCAACCATTTCTTGGCATCAATCTCCCATATCTCGCGAACGGATTTACCTAACCCAAAAATTCCTATTGCATCTGAAAGTAGAAACTCGCCCGATAACAACGGTATGTGTATTTTTTCCCTAGGCCATTCTGGTTAAGCGTTTGGAGCAGCAGAATTGCGAAAAATGTTTTGCCTTCTCAACCATTTCTTGGCTTCAAACTCCCATATCTCGCGAACGGATTGACCTATCCCAAAAATTCCTATTGCATCTGAAAGTAGAAACTCGCCCGATTACAGCGGTATGTGTATTTTTTCCCTAGGCCATTCTGGTTAAGCGTTTGGAGCAGCAGAACTGCGAAAAATTTGTTGTCTTCTCAACTATTTTTTAGCTTCAAACTCCCATATCTCGCGAACGGATTAACTTAACCCAAAAATTCCTATTGCATCTGAAAGTAGAAACTCGCCCGATTACAACGGTATGTGTATTTTTTCCCTAGGCCATTCTGGTTAAGCGTTTGGAGCAGCAGAATTTCGAAAAATTTTTTGCCATCTCAACCATTTCTTGGCTTCAAACTCCCATATCTCGCGAAAGGATTGACCTAACCCAAAAATTCCTATTGCATCTGAAAGTAGAAACTCGCCCGATTACAACGGTATGTGTATTTTTTCACTAGGCCATTCTGGTTAAGCGTTTGGAACAGCAGAATTGCGAAAAATTTTTTGCCTTCTCAACCATTTCTTGGCTTCAAACTCCCATATCTCGCGAACGGATTGACCTAACCCAAAAATTCCTGTTGCATCTGAAAGTAGAAACTCGCCCGATTACAACGGTGTGTGTATTTTTTCCCTAGGCCATTCTGGTTAAGCGTTTGGAGCAGCAGAATTGCGAAAAATTTTTTGCCTTCTCAACCATTTCTTGGTTTCAAACTCCCATATCTCGCGAACGGATTGACCTATCCCAAAAATTCCTACTGCATCTGAAAGTAGAAACTCGCCCGATTACAACGGTATGTGTATTTTTTCCCTAGGCCATTCTGGTTAAGCGTTTGGAGCAGCAGAAGTGCGAAAAATTTGTTGTCTTCTCAACTATTTTTTAGCTTCAAACTCCCATATCTCGCGAACGGATTGACCTAACCCAAAAATTCCTGTTGCATCTGAAAGTAGAAACTCGCCCGATTACAACGGTATGTGTATTTTTTCCCTAGTCCATTCTGGTTAGGCGTTAGGAGCAGCAGAATTGCGAAAAATTTTTTGCCTTCTCAACCATTTCTTGGCTTCAAACTCCCATATCTCGCGAACGGATTAACCTAACCCAAAAATTCCTGTTGCATCTGAAAGTAGAAACTCGACCGATTACAACGGTATGTGTATTTTTTCCCTAGGCCATTCTGGTTAAGCGTTTGGAGCAGCAGAATTGCGAAAAATTTTTTGCCATCTCAACCATTTCTTGGCATCAATCTCCCATATCTCGCGAACGGATTTACCTAACCCAAAAATTCCTATTGCATCTGAAAGTAGAAACTCGCCCGATAACAACGGTATGTGTATTTTTTCCCTAGGCCATTCTGGTTAAGCGTTTGGAGCAGCAGAATTGCGAAAAATGTTTTGCCTTCTCAACCATTTCTTGGCTTCAAACTCCCATATCTCGCGAACGGATTGACCTATCCCAAAAATTCCTATTGCATCTGAAAGTAGAAACTCGCCCGATTACAGCGGTATGTGTATTTTTTCCCTAGGCCATTCTGGTTAAGCGTTTGGAGCAGCAGAACTGCGAAAAATTTGTTGTCTTCTCAACTATTTTTTAGCTTCAAACTCCCATATCTCGCGAACGGATTAACTTAACCCAAAAATTCCTATTGCATCTGAAAGTAGAAACTCGCCCGATTACAACGGTATGTGTATTTTTTCCCTAGGCCATTCTGGTTAAGCGTTTGGAGCAGCAGAATTTCGAAAAATTTTTTGCCATCTCAACCATTTCTTGGCTTCAAACTCCCATATCTCGCGAACGGATTGACCTAACCCAAAAATTCCTATTGCATCTGAAAGTAGAAACTCGCCCGATTACAACGGTATGTGTATTTTTTCCCTAGTCCATTCTGGTTAGGCGTTAGGAGCAGCAGAATTGCGAAAAATTTTTTGCCTTCTCAACCATTTCTTGGCTTCAAACTCCCATATCTCGCGAACGGATTGACCTAACCCAAAAATTCCTATTGCATCTAAAAGTAGAAACTCGCACGATTACAACGGTATGTGTATTTTTTCCCTAGGCCATTCTGGTTAAGCGTTTGGAGCAGCAGAATTGCGAAAAATGTTTTGCCTTCTCAACCATTTCTTGGCTTCAAACTCCCATATCTCGCGAACGGATTGACCTATCCCAAAAATTCCTATTGCATCTGAAAGTAGAAACTCGCCCGATTACAGCGGTATGTGTATTTTTTCCCTAGGCCATTCTGGTTAAGCGTTTGGAGCAGCAGAATTGCGAAAAATTTTTTGCCTTCTCAACCATTTCTTGGCTTCAAACTCCCATATCTCGCGAACGGATTGACCTATCCCAAAAATTCCTACTGCATCTGAAAGTAGAAACTCGCCCGATTACAGCGGTACGTGTATTTTTTCCCTACTCCATTCTGGTTAAGCGTTTGGAGCAGCAGAATTGCGAAAAATTTGTTGTCTTCTCAACTATTTTTTAGCTTCAAACTCCCATATCTCGCGAACGGATTTACCTAACCCAAAAATTCCTATTGCATCTGAAAGTAGAAACTCGCCCGATTACAACGGTATGTGTATTTTTTCCCTAGGCCATTCTGGTTAAGCGTTTGGAGCAGCAGAATTTCGAAAAATTTTTTGCCATCTCAACCATTTCTTGGCTTCAAACTCCCATATCTCGCGAACGGATTGACCTAACCCAAAAATTCCTATTGCATCTGAAAGTAGAAACTCGCTCGATTACAACGGTATGTGTATTTTTTCACTAGGCCATTCTGGTTAAGCGTTTGGAGCAGCAGAAATGCGAAAAATGTTTTGCCTTCTCAACCATTTCTTGGCTTCAAACTCCCATATCTCGCGAACGGATTGACCTAACCCAAAAATTCCTATTGCATCTAAAAGTAGAAGCTCGCCCGATTACAACGGTATGTGTATTTTTTCCCTAGGCCATTCTGGTTAAGCGTTTGGAGCAGCAGAATTGCGAAAAATGTTTTGCCTTCTCAACCATTTCTTGGCTTCAAACTCCCATATCTCGCGAACGGATTGACCTAACCCAAAAATTCCTATTGCATCTGAAAGTAGAAACTCGCCCGATTACAACGGTATGTGTATTTTTTCACTAGGCCATTCTGGTTAAGCGTTTGGAGCAGCAGAATTGCGAAAAATTTTTTGCCTTCTCAACCATTTCTTGGCTTCAAACTCCCATATCTCGCGAACGGATTGACCTAACCCAAAAATTCCTGTTGCATCTGAAAGTAGAAACTCGCCCGATTACAACGGTGTGTGTATTTTTTCCCTAGGCCATTCTGGTTAAGCGTTTGGAGCAGCAGAATTGCGAAAAATTTTTTGCCTTCTCAACCATTTCTTGGCTTCAAACTCCCATATCTCGCGAACGGATTGACCTATCCCAAAAATTCCTATTGCATCTGAAAGTAGAAACTCGCCCGATTACAGCGGTATGTGTATTTTTTCCCTAGGCCATTCTGGTTAAGCGTTTGGAGCAGCAGAATTGCGAAAAATTTTTTGCCTTCTCAACCATTTCTTGGCTTCAAACTCCCATATCTCGCGAACGGATTGACCTATCCCAAAAATTCCTACTGCATCTGAAAGTAGAAACTCGCCCGATTACAGCGGTACGTGTATTTTTTCCCTACTCCATTCTGGTTAAGCGTTTGGAGCAGCAGAATTGCGAAAAATTTGTTGTCTTCTCAACTATTTTTTAGCTTCAAACTCCCATATCTCGCGAACGGATTTACCTAACCCAAAAATTCCTATTGCATCTGAAAGTAGAAACTCGCCCGATTACAACGGTATGTGTATTTTTTCCCTAGGCCATTCTGGTTAAGCGTTTGGAGCAGCAGAAGTGCGAAAAATTTGTTGTCTTCTCAACTATTTTTTAGCTTCAAACTCCCATATCTCGCGAACGGATTGACCTAACCCAAAAATTCCTGTTGCATCTGAAAGTAGAAACTCGCCCGATTACAACGGTATGTGTATTTTTTCCCTAGTCCATTCTGGTTAGGCGTTAGGAGCAGCAGAATTGCGAAAAATTTTTAGCCTTCTCAACCATTTCTTGGCTTCAAACTCCCATATCTTGCGAACGGATTGACCTAACCCAAAAATTCCTATTGCATCTAAAAGTAGAAACTCGCCCGATTACAACGGTATGTGTATTTTTTCCCTAGGCCATTCTGGTTAAGCGTTTGGAGCAGCAGAATTGCGAAAAATTTTTTGCCATCTCAACCATTTCTTGGCTTCAAACTCCCATATCTCGCGAACGGATTGACCTATCCCAAAAATTCCTATTGCATCTGAAAGCAGAAACTCGCCCGATTACAGCGGTATGTGTATTTTTTCCCTAGGCCATTCTGGTTAAGCGTTTGGAGCAGCAGAACTGCGAAAAATTTGTTGTCTTCTCAACTATTTTTTAGCTTCAAACTCCCATATCTCGCGAACGGATTAACCTAACCCAAAAATTCCTATTGCATCTGAAAGTAGAAACTCGCCCGATTACAACGGTATGTGTACTTTTTCCCTAGGCCATTCTGGTTAAGCGTTTGGAGCAGCAGAATTTCGAAAAATTTTTTGCCATCTCAACCATTTCTTGGCTTCAAACTCCCATATCTCGCGAACGGATTGACCTAACCCAAAAATTCCTATTGCATCTGAAAGTAGAAACTCGCCCGATTACAACGGTATGTGTATTTTTTCCCTAGGCCATTCTGGTTAAGCGTTTGGAGCAGCAGAATTGCGAAAAATTTTTTGCCTTCTCAACCATATCTTGGCTTCAAACTCCCATATCTCGCGAACGGATTGACCTAACCCAAAAATTCCTGTTGCATCTGAAAGTAGAAACTCGCCCGATTACAACGGTGTGTGTATTTTTGCCCTAGCCCATTCTGGTTAAACGTTTGGAGCAGCAGAATTGCGAAAAATATTTTGCCTTCTCAACCATTTCTTGGCTTCAAACCACCATATCTCGCGAACGGATTTACCTAACCCAAAAATTCCTATTGCATCTGAAAGTAGAAACTCGCCCGATTACAACGGTATGTGTATTTTTTCCCTAGGCCATTCTGGTTAAGCGTTTGGAGCAGCAGAAGTGCGAAAAATTTGTTGTCTTCTCAACTATTTTTTAGCTTCAAACTCCCATATCTCGCGAACGGATTGACCTAACCCAAAAATTCCTGTTGCATCTGAAAGTAGAAACTCGCCCGATTACAACGGTATGTGTATTTTTTCCCTAGGCCATTCTGGTTAAGCGTTTGGAGCAGCAGAATTGCGAAAAATGTTTTGCCTCCTCAACCATTTCTTGGCTTCAAACTCCCATATCTCGCGAACGGATTGACATATCCCAAAAATTCCTATTGCATCTGAAAGTAGAAACTCGCGCGATTACAGCGGTATGTGTATTTTTTCCCTAGGCCATTCTGGTTAAGCGTTTGGAGCAGCAGAATTGCGAAAAATTTTTTGCCTTCTCAACCATTTCTTGGCTTCAAACTCCCATATCTCGCGAACAGATTGACCTATCCCAAAAATTCCTACTGCATCTGAAAGTAGAAACTCGCCCGATTACAGCGGTACGTGTATTTTTTCCCTACTCCATTCTGGTTAAGCGTTTGGAGCAGCAGAATTGCGAAAAATTTGTTGTCTTCTCAACTATTTTTTAGCTTCAAACTCCCATATCTCGCGAACGGATTTACCTAACCCAAAAATTCCTATTGCATCTGAAAGTAGAAACTCGCCCGATTACAACGGTATGTGTATTTTTTCCCTAGGCCATTCTGGTTAAGCGTTTGGAGCAGCAGAAGTGCGAAAAATTTGTTGTCTTCTCAACTATTTTTTAGCTTCAAACTCCCATATCTCGCGAACGGATTGACCTAACCCAAAAATTCCTGTTGCATCTGAAAGTAGAAACTCGCCCGATTACAACGGTATGTGTATTTTTTCCCTAGTCCATTCTGGTTAGGCGTTAGGAGCAGCAGATATGCGAAAAATTTTTAGCCTTCTCAACCATTTCTTGGCTTCAAACTCCCATATCTCGCGAACGGATTGACCTAACCCAAAAATTCCTATTGCATCTAAAAGTAGAAACTCGCCCGATTACAACGGTATGTGTGTTTTTTCCCTAGGCCATTCTGGTTAAGCGTTTGGAGCAGCAGAATTGCGAAAAATGTTTTGCCTTCTCAACCATTTCTTGGCTTCAAACTCCCATATCTCGCGAACGGATTGACCTATCCCAAAAATTCCTATTGCATCTGAAAGTAGAAACTCGCCCGATTACAGCGGTATGTGTATTTTTTCCCTAGGCCATTCTGGTTAAGCGTTTGGAGCAGCAGAACTGCGAAAAATTTGTTGTCTTCTCAACTATTTTTTAGCTTCAAACTCCCATATCTCGCGAACGGATTAACCTAACCCAAAAATTCCTATTGCATCTGAAAGTAGAAACTCGCCCGATTACAACGGTATGTGTATTTTTTCCCTAGGCCATTCTGGTTAAGCGTTTGGAGCAGCAGAATTTCGAAAAATTTTTTGCCATCTCAACCATTTCTTGGCTTCAAACTCCCATATCTCGCGAACGGATTGACCTAACCCAAAAATTCCTATTGCATCTGAAAGTAGAAACTCGCCCGATTACAGCGGTACGTGTATTTTTTCCCTACTCCATTCTGGTTAAGCGTTTGGAGCAGCAGAATTGCGAAAAATTTGTTGTCTTCTCAACTATTTTTTAGCTTCAAACTCCCATATCTCGCGAACGGATTAACCTAACCCAAAAATTCCTATTGCATCTGAAAGTAGAAACTCGCCCGATTACAACGGTATGTGTACTTTTTCCCTAGGCCATTCTGGTTAAGCGTTTGGAGCAGCAGAATTTCGAAAAATTTTTTGCCATCTCAACCATTTCTTGGCTTCAAACTCCCATATCTCGCGAACGGATTGACCTAACCCAAAAATTCCTATTGCATCTGAAAGTAGAAACTCGCCCGATTACAACGGTATGTGTATTTTTTCCCTAGGCCATTCTGGTTAAGCGTTTGGAGCAGCAGAATTGCGAAAAATTTTTTGCCTTCTCAACCATATCTTGGCTTCAAACTCCCATATCTCGCGAACGGATTGACCTAACCCAAAAATTCCTGTTGCATCTGAAAGTAGAAACTCGCCCGATTACAACGGTGTGTGTATTTTTGCCCTAGCCCATTCTGGTTAAACGTTTGGAGCAGCAGAATTGCGAAAAATATTTTGCCTTCTCAACCATTTCTTGGCTTCAAACCACCATATCTCGCGAACGGATTTACCTAACCCAAAAATTCCTATTGCATCTGAAAGTAGAAACTCGCCCGATTACAACGGTATGTGTATTTTTTCCCTAGGCCATTCTGGTTAAGCGTTTGGAGCAGCAGAAGTGCGAAAAATTTGTTGTCTTCTCAACTATTTTTTAGCTTCAAACTCCCATATCTCGCGAACGGATTGACCTAACCCAAAAATTCCTGTTGCATCTGAAAGTAGAAACTCGCCCGATTACAACGGTATGTGTATTTTTTCCCTAGGCCATTCTGGTTAAGCGTTTGGAGCAGCAGAATTGCGAAAAATGTTTTGCCTCCTCAACCATTTCTTGGCTTCAAACTCCCATATCTCGCGAACGGATTGACATATCCCAAAAATTCCTATTGCATCTGAAAGTAGAAACTCGCGCGATTACAGCGGTATGTGTATTTTTTCCCTAGGCCATTCTGGTTAAGCGTTTGGAGCAGCAGAATTGCGAAAAATTTTTTGCCTTCTCAACCATTTCTTGGCTTCAAACTCCCATATCTCGCGAACAGATTGACCTATCCCAAAAATTCCTACTGCATCTGAAAGTAGAAACTCGCCCGATTACAGCGGTACGTGTATTTTTTCCCTACTCCATTCTGGTTAAGCGTTTGGAGCAGCAGAATTGCGAAAAATTTGTTGTCTTCTCAACTATTTTTTAGCTTCAAACTCCCATATCTCGCGAACGGATTTACCTAACCCAAAAATTCCTATTGCATCTGAAAGTAGAAACTCGCCCGATTACAACGGTATGTGTATTTTTTCCCTAGGCCATTCTGGTTAAGCGTTTGGAGCAGCAGAAGTGCGAAAAATTTGTTGTCTTCTCAACTATTTTTTAGCTTCAAACTCCCATATCTCGCGAACGGATTGACCTAACCCAAAAATTCCTGTTGCATCTGAAAGTAGAAACTCGCCCGATTACAACGGTATGTGTATTTTTTCCCTAGTCCATTCTGGTTAGGCGTTAGGAGCAGCAGATATGCGAAAAATTTTTAGCCTTCTCAACCATTTCTTGGCTTCAAACTCCCATATCTCGCGAACGGATTGACCTAACCCAAAAATTCCTATTGCATCTAAAAGTAGAAACTCGCCCGATTACAACGGTATGTGTGTTTTTTCCCTAGGCCATTCTGGTTAAGCGTTTGGAGCAGCAGAATTGCGAAAAATGTTTTGCCTTCTCAACCATTTCTTGGCTTCAAACTCCCATATCTCGCGAACGGATTGACCTATCCCAAAAATTCCTATTGCATCTGAAAGTAGAAACTCGCCCGATTACAGCGGTATGTGTATTTTTTCCCTAGGCCATTCTGGTTAAGCGTTTGGAGCAGCAGAACTGCGAAAAATTTGTTGTCTTCTCAACTATTTTTTAGCTTCAAACTCCCATATCTCGCGAACGGATTAACCTAACCCAAAAATTCCTATTGCATCTGAAAGTAGAAACTCGCCCGATTACAACGGTATGTGTATTTTTTCCCTAGGCCATTCTGGTTAAGCGTTTGGAGCAGCAGAATTTCGAAAAATTTTTTGCCATCTCAACCATTTCTTGGCTTCAAACTCCCATATCTCGCGAACGGATTGACCTAACCCAAAAATTCCTATTGCATCTGAAAGTAGAAACTCGCCCGATTACAACGGTATGTGTATTTTTTCCCTAGGCCATTCTGGTTAAGCGTTTGGAGCAGCAGAATTGCGAAAAATTTTTTGCCTTCTCAACCATTTCTTGGCTTCAAACTCCCATATCTCGCGAACGGATTGACCTATCCCAAAAATTCCTACTGCATCTGAAAGTAGAAACACGCCCGATTACAGCGGTACGTGTATTTTTTCCCTACTCCATTCTGGTTAAGCGTTTGGAGCAGCAGAATTGCGAAAAATTTGTTGTCTTCTCAACTATTTTTTAGCTTCAAACTCCCATATCTCGCGAACGGATTTACCTAACCCAAAAATTCCTATTGCATCTGAAAGTAGAAACTCGCCCGATTACAACGGTATGTGTATTTTTTCCCTAGGCCATTCTGGTTAAGCGTTTGGAGCAGCAGAATTGCGAAAAATTTGTTGTCTTCTCAACTATTTTTTAGCTTCAAACTCCCATATCTCGCGAACGGATTGACCTAACCCAAAAATTCCTGTTGCATCTGAAAGTAGAAACTCGCCCGATTACAACGGTATGTGTATTTTTTCCCTAGTCCATTCTGGTTAGGCGTTAGGAGCAGCAGAATTGCGAAAAATTTTTTGCCTTCTCAACCATTTCTTGGCTTCAAACTCCCATATCTCGCGAACGGATTGACCTAACCCAAAAATTCCTATTGCATCTAAAAGTAGAAACTCGCCCGATTACAACGGTATGTGTATTTTTTCCCTAGGCCATTCTGGTTAAGCGTTTGGAGCAGCAGAATTGCGAAAAATGTTTTGCCTTCTCAACCATTTCTTGGCTTCAAACTCCCATATCTCGCGAACGGATTGACCTATCCCAAAAATTCCTATTGCATCTGAAAGTAGAAACTCGCCCGATTACAGCGGCATGTGTATTTTTTCCCTAGGCCATTCTGGTTAAGCGTTTGGAGCAGCAGAACTGCGAAAAATTTGTTGTCTTCTCAACGATTTTTTAGCTTCAAACTCCCATATCTCGCGAACGGATTAACCTAACCCAAAAATTCCTATTGCATCTGAAAGTAGAAACTCGCCCGATTACAACGGTATGGGTATTTTTTCCCTAGGCCATTCTGGTTAAGCGTTTGGAGCAGCAGAATTTCGAAAAATTTTTTGCCATCTCAACCATTTCTTGGCTTCAAACTCCCATATCTCGCGAACGGATTGACCTAACCCAAAAATTCCTATTGCATCTGAAAGTAGAAACTCGCCCGATTACAACGGTATGTGTATTTTTTCCCTAGGCCATTCTGGTTAAGCGTTTGGAGCAGCAGAATTGCGAAAAATTTTTTGCCTTCTCAACCATTTCTTGGCTTCAAACTCCCATATCTCGCGAACGGATTGACCTATCCCAAAAATTCCTACTGCATCTGAAAGTAGAAACACGCGCGATTACAGCGGTACGTGTATTTTTTCCCTACTCCATTCTGGTTAAGCGTTTGGAGCAGCAGAATTGCGAAAAATTTGTTGTCTTCTCAACTATTTTTTAGCTTCAAACTCCCATATCTCGCGAACGGATTGACCTAACCCAAAAATTCCTGTTGCATCTGAAAGTAGAAACTCGCCCGATTACAACGGTATGTGTATTTTTTCCCTAGGCCATTCTGGTTAAGCGTTTGGAGCAGCAGAATTGCGAAAAATGTTTTGCCTTCTCAACCATTTCTTGGCTTCAAACTCCCATATCTCGCGAACGGATTGACCTATCCCAAAAATTCCTATTGCATCTGAAAGTAGAAACTCGCCCGATTACAGCGGTATGTGTATTTTTTCCCTAGGCCATCCTGGTTAAGCGTTTCGAGCAGCAGAATTGCGAAAAATTTTTTGCCTTCTCAACCATTTCTTGGCTTCAAACTCCCATATCTCGCGAACGGATTGACCTATCCCAAAAATTCCTATTGCATCTGAAAGTAGAAACTCGCCCGATTACAACGGTATGTGTATTTTTTCCCTAGGCCATTCTGGTTAAGCGTTTGGAGCAGCAGAAGTGCGAAAAATTTGTTGTCTTCTCAACTATTTTTTAGCTTCAAACTCCCATATCTCGCGAACGGATTGACCTAACCCAAAAATTCCTGTTGCATCTGAAAGTAGAAACTCGCCCGATTACAACGGTATGTGTATTTTTTCCCTAGGCCATTCTGGTTAAGCGTTTGGAGCAGCAGAATTGCGAAAAATGTTTTGCCTTCTCAACCATTTCTTGGCTTCAAACTCCCATATCTCGCGAACGGATTGACCTATCCCAAAAATTCCTATTGCATCTGAAAGTAGAAACTCGCCCGATTACAGCGGTATGTGTATTTTTTCCCTAGGCCATTCTGGTTAAGCGTTTCGAGCAGCAGAATTGCGAAAAATTTTTTGCCTTCTCAACCATTTCTTGGCTTCAAACTCCCATATCTCGCGAACGGATTGACCTATCCCAAAAATTCCTACTGCATCTGAAAGTAGAAACTCGCCCGATTACAGCGGTACGTGTATTTTTTCCCTACTCCATTCTGGTTAAGCGTTTGGAGCAGCAGAATTGCGGAAAATTTGTTGTCTTCTCAACTATTTTTTAGCTTCAAACTCCCATATCTCGCGAACGGATTTACCTAACCCAAAAATTCCTATTGCATCTGAAAGTAGAAACTCGTCCGATTACAACGGTATGTGTATTTTTTCCCTAGGCCATTCTGGTTAAGCGTTTGGAGCAGCAGAAGTGCGAAAAATTTGTTGTCTTCTCAACTATTTTTTAGCTTCAAACTCCCATATCTCGCGAACGGATTGACCTAACCCAAAAATTCCTGTTGCATCTGAAAGTAGAAACTCGCCCGATTACAACGGTATGTGTATTTTTTCCCTAGTCCATTCTGGTTAGGCGTTAGGAGCAGCAGAATTTCGAAAAATTTTTTGCCTTCTCAACCATTTCTTGGCTTCAAACTCCCATATCTCGCGAACGGATTGACCTAACCCAAAAATTCCTATTGCATCTGAAAGTAGAAACTCGCCCGATTACAACGGTATGTGTATTTTTTCCCTAGGCCATTCTGGTTAAGCGTTTGGAGCAGCAGAAGTGCGAAAAATTTGTTGTCTTCTCAACTATTTTTTAGCTTCAAACTCCCATATCTCGCGAACGGATTGACCTAACCCAAAAATTCCTCTTGCATCTGAAAGTAGAAACTCGCCCGATTACAACGGTATGTGTATTTTTTCCCTAGGCCATTCTGGTTAAGCGTTTGGAGCAGCAGAATTGCGAAAAATGTTTTGCCTTCTCAACCATTTCTTGGCTTCAAACTCCCATATCTCGCGAACGGATTGACCTATCCCAAAAATTCCTATTGCATCTGAAAGTAGAAACTCGCCCGATTACAGCGGTATGTGTGTTTTTTCCCTAGGCCATTCTGGTTAAGCGTTTCGAGCAGCAGAATTGCGAAAAATTTTTTGCCTTCTCAACCATTTCTTGGCTTCAAACTCCCATATCTCGCGAACGGATTGACCTATCCCAAAAATTCCTACTGCATCTGAAAGTAGAAACTCGCCCGATTACAGCGGTACGTGTATTTTTTCCCTACTCCATTCTGGTTAAGCGTTTGGAGCAGCAGAATTGCGGAAAATTTGTTGTCTTCTCAACTATTTTTTAGCTTCAAACTCCCATATCTCGCGAACGGATTTACCTAACCCAAAAATTCCTATTGCATCTGAAAGTAGAAACTCGCCCGATTACAACGGTATGTGTATTTTTTCCCTAGGCCATTCTGGTTAAGCGTTTGGAGCAGCAGAAGTGCGAAAAATTTGTTGTCTTCTCAACTATTTTTTAGCTTCAAACTCCCATATCTCGCGAACGGATTGACCTAACCCAAAAATTCCTGTTGCATCTGAAAGTAGAAACTCGCCCGATTACAACGGTATGTGTATTTTTTCCCTAGTCCATTCTGGTTAGGCGTTAGGAGCAGCAGAATTTCGAAAAATTTTTTGCCTTCTCAACCATTTCTTGGCTTCAAACTCCCATATCTCGCGAACGGATTGACCTAACCCAAAAATTCCTATTGCATCTGAAAGTAGAAACTCGCCCGATTACAACGGTATGTGTATTTTTTCCCTAGGCCATTCTGGTTAAGCGTTTGGAGCAGCAGAAGTGCGAAAAATTTGTTGTCTTCTCAACTATTTTTTAGCTTCAAACTCCCATATCTCGCGAACGGATTGACCTAACCCAAAAATTCCTCTTGCATCTGAAAGTAGAAACTCGCCCGATTACAACGGTATGTGTATTTTTTCCCTAGGCCATTCTGGTTAAGCGTTTGGAGCAGCAGAATTGCGAAAAATGTTTTGCCTTCTCAACCATTTCTTGGCTTCAAACTCCTATATCTCGCGAACGGATTGACCTATCCCAAAAATTCCTATTGCATCTGAAAGTAGAAACACGCCCGATTACAGCGGTATGTGTATTTTTTCCCTAGGCCATTCTGGTTAAGCGTTTGGAGCAGCAGAATTGCGAAAAATTTTTTGCCTTCTCAACCATTTGTTGGCTTCAAACTCCCATATCTCGCGAACGGATTGACCTATCCCAAAAATTCCTACTGCATCTGAAAGTAGAAACTCGCCCGATTACAGCGGTACGTGTATTTTTTC
This sequence comes from Ptiloglossa arizonensis, assembly GCF_051014685.1. NCBI lineage: Eukaryota > Metazoa > Arthropoda > Insecta > Hymenoptera > Colletidae > Ptiloglossa > Ptiloglossa arizonensis. The sequence continues at coordinate 147,421 of NW_027478738.1, read as the reverse complement.
CCTACTCCATTCTGGTTAAGCGTTTGGAGCAGTAGAATTGCGAAAAATTTGTTGTCTTCTCAACTATTTTTTAGCTTCAAACTCCCATATCTCGCGAACGGATTTACCAAACCCAAAAATTCCTATTGCATCTGAAAGTAGAAACTCGCCCGATTACAACGGTATGTGTATTTTTTCCCTAGGCCATTCTGGTTAAGCGTTTGGAGCAGCAGAAGTGCGAAAAATTTGTTGTCTTCTCAACTATTTTTTAGCTTCAAACTCCCATATCTCGCGAACGGATTGACCTAACCCAAAAATTCCTGTTGCATCTGAAAGTAGAAACTCGCCCGATTACAACGGTATGTGTATTTTTTCCCTAGGCCATTCTGGTTAAGCGTTTGGAGCAGCAGAATTGCGAAAAATGTTTTGCCTTCTCAACCATTTCTTGGCTTCAAACTACCATATCTCGCGAACGGATCGACCTATCCCAAAAATTCCTATTGCATCTGAAAGTAGAAACACGCCCGATTACAGCGGTATGTGTATTTTTTCCCTAGGCCATTCTGGTTAAGCGTTTGGAGCAGCAGAATTGCGAAAAATTTTTTGCCTTCTCAACCATTTGTTGGCTTCAAACTCCCATATCTCGCGAACGGATTGACCTATCCCAAAAATTCCTACTGCATCTGAAAGTAGAAACTCGCCCGATTACAGCGGTACGTGTATTTTTTCCCTACTCCATTCTGGTTAAGCGTTTGGAGCAGCAGAATTGCGAAAAATTTGTTGTCTTCTCAACTATTTTTTAGCTTCAAACTCCCATATCTCGCGAACGGATTTACCAAACCCAAAAATTCCTATTGCATCTGAAAGTAGAAACTCGCCCGATTACAACGGTATGTGTATTTTTTCCCTAGGCCATTCTGGTTAAGCGTTTGGAGCAGCAGAAGTGCGAAAAATTTGTTGTCTTCTCAACTATTTTTTAGCTTCAAACTCCCATATCTCGCGAACGGATTGACCTAACCCAAAAATTCCTATTGCATCTGAAAGTAGAAACTCGCCCGATTACAACGGTATGTGTATTTTTTCCCTAGTCCATTCTGGTTGGGCGTTAGGAGCAGCAGAATTGCGAAAAATTTTTTGCCTTCTCAACCATTTCTTGGCTTCAAACTCCCATATCTCGCGAACGGATTGACCTAACCCAAAAATTCCTATTGCATCTAAAAGTAGAAACTCGCCCGATTACAACGGTATGTGTATTTTTTCCCTAGGCCATTCTGGTTAAGCGTTTGGAGCAGCAGAATAGCGAAAAATGTTTTGCCTTCTCAACCATTTCTTGGCTTCAAACTCCCATATCTCGCGAACGGATTGACCTATCCCAAAAATTCCTATTGCATCTGAAATAGAAACTCGCCCGATTACAGCGGTATGTGTATTTTTTCCCTAGGCCATTCTGGTTAAGCGTTTGGAGCAGCAGAACTGCGAAAAATTTGTTGTCTTCTCAATTATTTTTTAGCTTCAAACTCCCATATCTCGCGAACGGATTAACCTAACCCAAAAATTCCTATTGCATCTGAAAGTAGAAACTCGCCCGATTACAACGGTATGTGTATTTTTTCCCTAGGCCATTCTGGTTAAGCGTTTGGAGCAGCAGAATTTCGAAAAATTTTTTGCCATCTCAACCATTTCTTGGCTTCAAACTCCCATATCTCGCGAACGGATTGACCTAACCCAAAAATTCCTGTTGCATCTGAAAATAGAAACTCGCCCGATTACAACGGTATGTGTATTTTTTCCCTAGGCCATTCTGGTTAAGCGTTTGGAGCAGCAGAATTGCGAAAAATTTTTTGCCTTCTCAACCATTTCTTGGCTTCAAACTCCCATATCTCGCGAACGGATTGACCTATCCCAAAAATTCCTACTGCATCTGAAAGTAGAAACTCGCCCGATTACAGCGGTACGTGTATTTTTTCCCTACTCCATTCTGGTTAAGCGTTTGGAGCAGCAGAATTGCGAAAAATTTGTTGTCTTCTCAACTATTTTTTAGCTTCAAACTCCCATATCTCGCGAACGGATTTACCTAACCCAAAAATTCCTATTGCATCTGAAAGTAGAAACTCGCCCGATTACAACGGTATGTGTATTTTTTCCCTAGGCCATTTTGGTTAAGCGTTTGGAGCAGCAGAAGTGCGAAAAATTTGTTGTCTTCTCAACTATTTTTTAGCTTCAAACTCCCATATCTCGCGAACGGATTGACCTAACCCAAAAATTCCTGTTGCATCTGAAAGTAGAAACTCGCCCGATTACAACGATATGTGTATTTTTTCCCTAGTCCTTTCTGGTTAGGCGTTAGGAGCAGCAGAATTGCGAAAAATTTTTTGCCTTCTCAACCATTTCTTGGCTTCAAACTCCCATATCTCGCGAACGGATTGACCTAACCCAAAAATTCCTATTGCATCTAAAAGTAGAAACTCGCCCGATTACAACGGTATGTGTATTTTTTCCCTAGGCCATTCTGGTTAAGCGTTTGGAGCAGCAGAATTGCGAAAAATGTTTTGCCTTCTCAACCATTTCTTGGCTTCAAACTCCCATATCTCGCGAACGGATTGACCTATCCCAAAAATTCCTATTGCATCTGAAAGTAGAAACTCGCCCGATTACAGCGGTATGTGTATTTTTTCCCTAGGCCATTCTGGTTAAGCGTTTGGAGCAGCAGAATTGCGAAAAATTTGTTGTCTTCTCAACTATTTTTTAGCTTCAAACTCCCATATCTCGCGAACGGATTTACCTAACCCAAAAATTCCTATTGCATCTGAAAGTAGAAACTCGCCCGATTACAACGGTATGTGTATTTTTTCCCTAGGCCATTCTGGTTAAGCGTTTGGAGCAGCAGAAGTGCGAAAAATTTGTTGTCTTCTCAACTATTTTTTAGCTTCAAACTCCCATATCTCGCGAACGGATTGACCTAACCCAAAAATTCCTGTTGCATCTGAAAGTAGAAACTCGCCCGATTACAACGGTATGTGTATTTTTTCCCTAGTCCATTCTGGTTAGGCGTTAGGAGCAGCAGAATTGCGAAAAATTTTTTGCCTTCTCAACCATTTCTTGGCTTCAAACTCCCATATCTCGCGAACGGATTGACCTAACCCAAAAATTCCTATTGCATCTAAAAGTAGAAACTCGCCCGATTACAACGGTATGTGTATTTTTTCCCTAGGCCATTCTGGTTAAGCGTTTGGAGCAGCAGAACTGCGAAAAATTTGTTGTCTTCTCAACTATTTTTTAGCTTCAAACTCCCATATCTCGCGAACGGATTAACCTAACCCAAAAATTCCTATTGCATCTGAAAGTAGAAACTCGCCCGATTACAACGGTATGTGTATTTTTTCCCTAGGCCATTCTGGTTAAGCGTTTGGAGCAGCAGAATTTCGAAAAATTTTTTGCCATCTCAACCATTTCTTGGCTTCAAACTTCCATATCTCGCGAACGGATTGACCTAACCCAAAAATTCCTATTGCATCTGAAAGTAGAAACTCGCCCGATTACAACGGTATGTGTATTTTTTCCCTAGGCCATTCTGGTTAAGCGTTTGGAGCAGCAGAATTGCGAAAAATTTTTTGCCTTCTCAACCATTTCTTGGCTTCAAACTCCCATATCTCGCGAACGGATTGACCTATCCCAAAAATTCCTACTGCATCTGAAAGTAGAAACTCGCCCGATTACAGCGGTACGTGTATTTTTTCCCTACTCCATTCTGGTTAAGCGTTTGGAGCAGCAGAATTGCGAAAAATTTGTTGTCTTCTCAACTATTTCTTAGCTTCAAACTCCCATATCTCGCGAACGGATTTACCTAACCCAAAAATTCCTATTGCATCTGAAAGTAGAAACTCGCCCGATTACAACGGTATGTGTATTTTTTCCCTAGGCCATTCTGGTTAAGCGTTTGGAGCAGCAGAAGTGCGAAAAATTTGTTGTCTTCTCAACTATTTTTTAGCTTCAAACTCCCATATCTCGCGAACGGATTGACCTAACCCAAAAATTCCTGTTGCATCTGAAAGTAGAAACTCGCCCGATTACAACGATATGTGTATTTTTTCCCTAGTCCTTTCTGGTTAGGCGTTAGGAGCAGCAGAATTGCGAAAAATTTTTTGCCTTCTCAACCATTTCTTGGCTTCAAACTCCCATATCTCGCGAACGGATTGACCTAACCCAAAAATTCCTATTGCATCTAAAAGTAGAAACTCGCCCGATTACAACGGTATGTGTATTTTTTCCCTAGGCCATTCTGGTTAAGCGTTTGGAGCAGCAGAATTGCGAAAAATGTTTTGCCTTCTCAACCATTTCTTGGCTTCAAACTCCCATATCTCGCGAACGGATTGACCTATCCCAAAAATTCCTATTGCATCTGAAAGTAGAAACTCGCCCGATTACAGCGGTATGTGTATTTTTTCCCTAGGCCATTCTGGTTAAGCGTTTGGAGCAGCAGAATTTCGAAAAATTTTTTGCCTTCTCAACCATTTCTTGGCTTCAAACTCCCATATCTCGCGAACGGATTGACCTATCCCAAAAATTCCTACTGCATCTGAAAGTAGAAACTCGCCCGATTACAGCGGTACGTGTATTTTTTCCCTACTCCATTCTGGTTAAGCGTTTGGAGCAGCAGAAGTGCGAAAAATTTGTTGTCTTCTCAACTATTTTTTAGCTTCAAACTCCCATATCTCGCGAACGGATTGACCTAACCCAAAAATTCCTGTTGCATCTGAAAGTAGAAACTCGCCCGATTACAACGGTATGTGTATTTTTTCCCTAGGCCATTCTGGTTAAGCGTTTGGAGCAGCAGAATTGCGAAAAATGTTTTGCCTTCTCAACCATTTCTTGGCTTCAAACTCCCATATCTCGCGAACGGATTGACCTAACCCAAAAATTCCTGTTGCATCTAAAAGTAGAAACTCGCCCGATTACAACGGTATGTGTATTTTTTCCCTAGGCCATTCTGGTTAAGCGTTTGGAGCAGCAGAACTGCGAAAAATTTGTTGTCTTCTCAACTATTTTTTAGCTTCAAACTCCCATATCTCGCGAACGGATTAACCTAACCCAAAAATTCCTATTGCATCTGAAAGTAGAAACTCGCCCGATTACAACGGTATGTGTATTTTTTCCCTAGGCCATTCTGGTTAAGCGTTTGGAGCAGCAGAATTTCGAAAAATTTTTTGCCATCTCAACCATTTCTTGGCTTCAAACTTCCATATCTCGCGAACGGATTGACCTAACCCAAAAATTCCTATTGCATCTGAAAGTAGAAACTCGCCCGATTACAACGGTATGTGTATTTTTTCCCTAGGCCATTCTGGTTAAGCGTTTGGAGCAGCAGAATTGCGAAAAATTTTTTGCCTTCTCAACCATTTCTTGGCTTCAAACTCCCATATCTCGCGAACGGATTGACCTATCCCAAAAATTCCTACTGCATCTGAAAGTAGAAACTCGCCCGATTACAGCGGTACGTGTATTTTTTCCCTACTCCATTCTGGTTAAGCGTTTGGAGCAGCAGAATTGCGAAAAATTTGTTGTCTTCTCAACTATTTTTTAGCTTCAAACTCCCATATCTCGCGAACGGATTTACCTAACCCAAAAATTCCTATTGCATCTGAAAGTAGAAACTCGCCCGATTACAACGGTATGTGTATTTTTTCCCTAGGCCATTTTGGTTAAGCGTTTGGAGCAGCAGAAGTGCGAAAAATTTGTTGTCTTCTCAACTATTTTTTAGCTTCAAACTCCCATATCTCGCGAACGGATTGACCTAACCCAAAAATTCCTGTTGCATCTGAAAGTAGAAACTCGCCCGATTACAACGATATGTGTATTTTTTCCCTAGTCCTTTCTGGTTAGGCGTTAGGAGCAGCAGAATTGCGAAAAATTTTTTGCCTTCTCAACCATTTCTTGGCTTCAAACTCCCATATCTCGCGAACGGATTGACCTAACCCAAAAATTCCTATTGCATCTAAAAGTAGAAACTCGCCCGATTACAACGGTATGTGTATTTTTTCCCTAGGCCATTCTGGTTAAGCGTTTGGAGCAGCAGAATTGCGAAAAATGTTTTGCCTTCTCAACCATTTCTTGGCTTCAAACTCCCATATCTCGCGAACGGATTGATCTATCCCAAAAATTCCTATTGCATCTGAAAGTAGAAACTCGCCCGATTACAGCGGTATGTGTATTTTTTCCCTAGGCCATTCTGGTTAAGCGTTTGGAGCAGCAGAATTGCGAAAAATTTTTTGCCTTCTCAACCATTTCTTGGCTTCAAACTCCCATATCTCGCGAACGGATTGACCTATCCCAAAAATTCCTACTGCATCTGAAAGTAGAAACTCGCCCGATTACAGCGGTACGTGTATTTTTTCCCTACTCCATTCTGGTTAAGCGTTTGGAGCAGCAGAATTGCGAAAAATTTGTTGTCTTCTCAACTATTTTTTAGCTTCAAACTCCCATATCTCGCGAACGGATTTACCTAACCCAAAAATTCCTATTGCATCTGAAAGTAGAAACTCGCCCGATTACAACGGTATGTGTATTTTTTCCCTAGGCCATTCTGGTTAAGCGTTTGGAGCAGCAGAATTGCGAAAAATGTTTTGCCTTCTCAACCATTTCTTGGCTTCAAACTCCCATATCTCGCGAACGGATTGACCTATCCCAAAAATTCCTATTGCATCTGAAAGTAGAAACTCGCCCGATTACAGCGGTATGTGTATTTTTTCCCTAGGCCATTCTGGTTAAGCGTTTGGAGCAGCAGAACTGCGAAAAATTTGTTGTCTTCTCAACTATTTTTTAGCTTCAAACTCCCATATCTCGCGAACGGATTAACCTAACCCAAAAATTCCTATTGCATCTGAAAGTAGAAACTCGCCCGATTACAACGGTATGTGTATTTTTTCCCTAGGCCATTCTGGTTAAGCGTTTGGAGCAGCAGAATTTCGAAAAATTTTTTGCCATCTCAACCATTTCTTGGCTTCAAACTTCCATATCTCGCGAACGGATTGACCTAACCCAAAAATTCCTATTGCATCTGAAAGTAGAAACTCGCCCGATTACAACGGTATGTGTATTTTTTCCCTAGGCCATTCTGGTTAAGCGTTTGGAGCAGCAGAATTGCGAAAAATTTTTTGCCTTCTCAACCATTTCTTGGCTTCAAACTCCCATATCTCGCGAACGGATTGACCTATCCCAAAAATTCCTACTGCATCTGAAAGTAGAAACTCGCCCGATTACAGCGGTACGTGTATTTTTTCCCTACTCCATTCTGGTTAAGCGTTTGGAGCAGCAGAATTGCGAAAAATTTGTTGTCTTCTCAACTATTTTTTGGCTTCAAACTCCCATATCTCGCGAACGGATTTACCTAACCCAAAAATTCCTATTGCATCTGAAAGTAGAAACTCGCCCGATTACAACGGTATGTGTATTTTTTCCCTAGGCCATTCTGGTTAAGCGTTTCGAGCAGCAGAAGTGCGAAAAATTTGTTGTCTTCTCAACTATTTTTTAGCTTCAAACTCCCATATCTCGCGAACGGATTGACCTAACCCAAAAATTCCTGTTGCATCTGAAAGTAGAAACTCGCCCGATTACAACGGTATGTGTATTTTTTCCCTAGTCCATTCTGGTTAGGCGTTAGGAGCAGCAGAATTTCGAAAAATTTTTTGCCATCTCAACCATTTCTTGGCTTCAAACTCCCATATCTCGCGAACGGATTGACCTAACCCAAAAATTCCTATTGCATCTGAAAATAGAAACTCGCCCGATTACAACGGTATGTGTATTTTTTCCCTAGGCCATTCTGGTTAAGCGTTTGGAGCAGCAGAATTGCGAAAAATTTTTTGCCTTCTCAACCATTTCTTGGCTTCAAACTCCCATATCTCGCGAACGGATTGACCTAACCCAAAAATTCCTATTGCATCTGAAAGTAGAAACTCGCCCGATTACAACGGTATGTGTATTTTTTCCCTAGGCCATTCTGGTTAAGCGTTTGGAGCAGCAGAATTGCGAAAAATTTTTTGCCTTCTCAACCATTTCTTGGCTTCAAACTCCCATATCTCGCGAACGGATTGACCTAACCCAAAAATTCCTATTGCATCTGAAAGTAGAAACTCGCCCGATTACAACGGTATGTGTATTTTTTCCCTAGGCCATTCTGGTTAAGCGTTTGGAGCAGCAGAAGTGCGAAAAATTTGTTGTCTTCTCAACTATTTTTTAGCTTCAAACTCCCATATCTCGCGAACGGATTGACCTAACCCAAAAATTCCTCTTGCATCTGAAAGTAGAAACTCGCCCGATTACAACGGTATGTGTATTTTTTCCCTAGGCCATTCTGGTTAAGCGTTTGGAGCAGCAGAATTGCGAAAAATGTTTTGCCTTCTCAACCATTTCTTGGCTTCAAACTCCCATATCTCGCGAACGGATTGACCTATCCCAAAAATTCCTATTGCATCTGAAAGTAGAAACACGCCCGATTACAGCGGTATGTGTATTTTTTCCCTAGGCCATTCTGGTTAAGCGTTTGGAGCAGCAGAATTGCGAAAAATTTTTTGCCTTCTCAACCATTTGTTGGCTTCAAACTCCCATATCTCGCGAACGGATTGACCCATCCCAAAAATTCCTACTGCATCTGAAAGTAGAAACTCGCCCGATTACAGCGGTACGTGTATTTTTTCCCTACTCCATTCTGGTTAAGCGTTTGGAGCAGCAGAATTGCGAAAAATTTGTTGTCTTCTCAACTATTTTTTAGCTTCAAACTCCCATATCTCGCGAACGGATTTACCTAACCCAAAAATTCCTATTGCATCTGAAAGTAGAAACTCGTCCGATTACAACGGTATGGGTATTTTTTCCCTAGGCCATTCTGGTTAAGCGTTTGGAGCAGCAGAATTGCGAAAAATTTGTTGTCTTCTCAACTATTTTTTAGCTTCAAACTCCCATATCTCGCGAACGGATTGACCTAACCCAAAAATTCCTGTTGCATCTGAACGTAGAAACTCGCCCGATTACAACGGTATGTGTATTTTTTCCCTAGTCCATTCTGGTTAGGCGTTAGGAGCAGCAGAATTGCGAAAAATTTTTTGCCTTCTCAACCATTTCTTGGCTTCAAACTCCCATATCTCGCGAACGGATTGACCTAACCCAAAAATTCCTATTGCATCTAAAAGTAGAAACTCGCCCGATTACAACGGTATGTGTATTTTTTCCCTAGGCCATTCTGGTTAAGCGTTTGGAGCAGCAGAATTGCGAAAAATGTTTTGCCTTCTCAACCATTTCTTGGCTTCAAACTCCCATATCTCGCGAACGGATTGACCTATTCCAAAAATTCCTATTGCATCTGAAAGTAGAAACTCGCCCGATTACAGCGGTATGTGTATTTTTTCCCTAGGCCATTCTGGTTAAGCGTTTGGAGCAGCAGAACTGCGAAAAATTTGTTGTCTTCTCAACTATTTTTTAGCTTCAAACTCCCATATCTCGCGAACGGATTAACCTAACCCAAAAATTCCTATTGCATCTGAAAGTAGAAACTCGCCCGATTACAACGGTATGTGTATTTTTTCCCTAGGCCATTCTGGTTAAGCGATTGGAGCAGCAGAATTTCGAAAAATTTTTTGCCATCTCAACCATTTCTTGGCTTCAAACTCCCATATCTCGCGAACGGATTGACCTAACCCAAAAATTCCTATTGCATCTGAAAGTAGAAACTCGCCCGATTACAACGGTATGTGTATTTTTTCCCTAGGCCATTCTGGTTAAGCGTTTGGAGCAGCAGAATTGCGAAAAATTTTTTGCCCTCTCAACCATTTCTTGGCTTCAAACTCCCATATCTCGCGAACGGATTGACCTATCCCAAAAATTCCTACTGCATCTGAAAGTAGAAACTCGCCCGTTTACAGCGGTACGTGTATTTTTTCCCTACTCCATTCTGGTTAAGCGTTTGGAGCAGCAGAATTGCGAAAAATTTGTTGTCTTCTCAACTATTTTTTAGCTTCAAACTCCCATATCTCGCGAACGGATTTACCTAACCCAAAAATTCCTATTGCATCTGAAAGTAGAAACTCGCCCGATTACAACGGTATGTGTATTTTTTCCCTAGGCCATTCTGGTTAAGCGTTTGGAGCAGCAGAAGTGCGAAAAATTTGTTGTCTTCTCAACTATTTTTTAGCTTCAAACTCCCATATCTCGCGAACGGATTGACCTAACCCAAAAATTCCTGTTGCATCTGAAAGTAGAAACTCGCCCGATTACAACGGTATGTGTATTTTTTCCCTAGTCCATTCTGGTTAAGCGTTTGGAGCAGCAGAACTGCGAAAAATTTGTTGTCTTCTCAACTATTTTTTAGCTTCAAACTCCCATATCTCGCGAACGGATTTACCTAACCCAAAAATTCCTATTGCATCTGAATGTAGAAACTCGCCCGATTACAACGGTATGTGTATTTTTTCCCTAGGCCATTCTGGTTAAGCGTTTGGAGCAGCAGAAGTGCGAAAAATTTGTTGCCTTCTCAACCATTTCTTGGCTTCAAACTCCCATATCTCGCGAACGGATTGACCTAACCCAAAAATTCCTGTTGCATCTGAAAGTAGAAACTCGCCCGATTACAACGGTGTGTGTATTTTTGCCCTAGCCCATTCTGGTTAAACGTTTGGAGCAGCAGAATTGCGAAAAATTTTTTGCCTTCTCAACCATTTCTTGGCTTCAAACCACCATATCTCGCGAACGGATTTACCTAACCCAAAAATTCCTATTGCATCTGAAAGTAGAAACTCGCCCGATTACAACGGTATGTGTATTTTTTCCCTAGGCCATTCTGGTTAAGCGTTTGGAGCAGCAGAAGTGCGAAAAATTTGTTGTCTTCTCAACTATTTTTTAGCTTCAAACTCCCATATCTCGCGAACGGATTGACCTAACCCAAAAATTCCTGTTGCATCTGAAAGTAGAAACTCGCCCGATTACAACGGTATGTGTATTTTTTCCCTAGGCCATTCTGGTTAAGCGTTTGGAGCAGCAGAATTGCGAAAAATGTTTTGCCTTCTCAACCATTTCTTGGCTTCAAACTCCCATATCTCGCGAACGGATTGACCTATCCCAAAAATTCCTACTGCATCTGAAAGTAGAAACTCGCCCGATTACAGCGGTACGTGTATTTTTTCCCTACTCCATTCTGGTTAAGCGTTTGGAGCAGCAGAATTGCGAAAAATTTGTTGTCTTCTCAACTATTTTTTAGCTTCAAACTCCCATATCTCGCGAACGGATTTACCTAACCCAAAAATTCCTATTGCATCTGAAAGTAGAAACTCGCCCGATTACAACGGTATGTGTATTTTTTCCCTAGTCCATTCTGGTTAGGCGTTAGGAGCAGCAGAATTGCGAAAAATTTTTTGCCTTCTCAACCATTTCTTGGCTTCAAACTCCCATATTTCGCGAACGGATTGACCTAACCCAAAAATTCCTATTGCATCTAAAAGTAGAAACTCGCCCGATTACAACGGTATGTGTATTTTTTCCCTAGGCCATTCTGGTTAAGCGTTTGGAGCAGCAGAATTGCGAAAAATGTTTTGCCTTCTCAACCATTTCTTGGCTTCAAACTCCCATATCACGCGAACGGATTGACCTATCCCAAAAATTCCTATTGCATCTGAAAGTTGAAACTCGCCCGATTACAGCGGTATGTGTATTTTTTCCCTAGGCCATTCTGGTTAAGCGTTTGGAGCAGCAGAACTGCGAAAAATTTGTTGTCTTCTCAACTATTTTTTAGCTTCAAACTCCCATATCTCGCGAACGGATTAACCTAACCCAAAAATTCCTATTGCATCTGAAAGTAGAAACTCGCCCGATTACAACGGTATGTGTATTTTTTCCCTAGGCCATTCTGGTTAAGCGTTTGGAGCAGCAGAATTTCGAAAAATTTTTTGCCATCTCAACCATTTCTTGGCTTCAAACTCCCATATCTCGCGAACGGATTGACCTAACCCAAAAATTCCTACTGCATCTGAAAGTAGAAACTCGCCCGATTACAACGGTATGTGTATTTTTTCCCTAGGCCATTCTGGTTAAGCGTTTGGAGCAGCAGAATTGCGAAAAATTTTTTGCCTTCTCAACCATTTCTTGGCTTCAAACTCCCATATCTCGCGAACGGATTGACCTATCCCAAAAATTCCTACTGCATCTGAAAGTAGAAACTCGCCCGATTACAACGGTATGTGTATTTTTTCCCTAGGCCATTCTGGTTAAGCGTTTGGAGCAGCAGAATTTCGAAAAATTTTTTGCCATCTCAACCATTTCTTGGCTTCAAACTCCCATATCTCGCGAACGGATTGACCTAACCCAAAAATTCCTACTGCATCTGAAAGTAGAAACTCGCCCGATTACAACGGTATGTGTATTTTTTCCCTAGGCCATTCTGGTTAAGCGTTTGGAGCAGCAGAATTGCGAAAAATTTTTTGCCTTCTCAACCATTTCTTGGCTTCAAACTCCCATATCTCGCGAACGGATTGACCTAACCCAAAAATTCCTACTGCATCTGAAAGTAGAAACTCGCCCGATTACAACGGTATGTGTATTTTTTCCCTAGGCCATTCTGGTTAAGCGTTTGGAGCAGCAGAATTGCGAAAAATTTTTTGCCTTCTCAACCATTTCTTGGCTTCAAACTCCCATATCTCGCGAACGGATTGACCTATCCCAAAAATTCCTACTGCATCTGAAAGTAGAAACTCGCCCGATTACAGCGGTACGTGTATTTTTTCCCTACTCCATTCTGGTTAAGCGTTTGGAGCAGCAGAATTGCGAAAAATTTGTTGTCTTCTCAACTATTTTTTAGCTTCAAACTCCCATATCTCGCGAACGGATTTACCTAACCCAAAAATTCCTATTGCATCTGAAAGTAGAAACTCGCCCGATTACAACGGTATGTGTATTTTTTCCCTAGGCCATTCTGGTTAAGCGTTTGGAGCAGCAGAAGTGCGAAAAATTTGTTGTCTTCTCAACTATTTTTTAGCTTCAAACTCCCATATCTCGCGAACGGATTGACCTAACCCAAAAATTCCTGTTGCATCTGAAAGTAGAAACTCGCCCGATTACAACGGTATGTGTATTTTTTCCCTAGTCCATTCTGGTTAAGCGTTTGGAGCAGCAGAACTGCGAAAAATTTGTTGTCTTCTCAACTATTTTTTAGCTTCAAACTCCCATATCTCGCGAACGGATTTACCTAACCCAAAAATTCCTATTGCATCTGAATGTAGAAACTCGCCCGATTACAACGGTATGTGTATTTTTTCCCTAGGCCATTCTGGTTAAGCGTTTGGAGCAGCAGAAGTGCGAAAAATTTGTTGCCTTCTCAACCATTTCTTGGCTTCAAACTCCCATATCTCGCGAACGGATTGACCTAACCCAAAAATTCCTGTTGCATCTGAAAGTAGAAACTCGCCCGATTACAACGGTGTGTGTATTTTTGCCCTAGCCCATTCTGGTTAAACGTTTGGAGCAGCAGAATTGCGAAAAATTTTTTGCCTTCTCAACCATTTCTTGGCTTCAAACCACCATATCTCGCGAACGGATTTACCTAACCCAAAAATTCCTATTGCATCTGAAAGTAGAAACTCGCCCGATTACAACGGTATGTGTATTTTTTCCCTAGGCCATTCTGGTTAAGCGTTTGGAGCAGCAGAAGTGCGAAAAATTTGTTGTCTTCTCAACTATTTTTTAGCTTCAAACTCCCATATCTCGCGAACGGATTGACCTATCCCAAAAATTCCTACTGCATCTGAAAGTAGAAACTCGCCCGATTACAGCGGTACGTGTATTTTTTCCCTACTCCATTCTGGTTAAGCGTTTGGAGCAGCAGAATTGCGAAAAATTTGTTGTCTTCTCAACTATTTTTTAGCTTCAAACTCCCATATCTCGCGAACGGATTTACCTAACCCAAAAATTCCTATTGCATCTGAAAGTAGAAACTCGCCCGATTACAACGGTATGTGTATTTTTTCCCTAGTCCATTCTGGTTAGGCGTTAGGAGCAGCAGAATTGCGAAAAATTTTTTGCCTTCTCAACCATTTCTTGGCTTCAAACTCCCATATTTCGCGAACGGATTGACCTAACCCAAAAATTCCTATTGCATCTAAAAGTAGAAACTCGCCCGATTACAACGGTATGTGTATTTTTTCCCTAGGCCATTCTGGTTAAGCGTTTGGAGCAGCAGAATTGCGAAAAATGTTTTGCCTTCTCAACCATTTCTTGGCTTCAAACTCCCATATCACGCGAACGGATTGACCTATCCCAAAAATTCCTATTGCATCTGAAAGTTGAAACTCGCCCGATTACAGCGGTATGTGTATTTTTTCCCTAGGCCATTCTGGTTAAGCGTTTGGAGCAGCAGAACTGCGAAAAATTTGTTGTCTTCTCAACTATTTTTTAGCTTCAAACTCCCATATCTCGCGAACGGATTAACCTAACCCAAAAATTCCTATTGCATCTGAAAGTAGAAACTCGCCCGATTACAACGGTATGTGTATTTTTTCCCTAGGCCATTCTGGTTAAGCGTTTGGAGCAGCAGAATTTCGAAAAATTTTTTGCCATCTCAACCATTTCTTGGCTTCAAACTCCCATATCTCGCGAACGGATTGACCTAACCCAAAAATTCCTACTGCATCTGAAAGTAGAAACTCGCCCGATTACAACGGTATGTGTATTTTTTCCCTAGGCCATTCTGGTTAAGCGTTTGGAGCAGCAGAATTGCGAAAAATTTTTTGCCTTCTCAACCATTTCTTGGCTTCAAACTCCCATATCTCGCGAACGGATTGACCTATCCCAAAAATTCCTACTGCATCTGAAAGTAGAAACTCGCCCGATTACAACGGTATGTGTATTTTTTCCCTAGGCCATTCTGGTTAAGCGTTTGGAGCAGCAGAATTTCGAAAAATTTTTTGCCATCTCAACCATTTCTTGGCTTCAAACTCCCATATCTCGCGAACGGATTGACCTAACCCAAAAATTCCTACTGCATCTGAAAGTAGAAACTCGCCCGATTACAACGGTATGTGTATTTTTTCCCTAGGCCATTCTGGTTAAGCGTTTGGAGCAGCAGAATTGCGAAAAATTTTTTGCCTTCTCAACCATTTCTTGGCTTCAAACTCCCATATCTCGCGAACGGATTGACCTAACCCAAAAATTCCTACTGCATCTGAAAGTAGAAACTCGCCCGATTACAACGGTATGTGTATTTTTTCCCTAGGCCATTCTGGTTAAGCGTTTGGAGCAGCAGAATTGCGAAAAATTTTTTGCCTTCTCAACCATTTCTTGGCTTCAAACTCCCATATCTCGCGAACGGATTGACCTATCCCAAAAATTCCTACTGCATCTGAAAGTAGAAACTCGCCCGATTACAGCGGTACGTGTATTTTTTCCCTACTCCATTCTGGTTAAGCGTTTGGAGCAGCAGAATTGCGAAAAATTTGTTGTCTTCTCAACTATTTTTTAGCTTCAAACTCCCATATCTCGCGAACGGATTTACCTAACCCAAAAATTCCTATTGCATCTGAAAGTAGAAACTCGCCCGATTACAACGGTATGTGTATTTTTTCCCTAGGCCATTCTGGTTAAGCGTTTGGAGCAGCAGAAGTGCGAAAAATTTGTTGTCTTCTCAACTATTTTTTAGCTTCAAACTCCCATATCTCGCGAACGGATTGACCTAACACAAAAATTCCTGTTGCATCTGAAAGTAGAAACTCGCCCGATTACAACGGTATGTGTATTTTTTCCCTAGTCCATTCTGGTTAGGCGTTAGGAGAAGCAGAATTGCGAAAAATTTTTTGCCTTCTCAACCATTTCTTGGCTTCAAACTCCCATATCTCGCGAACGGATTGACCTAACCCAAAAATTCCTATTGCATCTAAAAGTAGAAACTCGCCCGATTACAACGGTATGTGTATTTTTTCCCTAGGCCATTCTGGTTAAGTGTTTGGAGCAGCAGAATTGCGAAAAATGTTTTGCATTCTCAACCATTTCTTGGCTTCAAACTCCCATATCTCGCGAACGGATTGACCTATCCCAAAAATTCCTATTGCATCTGAAAGTAGAAACTCGCCCGATTACAGCGGTATGTGTATTTTTTCCCTAGGCCATTCTGGTTAAGCGTTTGGAGCAGCAGAACTGCGAAAAATTTGTTGTCTTCTCAACTATTTTTTAGCTTCAAACTCCCATATCTCGCGAACGGATTAACCTAACCCAAAAATTCCTATTGCATCTGAAAGTAGAAACTCGCCCGATTACAACGGTATGTGTATTTTTTCCCTAGGCCATTCTGGTTAAGCGTTTGGAGCAGCAGAATTTCGAAAAATTTTTTGCCATCTCAACCATTTCTTGGCTTCAAACTCCCATATCTCGCGAACGGATTGACCTAACCCAAAAATTCCTATTGCATCTGAAAGTAGAAACTCGCCCGATTACAACGGTATGTGTATTTTTTCCCTAGTCCATTCTGGTTAGGCGTTAGGAGAAGCAGAATTGCGAAAAATTTTTTGCCTTCTCAACCATTTCTTGGCTTCAAACTCCCATATCTCGCGAACGGATTGACCTAACCCAAAAATTCCTATTGCATCTAAAAGTAGAAACTCGCCCGATTACAACGGTATGTGTATTTTTTCCCTAGGCCATTCTGGTTAAGCGTTTGGAGCAGCAGAAGTGCGAAAAATTTGTTGTCTTCTCAACTATTTTTTAGCTTCAAACTCCCATATCTCGCGAACGGATTGACCTAACCCAAAAATTCCTGTTGCATCTGAAAGTAGAAACTCTCCCGATTACAACGGTATGTGTATTTTTTCCCTTGTCCATTCTGGTTAGGCGTTAGGAGCAGCAGAATTGCGAAAAATTTTTTGCCTTCTCAACCATTTCTTGGCTTCAAACTCCCATATCTCGCGAACGGATTGACCTAACCCAAAAATTCCTATTGCATCTAAAAGTAGAAACTCGCCCGATTACAACGGTATGTGTATCTTTTCTCTAGGCCATTCTGGTTAAGCGTTTGGAGCAGCAGAATTGCGAAAAATTTTTTGCCTTCTCAACTATTTCTTGGCTTCAAACTCCCATATCTCGCGAACGGATTGACCTAAGCCAAAAATTCCTATTGCATCTGAAAGTAGAAACTCGCCCTATTACAGCGGTACGTGTATTTTTTCCCTAGGCCATTCTGGTTAAGCTTTTGGAGCAGCAGAATTGCGAAAAATTTTTTGCCTTCTCAAGCATTTCTTAGCTTCAAAGTCCCATATCTCTCGAACGGATTGACCAAACCCAAAAATTCCTATTGCATCTGAAAGTAGAAACTCGCCCGATTACAACGGTATGTGTATTTTTTCCCTAGGCCATTCTGGTTAAGCGTTTGAAGCAGCAGAATTGCGAAAAATTTTTTGCCTTCCCAACCATTTCTTAGCTTCAAAGTCCTATATCTCACGAACGGATTGACCAAACCCAAAAATCCCTGTTGCATCTGAAAGTAGAAACTCGCCCGATTACAACGATATGTGTATTTTTTTCCCTAGGCCATTCTAGTTAAGCGTTTGAAGCAGCAGAATTGCGAAAAATTTTTTGCCTTCTCAACCATTTCTTGGCTTCAAACTCCCATATCTCGCGAACGGATTGACCTAACCCAAAAATTCCTATTGCATCTGAAAGTAGAAACTCGCCCCATTACAACGGTATGTGTATTTTTTCCCTAGGCCATTCTGGTTAAGCGTTTGGAGCAGCAGAATTTCGAAAAATTTTTTGCCATCTCAACCATTTCTTGGCTTCAAACTCCCATATCTCGCGAACGGATTGACCTAACCCAAAAATTCCTATTGCATCTGAAAGTAGAAACTCGCCCGATTACAACGGTATGTGTATTTTTTCCCTAGGCCATTCTGGTTAAGCGTTTGGAGCAGCAGAATTGCGAAACATTTTTTGCCTTCTCAACCATTTCTTGGCTTCAAACTCCCATATCTCGCGAACGGATTGACCTATCCCAAAAATTCCTATTGCATCTGAAAGTAGAAACTCGCCCGATTACAGCGGTATGTGTATTTTTTCCCTAGGCCATTCTGGTTAAGCGTTTGGAGCAGCAGAACTGCGAAAAATTTGTTGTCTTCTCAACTATTTTTTAGCTTCAAACTCCCATATCTCGCGAACGGATTAACCTAACCCAAAAATTCCTATTGCATCTGAAAGTAGAAACTCGCCCGATTACAACGGTATGTGTATTTTTTCCCTAGGCCATTCTGGTTAAGCGTTTGGAGCAGCAGAATTTCGAAAAATTTTTTGCCATCTCAACCATTTCTTGGCTTCAAACTCCCATATCTCGCGAACGGATTGACCTAACCCAAAAATTCCTATTGCATCTGAAAGTAGAAACGCGCCCGATTACAACGGTATGTGTATTTTTTCCCTAGGCCATTCTGGTTCAGCGTTTGGAGCAGCAGAATTGCGAAAAATTTGTTGCCTTCTCAACCATTTCTTGGCTTCAAACTCCCATATCTCGCGAACGGATTGACCTATCCCAAAAATTCCTATTGCATCTGAAAGTAGAAACTCGCCCGATTACAGCGGTATGTGTATTTTTTCCCTAGGCCATTCTGGTTAAGCGTTTGGAGCAGCAGAACTGCGAAAAATTTGTTGTCTTCTCAACTATTTTTTAGCTTCAAACTCCAATATCTCGCGAACGGATTAACCTAACCCAAAAATTCCTGTTGCATCTGAAAGTAGAAACTCGCCCGATTACAACGGTATGTGTATTTTTTCCCTAGGCCATTCTGGTTAAGCGTTTGGAGCAGCAGAATTGCGAAAAATTTTTTGCCTTCTCAACCATTTCTTGGCTTCAAACTCCCATATCTCGCGAACGGATTGACCTAACCCAAAAATTCCTATTGCATCTGAAAGTAGAAACTCGCCCGATTACAACGGTATGTGTATTTTTTCCCTAGGCCATTCTGGTTAAGCGTTTGGAGCAGCAGAACTGCGAAAAATTTGTTGTCTTCTCAACTATTTTTTAGCTTCAAACTCCAATATCTCGCGAACGGATTAACCTAACCCAAAAATTCCTCTTGCATCTGAAAGTAGAAACTCGCCCGATTACAACGGTATGTGTATTTTTTCCCTAGGCCATTCTGGTTAAGCGTTTGGAGCAGCAGAATTGCGAAAAATTTTTTGCCTTCTCAACCATTTCTTGGCTTCAAACTCCCATATCTCGCGAACGGATTGACCTAACCCAAAAATTCCTATTGCATCTGAAAGTAGAAACTCGCCCGATTACAACGGTATGTGTATTTTTTCCCTAGGCCATTCTGGTTAAGCGTTTGGAGCAGCAGAAGTGCGAAAAATTTGTTGTCTTCTCAACTATTTTTTAGCTTCAAACTCCCATATCTCGCGAACGGATTGACTTAACCCAAAAATTCCTCTTGCATCTGAAAGTAGAAACTCGCCCGATTACAACGGTATGTGTATTTTTTTCCCTAGGCCATTCTAGTTAAGCGTTTGAAGCAGCAGAATTGCGAAAAATTTTTTGCCTTCTCAACCATTTCTTGGCTTCAAACTCCCATATCTCGCGAACGGATTGACCTAACCCAAAAATTCCTATTGCATCTGAAAGTAGAAACTCGCCCCATTACAACGGTATGTGTATTTTTTCCCTAGGCCATTCTGGTTAAGCGTTTGGAGCAGCAGAATTTCGAAAAATTTTTTGCCATCTCAACCATTTCTTGGCTTCAAACTCCCATATCTCGCGAACGGATTGACCTAACCCAAAAATTCCTATTGCATCTGAAAGTAGAAACTCGCCCGATTACAACGGTATGTGTATTTTTTCCCTAGGCCATTCTGGTTAAGCGTTTGGAGCAGCAGAATTGCGAAACATTTTTTGCCTTCTCAACCATTTCTTGGCTTCAAACTCCCATATCTCGCGAACGGATTGACCTATCCCAAAAATTCCTATTGCATCTGAAAGTAGAAACTCGCCCGATTACAGCGGTATGTGTATTTTTTCCCTAGGCCATTCTGGTTAAGCGTTTGGAGCAGCAGAACTGCGAAAAATTTGTTGTCTTCTCAACTATTTTTTAGCTTCAAACTCCCATATCTCGCGAACGGATTAACCTAACCCAAAAATTCCTATTGCATCTGAAAGTAGAAACTCGCCCGATTACAACGGTATGTGTATTTTTTCCCTAGGCCATTCTGGTTAAGCGTTTGGAGCAGCAGAATTTCGAAAAATTTTTTGCCATCTCAACCATTTCTTGGCTTCAAACTCCCATATCTCGCGAACGGATTGACCTAACCCAAAAATTCCTATTGCATCTGAAAGTAGAAACGCGCCCGATTACAACGGTATGTGTATTTTTTCCCTAGGCCATTCTGGTTAAGCGTTTGGAGCAGCAGAATTGCGAAAAATTTGTTGCCTTCTCAACCATTTCTTGGCTTCAAACTCCCATATCTCGCGAACGGATTGACCTATCCCAAAAATTCCTATTGCATCTGAAAGTAGAAACTCGCCCGATTACAGCGGTATGTGTATTTTTTCCCTAGGCCATTCTGGTTAAGCGTTTGGAGCAGCAGAACTGCGAAAAATTTGTTGTCTTCTCAACTATTTTTTAGCTTCAAACTCCAATATCTCGCGAACGGATTAACCTAACGCAAAAATTCCTATTGCATCTGAAAGTAGAAACTCGCCCGATTACAACGGTATGTGTATTTTTTCCCTAGGCCATTCTGGTTAAGCGTTTGGAGCAGCAGAATTTCGAAAAATTTTTTGCCATCTCAACCATTTCTTGGCTTCAAACTTCCATATCTCGCGAACGGATTGACCTAACCCAAAAATTCCTATTGCATCTGAAAGTAGAAACTCGCCCGATTACAACGGTATGTGTATTTTTTCCCTAGGCCATTCTGGTTAAGCGTTTGGAGCAGCAGAACTGCGAAAAATTTGTTGTCTTCTCAACTATTTTTTAGCTTCAAACTCCAATATCTCGCGAACGGATTAACCTAACGCAAAAATTCCTATTGCATCTGAAAGTAGAAACTCGCCCGATTACAACGGTATGTGTATTTTTTCCCTAGGCCATTCTGGTTAAGCGTTTGGAGCAGCAGAATTTCGAAAAATTTTTTGCCATCTCAACCATTTCTTGGCTTCAAACTTCCATATCTCGCGAACGGATTGACCTAACCCAAAAATTCCTCTTGCATCTGAAAGTAGAAACTCGCCCGATTACAACGGTATGTATATTTTTTCCCTAGGCCATTCTGGTTAAGCGTTTGGAGCAGCAGAATTGCGAAAAATGTTTTGCCTTCTCAACCATTTCTTGGCTTCAAACTCCCATATCTCGCGAACGGATTGACCTATCCCAAAAATTCCTATTGCATCTGAAAGTAGAAACACGCCCGATTACAGCGGTATGTGTATTTTTTCCCTAGGCCATTCTGGTTAAGCGTTTGGAGCAGCAGAATTGCGAAAAATTTTTTGCCTTCTCAACCATTTGTTGGCTTCAAACTCCCATATCTCGCGAACGGATTGACCTATCCCAAAAATTCCTACTGCATCTGAAAGTAGAAACTCGCCCGATTACAGCGGTACGTGTATTTTTTCCCTACTCCATTCTGGTTAAGCGTTTGGAGCAGCAGAATTGCGAAAAATTTGTTGTCTTCTCAACTATTTTTTAGCTTCAAACTCCCATATCTCGCGAACGGATTTACCTAACCCAAAAATTCCTATTGCATCTGAAAGTAGAAACTCGTCCGATTACAACGGTATGTGTATTTTTTCCCTAGGCCATTCTGGTTAAGCGTTTGGAGCAGCAGAAGTGCGAAAAATTTGTTGTCTTCTCAACTATTTTTTAGCTTCAAACTCCCATATCTCGCGAACGGATTGACCTAACCCAAAAATTCCTATTGCATCTGAAAGTAGAAACTCGCCCGATTACAACGGTATGTGTATTTTTTCCCTAGGCCATTCTGGTTAAGCGTTTCGAGCAGCAGAAGTGCGAAAAATTTGTTGTCTTCTCAACTATTTTTTAGCTTCAAACTCCCATATCTCGCGAACGGATTGACCTAACCCAAAAATTCCTGTTGCATCTGAAAGTAGAAACTCGCCCGATTACAACGGTATGTGTATTTTTTCCCTAGGCCATTCTGGTTAAGCGTTTGGAGCAGCAGAATTGCGAAAAATGTTTTGCCTTCTCAACCATTTCTTGGCTTCAAACTCCCATATCTCGCGAACGGATTGACCTATCCCAAAAATTCCTATTGCATCTGAAAGTAGAAACACGCCCGATTACAGCGGTATGTGTATTTTTTCCCTAGGCCATTCTGGTTAAGCGTTTGGAGCAGCAGAATTGCGAAAAATTTTTTGCCTTCTCAACCATTTGTTGGCTTCAAACTCCCATATCTCGCGAACGGATTGACCTATCCCAAAAATTCCTACTGCATCTGAAAGTAGAAACTCGCCCGATTACAGCGGTACGTGTATTTTTTCCCTACTCCATTCTGGTTAAGCGTTTGGAGCAGCAGAATTGCGAAAAATTTGTTGTCTTCTCAACTATTTTTTAGCTTCAAACTCCCATATCTCGCGAACGGATTTACCTAACCCAAAAATTCCTATTGCATCTGAAAGTAGAAACTCGTCCGATTACAACGGTATGTGTATTTTTTTCCTAGGCCATTCTGGTTAAGCGTTTGGAGCAGCAGAAGTGCGAAAAATTTGTTGTCTTCTCAACTATTTTTTAGCTTCAAACTCCCATATCTCGCGAACGGATTGACCTAACCCAAAAATTCCTGTTGCATCTGAAAGTAGAAACTCGCCCGATTACAACGGTATGTGTATTTTTTCCCTAGTCCATTCTGGTTAGGCGTTAGGAGCAGCAGAATTGCGAAAAATTTTTTGCCTTCTCAACCATTTCTTGGCTTCAAACTCCCATATCTCGCGAACGGATTGACCTAACCCAAAAATTCCTATTGCATCTAAAAGTAGAAACTCGCCCGATTACAACTGTATGTGTATTTTTTCCCTAGGCCATTCTGGTTAAGCGTTTGGAGCAGCAGAATTGCGAAAAATGTTTTGCCTTCTCAACCATTTCTTGGCTTCAAGCTCCCATATCTCGCGAACGGATTGACCTATTCCAAAAATTCCTATTGCATCTGAAAGTAGAAACTCGCCCGATTACAGCGGTATGTGTATTTTTTCCCTAGGCCATTCTGGTTAAGCGTTTGGAGCAGCAGAACTGCGAAAAATTTGTTGTCTTCTCAACTATTTTTTAGCTTCAAACTCCCATATCTCGCGAACGGATTAACCTAACCCAAAAATTCCTATTGCATCTGAAAGTAGAAACTCGCCCGATTACAACGGTATGTGTATTTTTTCCCTAGGCCATTCTGGTTAAGCGTTTGGAGCAGCAGAATTTCGAAAAATTTTTTGCCATCTCAACCATTTCTTGGCTTCAAACTCCCATATCTCGCGAACGGATTGACCTAACCCAAAAATTCCTATTGCATCTGAAAGTAGAAACTCGCCCGATTACAACGGTATGTGTATTTTTTCCCTAGGCCATTCTGGTTAAGCGTTTGTAGCAGCAGAATTGCGAAAAATGTTTTGCCCTCTCAACTATTTTTTAGCTTCAAACTCCCATATCTCGCGAACGGATTGACCTATCCCAAAAATTCCTACTGCATCTGAAAGTAGAAACTCGCCCGATTACAGCGGTACGTGTATTTTTTCCCTACTCCATTCTGGTTAAGCGTTTGGAGCAGCAGAACTGCGAAAAATTTGTTGTCTTCTCAACTATTTTTTAGCTTCAAACTCCCATATCTCGCGAACGGATTAACCTAACCCAAAAATTCCTATTGCATCTGAAAGTAGAAACTCGCCCGATTACAACGGTATGTGTATTTTTTCCCTAGGCCATTCTGGTTAAGCGTTTGGAGCAGCAGAATTTCGGAAAATTTTTTGCCATCTCAACCATTTCTTGGCTTCAAACTCCCATATCTCGCGAACGGATTGACCTAACCCAAAAATTCCTATTGCATCTGAAAGTAGAAACTCGCCCGATTACAACGGTATGTGTATTTTTTCCCTAGGCCATTCTGGTTAAGCGTTTGGAGCAGCAGAATTGCGAAAAATTTTTTGCCCTCTCAACCATTTCTTGGCTTCAAACTCCCATATCTCGCGAACGGATTGACCTATCCCAAAAATTCCTACTGCATCTGAAAGTAGAAACTCGCCCGTTTACAGCGGTACGTGTATTTTTTCCCTACTCCATTCTGGTTAAGCGTTTGGAGCAGCAGAATTGCGAAAAATTTTTTGTCTTCTCAACTATTTTTTAGCTTCAAACTCCCATATCTCGCGAACGGATTTACCTAACCCAAAAATTCCTATTGCATCTGAAAGTAGAAACTCGCCCGATTACAACGGTATGTGTATTTTTTCCCTAGGCCATTCTGGTTAAGCGTTTGGAGCAGCAGAAGTGCGAAAAATTTGTTGTCTTCTCAACTATTTTTTAGCTTCAAACTCCCATATCTCGCGAACGGATTGACCTAACCCAAAAATTCCTGTTGCATCTGAAAGTAGAAACTCGCCCGATTACAACGGTATGTGTGTTTTTTCCCTAGTCCATTCTGGTTAAGCGTTTGCAGCAGCCGAACTGCGAAAAATTTGTTGTCCTCTCAACTATTTTTTAGCTTCAAACTCCCATATCTCGCGAACGGATTAACCTAACCCAAAAATTCCTATTGCATCTGAAAGTAGAAACTCGCCCGATTACAACGGTATGTGTATTTTTTCCCTAGGCCATTCTGGTTAAGCGTTTGGAGCAGCAGAATTGCGAAAAATTTTTTGCCTTCTCAACCATTTCTTGGCTTCAAACTCCCATATCTCGCGAACGGATTGACCTAACCCAAAAATTCCTGTTGCATCTGAAAGTAGAAACTCGCCCGATTACAACGGTATGTGTATTTTTGCCCTAGCCCATTCTGGTTAAACGTTTGGAGCAGCAGAATTGCGAAAAATTTTTTGCCTTCTCAACCATTTCTTGGCTTCAAACCACCATATCTCCCGAACGGATTTACCTAACCCAAAAATTCCTATTGCATCTGAAAGTAGAAACTCGCCCGATTACAACGGTATGTGTATTTTTTCCCTAGGCCATTCTGGTTAAGCGTTTGGAGCAGCAGAAGTGCGAAAAATTTGTTGTCTTCTCAACTATTTTTTAGCTTCAAACTCCCATATCTCGCGAACGGATTGACCTAACCCAAAAATTCCTGTTGCATCTGAAAGTAGAAACTCGCCCGATTACAACGGTATGTGTATTTTTTCCCTAGGCCATTCTGGTTAAGCGTTTGGAGCAGCAGAATTGCGAAAAATGTTTTGCCTTCTCAACCATTTCTTGGCTTCAAACTCCCATATCTCGCGAACGGATTGACCTATCCCAAAAATTCCTACTGCATCTGAAAGTAGAAACTCGCCCGATTACAGCGGTACGTGTATTTTTTCCCTACTCCATTCTGGTTAAGCGTTTGGAGCAGCAGAATTGCGAAAAATTTGTTGTCTTCTCAACTATTTTTTAGCTTCAAACTCCCATATCTCGCGAACGGATTTACCTAACCCAAAAATTCCTATTGCATCTGAAAGTAGAAACTCGCCCGATTACAACGGTATGTGTATTTTTTCCCTAGTCCATTCTGGTTAGGCGTTAGGAGCAGCAGAATTGCGAAAAATTTTTTGCCTTCTCAACCATTTCTTGGCTTCAAACTCCCATATCTCGCGAACGGATTGACCTAACCCGAAAATTCCTATTGCATCTAAAAGTAGAAACTCGCCCGATTACAACGGTATGTGTATTTTTTCCCTAGGCCATTCTGGTTAAGCGTTTGGAGCAGCAGAATTGCGAAAAATGTTTTGCCTTCTCAACCATTTCTTGGCTTCAAACTCCCATATCACGCGAACGGATTGACCTATCCCAAAAATTCCTATTGCATCTGAAAGTTGAAACTCGCCCGATTACAGCGGTATGTGTATTTTTTCCCTAGGCCATTCTGGTTAAGCGTTTGGAGCAGCAGAACTGCGAAAAATTTGTTGTCTTCTCAACTATTTTTTAGCTTCAAACTCCCATATCTCGCGAACGGATTAACCTAACCCAAAAATTCCTATTGCATCTGAAAGTAGAAACTCGCCCGATTACAACGGTATGTGTATTTTTTCCCTAGGCCATTCTGGTTAAGCGTTTGGAGCAGCAGAATTTCGAAAAATTTTTTGCCATCTCAACCATTTCTTGGCTTCAAACTCCCATATCTCGCGAACGGATTGACCTAACCCAAAAATTCCTACTGCATCTGAAAGTAGAAACTCGCCCGATTACAACGGTATGTGTATTTTTTCCCTAGGCCATTCTGGTTAAGCGTTTGGAGCAGCAGAATTGCGAAAAATTTTTTGCCTTCTCAACCATTTCTTGGCTTCAAACTCCCATATCTCGCGAACGGATTGACCTATCCCAAAAATTCCTACTGCATCTGAAAGTAGAAACTCGCCCGATTACAGCGGTACGTGTATTTTTTCCCTACTCCATTCTGGTTAAGCGTTTGGAGCAGCAGAATTGCGAAAAATTTGTTGTCTTCTCAACTATTTTTTAGCTTCAAACTCCCATATCTCGCGAACGGATTTACCTAACCCAAAAATTCCTATTGCATCTGAAAGTAGAAACTCGCCCGATTACAACGGTATGTGTATTTTTTCCCTAGGCCATTCTGGTTAAGCGTTTGGAGCAGCAGAAGTGCGAAAAATTTGTTGTCTTCTCAACTATTTTTTAGCTTCAAACTCCCATATCTCGCGAACGGATTGACCTAACCCAAAAATTCCTGTTGCATCTGAAAGTAGAAACTCGCCCGATTACAACGGTATGTGTATTTTTTCCCTAGTCCATTCTGGTTAGGCGTTAGGAGAAGCAGAATTGCGAAAAATTTTTTGCCTTCTCAACCATTTCTTGGCTTCAAACTCCCATATCTCGCGAACGGATTGACCTAACCCAAAAATTCCTATTGCATCTAAAAGTAGAAACTCGCCCGATTACAACGGTATGTGTATTTTTTCCCTAGGCCATTCTGGTTAAGTGTTTGGAGCAGCAGAATTGCGAAAAATGTTTTGCATTCTCAACCATTTCTTGGCTTCAAACTCCCATATCTCGCGAACGGATTGACCTATCCCAAAAATTCCTATTGCATCTGAAAGTAGAAACTCGCCCGATTACAGCGGTATGTGTATTTTTTCCCTAGGCCATTCTGGTTAAGCGTTTGGAGCAGCAGAACTGCGAAAAATTTGTTGTCTTCTCAACTATTTTTTAGCTTCAAACTCCCATATCTCGCGAACGGATTAACCTAACCCAAAAATTCCTATTGCATCTGAAAGTAGAAACTCGCCCGATTACAACGGTATGTGTATTTTTTCCCTAGGCCATTCTGGTTAAGCGTTTGGAGCAGCAGAATTTCGAAAAATTTTTTGCCATCTCAACCATTTCTTGGCTTCAAACTCCCATATCTCGCGAACGGATTGACCTAACCCAAAAATTCCTATTGCATCTGAAAGTAGAAACTCGCCCGATTACAACGGTATGTGTATTTTTTCCCTAGGCCATTCTGGTTAAGCGTTTGGAGCAGCAGAATTGCGAAAAATTTTTTGCCTTCTCAACCATTTCTTGGCTTCAAACTCCCATATCTCGCGAACGGATTGACCTAACCCAAAAATTCCTGTTGCATCTGAGAGTAGAAACTCGCCCGATTACAGCGGTATGTGTATTTTTTCCCTAGGCCATTCTGGTTAAGCGTTTGGAGCAGCAGAACTGCGAAAAATTTGTTGTCTTCTCAACTATTTTTTAGCTTCAAACTCCCATATCTCGCGAACGGATTAACCTAACCCAAAAATTCCTATTGCATCTGAAAGTAGAAACTCGCCCGATTACAACGGTATGTGTATTTTTTCCCTAGGCCATTCTGGTTAAGCGTTTGGAGCAGCAGAATTTCGAAAAATTTTTTGCCATCTCAACCATTTCTTGGCTTCAAACTCCCATATCTCGCGAACGGATTGACCTAACCCAAAAATTCCTATTGCATCTGAAAGTAGAAACTCGCCCGATTACAACGGTATGTGTATTTTTTCCCTAGGCCATTCTGGTTAAGCGTTTGGAGCAGCAGAATTGCGAAAAATTTTTTGCCTTCTCAACCATTTCTTGGCTTCAAACTCCCATATCTCGCGAACGGATTGACCTAACCCAAAAATTCCTGTTGCATCTGAAAGTAGAAACTCGCCCGATTACAACGGTGTGTGTATTTTTGCCCTAGCCCATTCTGGTTAAACGTTTGGAGCAGCAGAAGTGCGAAAAATTTGTTGTCTTCTCAACTATTTTTTAGCTTCAAACTCCCATATCTCGCGAACGGATTGACCTAACCCAAAAATTCCTGTTGCATCTGAAAGTAGAAACTCTCCCGATTACAACGGTATGTGTATTTTTTCCCTAGTCCATTCTGGTTAGGCGTTAGGAGCAGCAGAATTGCGAAAAATTTTTTGCCTTCTCAACCATTTCTTGGCTTCAAACTCCCATATCTCGCGAACGGATTGACCTAACCCAAAAATTCCTATTGCACCTAAAAGTAGAAACTCGCCCGATTACAACGGTATGTGTATCTTTTCTCTAGGCCATTCTGGTTAAGCGTTTGGAGCAGCAGAATTGCGAAAAATTTTTTGCCTTCTCAACCATTTCTTGGCTTCAAACTCCCATATCTCGCGAACGGATTGACCTAAGCCAAAAATTCCTATTGCATCTGAAAGTAGAAACTCGCCCTATTACAGCGGTACGTGTATTTTTTCCCTAGGCCATTCTGGTTAAGCTTTTGGAGCAGCAGAATTGCGAAAAATTTTTTGCCTTCTCAAGCATTTCTTAGCTTCAAAGTCCCATATCTCTCGAACGGATTGACCAAACCCAAAAATTCCTATTGCATCTGAAAGTAGAAACTCGCCCGATTACAACGGTATGTGTATTTTTTCCCTAGGCCATTCTGGTTAAGCGTTTGAAGCAGCAGAATTGCGAAAAATTTTTTGCCTTCCCAACCATTTCTTAGCTTCAAAGTCCTATATCTCACGAACGGATTGACCAAACCCAAAAATCCCTGTTGCATCTGAAAGTAGAAACTCGCCCGATTACAACGATATGTCTATTTTTTTCCCTAGGCCATTCTAGTTAAGCGTTTGAAGCAGCAGAATTGCGAAAAATTTTTTGCCTTCTCAACCATTTCTTGGCTTCAAACTCCCATATCTCGCGAACGGATTGACCTAACCCAAAAATTCCTATTGCATCTGAAAGTAGAAACTCGCCCCATTACAACGGTATGTGTATTTTTTCCCTAGGCCATTCTGGTTAAGCGTTTGGAGCAGCAGAATTTCGAAAAATTTTTTGCCATCTCAACCATTTCTTGGCTTCAAACTCCCATATCTCGCGAACGGATTGACCTAACCCAAAAATTCCTATTGCATCTGAAAGTAGAAACTCGCCCGATTACAACGGTATGTGTATTTTTTCCCTAGGCCATTCTGGTTAAGCGTTTGGAGCAGCAGAATTGCGAAACATTTTTTGCCTTCTCAACCATTTCTTGGCTTCAAACTCCCATATCTCGCGAACGGATTGACCTATCCCAAAAATTCCTATTGCATCTGAAAGTAGAAACTCGCCCGATTACAGCGGTATGTGTATTTTTTCCCTAGGCCATTCTGGTTAAGCGTTTGGAGCAGCAGAATTGCGAAAAATTTTTTGCCTTCTCAACCATTTCTTGGCTTCAAACTCCCATATCTCGCGAACGGATTGACCTATCCCAAAAATTCCTACTGCATCTGAAAGTAGAAACTCGCCCGATTACAGCGGTACGTGTATTTTTTCCCTACTCCATTCTGGTTAAGCGTTTGGAGCAGCAGAATTGCGAAAAATTTGTTGTCTTCTCAACTATTTTTTAGCTTCAAACTCCCATATCTCGCGAACGGATTTACCTAACCCAAAAATTCCTATTGCATCTGAAAGTAGAAACTCGCCCGATTACAACGGTATGTGTATTTTTTCCCTAGGCCATTCTGGTTAAGCGTTTGGAGCAGCAGAAGTGCGAAAAATTTGTTGTCTTCTCAACTATTTTGTAGCTTCAAACTCCCATATCTCGCGAACGGATTGACCTAACCCAAAAATTCCTGTTGCATCTGAAAGTAGAAACTCGCCCGATTACAACGGTATGTGTATTTTTTCCCTAGTCCATTCTGGTTAGGCGTTAGGAGCAGCAGAATTGCGAAAAATTTTTTGCCTTCTCAACCATTTCTTGGCTTCAAACTCCCATATCTCGGGAACGGATTGACCTAACCCAAAAATTCCTATTGCATCTAAAAGTAGAAACTCGCCCGATTACAACGGTATGTGTATTTTTTCCCTAGGCAATTCTGGTTAAGCGTTTGGAGCAGCAGAATTGCGAAAAATGTTTTGCCTTCTCAACCATTTCTTGGCTTCAAACTCCCATATCTCGCGAACGGATTGACCTATCCCAAAAATTCCTATTGCATCTGAAAGTAGAAACTCGCCCGATTACAGCGGTATGTGTATTTTTTCCCTAGGCCATTCTGGTTAAGCGTTTGGAGCAGCAGAACTGCGAAAAATTTGTTGTCTTCTCAACTATTTTTTAGCTTCAAACTCCCATATCTCGCGAACGGATTGACCTAACCCAAAAATTCCTGTTGCATCTGAAAGTAGAAACTCGCCCGATTACAACGGTATGTGTATTTTTTCCCTAGGCCATTCTGGTTAAGCGTTTGGAGCAGCAGAATTGCGAAAAATTTTTTGCCTTC
Source organism: Ptiloglossa arizonensis (assembly GCF_051014685.1). Taxonomy (NCBI): domain Eukaryota; kingdom Metazoa; phylum Arthropoda; class Insecta; order Hymenoptera; family Colletidae; genus Ptiloglossa; species Ptiloglossa arizonensis. The sequence goes on along the minus strand of NW_027478738.1, from coordinate 116,562 downwards.
TCAACCATTTCTTGGCTTCAAACTCCCATATCTCGCGAACGGATTGACATATCCCAAAAATTCCTACTGCATCTGAAAGTAGAAACTCGCCCGATTACAGCGGTACGTGTATTTTTTCCCTACTCCATTCTGGTTAAGCGTTTGGAGCAGCAGAATTGCGAAAAATTTGTTGTCTTCTCAACTATTTTTTGGCTTCAAACTCCCATATCTCGCGAACGGATTTACCTAACCCAAAAATTCCTATTGCATCTGAAAGTAGAAACTCGCCCGATTACAACGGTATGTGTATTTTTTCCCTAGGCCATTCTGGTTAAGCGTTTGGAGCAGCAGAATTGCGAAAAATTTTTTGCCTTCTCAACCATTTCTTGGCTTCAAACTCCCATATCTCGCGAACGGATTGACCTAACCCAAAAATTCCTATTGCATCTGAAAGTAGAAACTCGCCCGATTACAACGGTATGTGTATTTTTTCCCTAGGCCATTCTGGTTAAGCGTTAGGAGCAGCAGAATTGCGAAAAATTTTTTGCCTTCTCAACCATTTCTTGGCTTCAAACTCCCATATCTCGCGAACGGATTGACCTAACCCAAAAATTCCTATTGCATCTAAAAGTAGAAACTCGCCCGATTACAACGGTATGTGTATTTTTTCCCTAGGCCATTCTGGTTAAGCGTTTGGAGCAGCAGAATTGCGAAACATTTTTTGCCTTCTCAACCATTTCTTGGCTTCAAACTCCCATATCTCGCGAACGGATTGACCTATCCCAAAAATTCCTATTGCATCTGAAAGTAGAAACTCGCCCGATTACAGCGGTATGTGTATTTTTTCCCTAGGCCATTCTGGTTAAGCGTTTGGAGCAGCAGAACTGCGAAAAATTTGTTGTCTTCTCAACTATTTTTTAGCTTCAAACTCCCATATCTCGCGAACGGATTAACCTAACCCAAAAATTCCTATTGCATCTGAAAGTAGAAACTCGCCCGATTACAACGGTATGTGTATTTTTTCCCTAGGCCATTCTGGTTAAGCGTTTGGAGCAGCAGAATTTCGAAAAATTTTTTGCCATCTCAACCATTTCTTGGCTTCAAACTCCCATATCTCGCGAACGGATTGACCTAACCCAAAAATTCCTATTGCATCTGAAAGTAGAAACGCGCCCGATTACAACGGTATGTGTATTTTTTCCCTAGGCCATTCTGGTTAAGCGTTTGGAGCAGCAGAATTGCGAAAAATTTTTTGCCTTCTCAACCATTTCTTGGCTTCAAACTCCCATATCTCGCGAACGGATTGACCTAACCCAAAAATTCCTGTTGCATCTGAAAGTAGAAACTCGCCCGATTACAACGGTGTGTGTATTTTTGCCCTAGCCCATTCTGGTTAAACGTTTGGAGCAGCAGAATTGCGAAAAATATTTTGCCTTCTCAACCATTTCTTGGCTTCAAACCACCATATCTCGCGAACGGATTTACCTAACCCAAAAATTCCTATTGCATCTGAAAGTAGAAACTCGCCCGATTACAACGGTATGTGTATTTTTTCCCTAGGCCATTCTGGTTAAGCGTTTGGAGCAGCAGAATTTCGAAAAATTTTTTGCCATCTCAACCATTTTTTAGCTTCAAACTGCCATATCTCGCGAACGGATTGACCTAACCCAAAAATTCCTATTGCATCTGAAAGTAGAAACTCGCCCGATTACAACGGTATGTGTATTTTTTCCCTAGGCCATTCTGGTTAAGCGTTTGGAGCAGCAGAATTGCGAAAAATTTTTTGCCTTCTCCACCATTTCTTGGCTTCAAACTCCCATATCTCGCGAACGGATTGACATATCCCAAAAATTCCTACTGCATCTGAAAGTAGAAACTCGCCCGATTACAGCGGTACGTGTATTTTTTCCCTACTCCATTCTGGTTAAGCGTTTGGAGCAGCAGAATTGCGAAAAATTTGTTGTCTTCTCAACTATTTTTTGGCTTCAAACTCCCATATCTCGCGAACGGATTTACCTAACCCAAAAATTCCTATTGCATCTGAAAGTAGAAACTCGCCCGATTACAACGGTATGTGTATTTTTTCCCTAGGCCATTCTGGTTAAGCGTTTGGAGCAGCAGAATTGCGAAAAATTTTTTGCCTTCTCAACCATTTCTTGGCTTCAAACTCCCATATCTCGCGAACGGATTGACCTAACCCAAAAATTCCTATTGCATCTGAAAGTAGAAACTCGCCCGATTACAACGGTATGTGTATTTTTTCCCTAGGCCATTCTGGTTAAGCGTTAGGAGCAGCAGAATTGCGAAAAATTTTTTGCCTTCTCAACCATTTCTTGGCTTCAAACTCCCATATCTCGCGAACGGATTGACCTAACCCAAAAATTCCTATTGCATCTAAAAGTAGAAACTCGCCCGATTACAACGGTATGTGTATTTTTTCCCTAGGCCATTCTGGTTAAGCGTTTGGAGCAGCAGAATTGCGAAAAATGTTTTGCCTTCTCAACCATTTCTTGGCTTCAAACTCCCATATCTCGCGAACGGATTGACCTATCCCAAAAATTCCTATTGCATCTGAAAGTAGAAACTCGCCCGATTACAGCGGTATGTGTATTTTTTCCCTAGGCCATTCTGGTTAAGCGTTTGGAGCAGCAGAATTGCGAAAAATTGTTTGCCTTCTCAACCATTTCTTGGCTTCAAACTCCCATATCTCGCGAACGGATTGACCTATCCCAAAAATTCCTACTGCATCTGAAAGTAGAAACTCGCCCGATTACAGCGGTACGTGTATTTTTTCCCTACTCCATTCTGGTTAAGCGTTTGGAGCAGCAGAATTGCGAAAAATTTGTTGTCTTCTCAACTATTTTTTAGCTTCAAACTGCCATATCTCGCGAACGGATTTACCTAACCCAAAAATTCCTATTGCATCTGAAAGTAGAAACTCGCCCGATTACAACGGTATGTGTATTTTTTCCCTAGGCCATTCTGGTTAAGCGTTTGGAGCAGCAGAAGTGCGAAAAATTTGTTGTCTTCTCAACTATTTTTTAGCTTCAAACTCCCATATCTCGCGAACGGATTGACCTAACCCAAAAATTCCTGTTGCATCTGAAAGTAGAAACTCGCCCGATTACAACGGTATGTGTATTTTTTCCCTAGTCCATTCTGGTTAGGCGTTAGGAGCAGCAGAATTGCGAAAAATTTTTTGCCTTCTCAACCATTTCTTGGCTTCAAACTCCCATATCTCGCGAACGGATTGACCTAACCCAAAAATTCCTATTGCATCTAAAAGTAGAAACTCGCCCGATTACAACGGTATGTGTATTTTTTCCCTAGGCCATTCTGGTTAAGCGTTTGGAGCAGCAGAATTGCGAAAAATGTTTTGCCTTCTCAACCATTTCTTGGCTTCAAACTCCCATATCTCGCGAACGGATTGACCTATCCCAAAAATTCCTATTGCATCTGAAAGTAGAAACTCGCCCGATTACAGCGGTATGTGTATTTTTTCCCTAGGCCATTCTGGTTAAGCGTTTGGAGCAGCAGAACTGCGAAAAATTTGTTGTCTTCTCAACTATTTTTTAGCTTCAAACTCCCATATCTCGCGAACGGATTAACCTAACCCAAAAATTCCTATTGCATCTGAAAGTAGAAACTCGCCCGATTACAACGGTATGTGTATTTTTTCCCTAGGCCATTCTGGTTAAGCGTTTGGAGCAGCAGAATTTCGAAAAATTTTTTGCCATCTCAACCATTTCTTGGCTTCAAACTTCCATATCTCGCGAACGGATTGACCTAACCCAAAAATTCCTATTGCATCTGAAAGTAGAAACTCGCCCGATTACAACGGTATGTGTATTTTTTCCCTAGGCCATTCTGGTTAAGCGTTTGGAGCAGCAGAATTGCGAAAAATGTTTTGCCTTCTCAACCATTTCTTGGCTTCAAACTCCCATATCTCGCGAACGGATTGACTTATCCCAAAAATTCCTATTGCATCTGAATGTAGAAACTCGCCCGATTACAGCGGTATGTGTATTTTTTCCCTAGGCCATTCTGGTTAAGCGTTTGGAGCAGCAGAACTGCGAAAAATTTGTTGTCTTCTCAACTATTTTTTAGCTTCAAACTCCCATATCTCGCGAACGGATTAACCTAACCCAAAAATTCCTATTGCATCTGAAAGTAGAAACTCGCCCGATTACAACGGTATGTGTATTTTTTCCCTAGGCCATTCTGGTTAAGCGTTTGGAGCAGCAGAATTTCGAAAAATTTTTTGCCATCTCAACCATTTCTTGGCTTCAAACTTCCATATCTCGCGAACGGATTGACCTAACCCAAAAATTCCTATTGCATCTGAAAGTAGAAACTCGCCCGATTACAACGGTATGTGTATTTTTTCCCTAGGCCATTCTGGTTAAGCGTTTGGAGCAGCAGAATTGCGAAAAATTGTTTGCCTTCTCAACCATTTCTTGGCTTCAAACTCCCATATCTCGCGAACGGATTGACCTATCCCAAAAATTCCTACTGCATCTGAAAGTAGAAACTCGCCCGATTACAGCGGTACGTGTATTTTTTCCCTACTCCATTCTGGTTAAGCGTTTGGAGCAGCAGAATTGCGAAAAATTTGTTGTCTTCTCAACTATTTTTTGGCTTCAAACTCCCATATCTCGCGAACGGATTTACCTAACCCAAAAATTCCTATTGCATCTGAAAGTAGAAACTCGCCCGATTACAACGGTATGTGTATTTTTTCCCTAGGTCATTCTGGTTAAGCGTTTGGAGCAGCAGAAGTGCGAAAAATTTGTTGTCTTCTCAACTATTTTTTAGTTTCAAACTCCCATATCTCGCGAACGGATTGACCTAACCCAAAAATTCCTGTTGCATCTGAAAGTAGAAACTCGCCCGATTACAACGATATGTGTATTTTTTCCCTAGTCCATTCTGGTTAGGCGTTAGGAGCAGCAGAATTGCGAAAAATTTTTTGCCTTCTCAACCATTTCTTGGCTTCAAACTCCCATATCTCGCGAACGGATTGACCTAACCCAAAAATTCCTATTGCATCTAAAAGTAGAAACTCGCCCGATTACAACGGTATGTGTATTTTTTCCGTAGGCCATTCTGGTTAAGCGTTTGGAGCAGCAGAATTGCGAAAAATGTTTTGCCTTCTCAACCATTTCTTGGCTTCAAACTCCCATATCTCGCGAACGGATTGACCTATCCCAAAAATTCCTATTGCATCTGAAAGTAGAAACTCGCCCGATTACAGCGGTATGTGTATTTTTTCCCTAGGCCATTCTGGTTAAGCGTTTGGAGCAGCAGAATTGCGAAAAATTTTTTGCCTTCTCAACCATTTCTTGGCTTCAAACTCCCATATCTCGCGAACGGATTGACCTATCCCAAAAATTCCTACTGCATCTGAAAGTAGAAACTCGCCCGATTACAGCGGTACGTGTATTTTTTCCCTACTCCATTCTGGTTAAGCGTTTGGAGCAGCAGAATTGCGAAAAATTTGTTGTCTTCTCAACTATTTTTTAGTTTCAAGCTCCCATATCTCGCGAACGGATTTACCTAACCCAAAAATTCCTATTGCATCTGAAAGTAGAAACTCGCCCGATTACAACGGTATGTGTATTTTTTCCCTAGGCCATTCTGGTTAAGCGTTTGGAGCAGCAGAAGTGCGAAAAATTTGTTGTCTTCTCAACTATTTTTTAGCTTCAAACTCCCATATCTCGCGCACGGATTGACCTAACCCAAAAATTCCTGTTCGTTCTGAAAGTAGAAACTCGCCCGATTACAACGGTATGTGTATTTTTTCCCTAGTCCATTCTGGTTAGGCGTTAGGAGCAGCAGAATTGCGAAAAATTTTTTGCCTTCTCAACCATTTCTTGGCTTCAAACTCCCATATCTCGCGAACGGATTGCCCTAACCCAAAAATTCCTATTGCATCTAAAAGTAGAAACTCGCCCGATTACAACGGTATGTGTATTTTTTCCCTAGGCCATTCTGGTTAAGCGTTTGGAGCAGCAGAATTGCGAAAAATGTTTTGCCTTCTCAACCATTTCTTGGCTTCAAACTCCCATATCTCGCGAACGGATTGACCTATCCCAAAAATTCCTATTGCATCTGAAAGTAGAAACTCGCCCGATTACAGCGGTATGTGTATTTTTTCCCTAGGCCACTCTGGTTAAGCGTTTGGAGCAGCAGAATTGCGAAAAATTTTTTGCCATCTCAACCATTTCTTGGCTTCAAACTTCCATATCTCGCGAACGGATTGACCTAACCCAAAAATTCCTATTGCATCTGAAAGTAGAAATTCGCCCGATTACAACGGTATGTGTATTTTTTCCCTAGGCCATTCTGGTTAAGCGTTTGGAGCAGCAGAAGTGCGAAAAATTTGTTGTCTTCTCAACTATTTTTTAGTTTCAAACTCCCATATCTCGCGAACGGATTGACCTATCCCAAAAATTCCTATTGCATCTGAAAGTAGAAACTCGCCCGATTACAGCGGTATGTGTATTTTTTCCCTAGGCCATTCTGGTTAAGCGTTTGGAGCAGCAGAATTTCGAAAAATTTTTTGCCATCTCAACCATTTCTTGGCTTCAAACTTCCATATCTCGCGAACGGATTGACCTAACCCAAAAATTCCTATTGCATCTGAAAGTAGAAACTCGCCCGATTACAACGGTATGTGTATTTTTTCCCTAGGCCATTCTGGTTAAGCGTTTGGAGCAGCAGAATTGCGAAAAATTGTTTGCCTTCTCAACCATTTCTTGGCTTCAAACTCCCATATCTCGCGAACGGATTGACCTATCCCAAAAATTCCTACTGCATCTGAAAGTAGAAACTCGCCCGATTACAGCGGTACGTGTATTTTTTCCCTACTCCATTCTGGTTAAGCGTTTGGAGCAGCAGAATTGCGAAAAATTTGTTGTCTTCTCAACTATTTTTTGGCTTCAAACTCCCATATCTCGCGAACGGATTTACCTAACCCAAAAATTCCTATTGCATCTGAAAGTAGAAACTCGCCCGATTACAACGGTATGTGTATTTTTTCCCTAGGTCATTCTGGTTAAGCGTTTGGAGCAGCAGAAGTGCGAAAAATTTGTTGTCTTCTCAACTATTTTTTAGTTTCAAACTCCCATATCTCGCGAACGGATTGACCTAACCCAAAAATTCCTATTGCATCTAAAAGTAGAAACTCGCCCGATTACAACGGTATGTGTATTTTTTCCGTAGGCCATTCTGGTTAAGCGTTTGGAGCAGCAGAATTGCGAAAAATGTTTTGCCTTCTCAACCATTTCTTGGCTTCAAACTCCCATATCTCGCGAACGGATTGACCTATCCCAAAAATTCCTATTGCATCTGAAAGTAGAAACTCGCCCGATTACAGCGGTATGTGTATTTTTTCCCTAGGCCATTCTGGTTAAGCGTTTGGAGCAGCAGAATTGCGAAAAATTTTTTGCCTTCTCAACCATTTCTTGGCTTCAAACTCCCATATCTCGCGAACGGATTGACCTATCCCAAAAATTCCTACTGCATCTGAAAGTAGAAACTCACCCGATTACAGCGGTACGTGTATTTTTTCCCTACTCCATTCTGGTTAAGCGTTTGGAGCAGCAGAATTGCGAAAAATTTGTTGTCTTCTCAACTATTTTTTAGTTTCAAGCTCCCATATCTCGCGAACGGATTTACCTAACCCAAAAATTCCTATTGCATCTGAAAGTAGAAACTCGCCCGATTACAACGGTATGTGTATTTTTTCCCTAGGCCATTCTGGTTATGCGTTTGGAGCAGCAGAAGTGCGAAAAATTTGTTGTCTTCTCAACTATTTTTTAGCTTCAAACTCCCATATCTCGCGCACGGATTGACCTAACCCAAAAATTCCTGTTCGTTCTGAAAGTAGAAACTCGCCCGATTACAACGGTATGTGTATTTTTTCCCTAGTCCATTCTGGTTAGGCGTTAGGAGCAGCAGAATTGCGAAAAATTTTTTGCCTTCTCAACCATTTCTTGGCTTCAAACTCCCATATCTCGCGAACGGATTGCCCTAACCCAAAAATTCCTATTGCATCTAAAAGTAGAAACTCGCCCGATTACAACGGTATGTGTATTTTTTCCCTAGGCCATTCTGGTTAAGCGTTTGGAGCAGCAGAATTGCGAAAAATGTTTTGCCTTCTCAACCATTTCTTGGCTTCAAACTCCCATATCTCGCGAACGGATTGACCTATCCCAAAAATTCCTATTGCATCTGAAAGTAGAAACTCGCCCGATTACAGCGGTATGTGTATTTTTTCCCTAGGCCACTCTGGTTAAGCGTTTGGAGCAGCAGAATTGCGAAAAATTTTTTGCCATCTCAACCATTTCTTGGCTTCAAACTTCCATATCTCGCGAACGGATTGACCTAACCCAAAAATTCCTATTGCATCTGAAAGTAGAAATTCGCCCGATTACAACGGTATGTGTATTTTTTCCCTAGGCCATTCTGGTTAAGCGTTTGGAGCAGCAGAATTGCGAAAAATGTTTTGCCTTCTCAACCATTTCTTGGCTTCAAACTCCCATATCTCGCGAACGGATTGACCTATCCCAAAAATTCCTATTGCATCTGAAAGTAGAAACTCGCCCGATTACAGCGGTATGTGTATTTTTTCCCTAGGCCACTCTGGTTAAGCGTTTGGAGCAGCAGAACTGCGAAAAATTTGTTGTCTTCTCAACTATTTTTTAGCTTCAAACTCCCATATCTCGCGAACGGATTAACCTAACCCAAAAATTCCTATTGCACCTGAAAGTAGAAACTCGCCCGATTACAACGGTGTGTGTATTTTTTCCCTAGGCCATTCTGGTTAAGCGTTTGGAGCAGCAGAATTTCGAAAAATATTTTGCCATCTCAACCATTTCTTGGCTTCAAACTTCCATATCTCGCGAACGGATTGACCTAACCCAAAAATTCCTATTGCATCTGAAAGTAGAAACTCGCCCGATTACAACGGTATGTGTATTTTTTCCCTAGGCCATTCTGGTTAAGCGTTTGGAGCAGCAGAATTGCGAAAAATTTTTTGCCTTCTCAACCATTTCTTGGCTTCAAACTCCCATATCTCGCGAACGGATTGACCTATCCCAAAAATTCCTACTGCATCTGAAAGTAGAAACTCGCCCGATTACAGCGGTACGTGTATTTTTTCCCTACTCCATTCTGGTTAAGCGTTTGGAGCAGCAGAATTGCGAAAAATTTGTTGTCTTCTCAACTATTTTTTAGCTTCAAACTCCCATATCTCGCGAACGGATTTATCTAACCCAAAAATTCCTATTGCATCTGAAAGTAGAAACTCGCCCGATTACAACGGTATGTGTATTTTTTCCCTAGGCCATTCTGGTTAAGCGTTTGGAGCAGCAGAAGTGCGAAAAATTTGTTGTCTTCTCAACTATTTTTTAGTTTCAAACTCCCATATCTCGCGAACGGATTGACCTAACCCAAAAATTCCTGTTGCATCTGAAAGTAGAAACTCGCCCGATTACATCGATATGTGTATTTTTTCCCTAGTCCATTCTGGTTAGGCGTTAGGAGCAGCAGAATTGCGAAAAATTTTTTCCCTTCTCAACCATTTCTTGGCTTCAAACTCCCATATCTCGCGAACGGATTGACCTAACCCAAAAATTCCTATTGCATCTAAAAGTAGAAACTCGCCCGATTACAACGGTATGTGTATTTTTTCCCTAAGCCATTCTGGTTAAGCGTTTGGAGCAGCAGAATTGCGAAAAATGTTTTGCCTTCTCAACCATTTCTTGGCTTCAAACTCCCATATCTCGCGAACGGATTGACCTATCCCAAAAATTCCTATTGCATCTGAAAGTAGAAACTCGCCCGATTACAGCGGTATGTGTATTTTTTCCCTAGGCCATTCTGGTTAAGCGTTTGGAGCAGCAGAACTGCGAAAAATTTGTTGTCTTCTCAACTATTTTTTAGCTTCAAACTCCCATATCTCGCGAACGGATTAACCAAACCCAAAAATTCCTATTGCATCTGAAAGTAGAAACTCGCCCGATTACAACGGTATGTGTATTTTTTCCCTAGGCCATTCTGGTTAAGCGTTTGGAGCAGCAGAATTTCGAAAAATTTTTTGCCATCTCAACCATTTCTTGGCTTCAAACTCCCATATCTCGCGAACGGATTGACCTAACCCAAAAATTCCTATAGCATCTGAAAGTAGAAACTCGCCCGATTACAACGGTATGTGTATTTTTTCCCTAGGCCATTCTGGTTAAGCGTTTGGAGCAGCAGAATTGCGAAAAATTTTTTGCCTTCTCAACCATTTCTTGGCTTCAAACTCCCATATCTCGCGAACGGATTGACCTAACCCAAAAATTCCTGTTGCATCTGAAAGTAGAAACTCGCCCGATTACAACGGTATGTGTATTTTTTCCCTAGGCCATTCTGGTTAAGCGTTTGGAGCAGCAGAATTGCGAAAAATGTTTTGCCTTCTCAACCATTTCTTGGCTTCAAACTCCCATATCTCGCGAACGGATTGACCTATCCCAAAAATTCCTATTGCATCTGAAAGTAGAAACTCGCCCGATTACAGCGGTATGTGTATTTTTTCCCTAGGCCATTCTGGTTAAGCGTTTGGAGCAGCAGAATTGCGAAAAATGTTTTGCCTTCTCAACCATTTCTTGGCTTCAAACTCCCATATCTCGCGAACGGATTGACCTATCCCAAAAATTCCTATTGCATCTGAAAGTAGAAACTCGCCCGATTACAGCGGTATGTGTATTTTTTCCCTAGGCCATTCTGGTTAAGCGTTTGGAGCAGCAGAACTGCGAAAAATTTGTTGTCTTCTCAACTATTTTTTAGCTTCAAACTCCCATATCTCGCGAACGGATTAACCAAACCCAAAAATTCCTATTGCATCTGAAAGTAGAAACTCGCCCGATTACAACGGTATGTGTATTTTTTCCCTAGGCCATTCTGGTTAAGCGTTTGGAGCAGCAGAATTGCGAAAAATATTTTGCCTTCTCAACCATTTCTTGGCTTCAAACCACCATATCTCGCGAACGGATTTACCTAACCCAAAAATTCCTATTGCATCTGAAAGTAGAAACTCGCCCGATTACAACGGTATGTGTATTTTTTCCCTAGGCCATTCTGGTTAAGCGTTTGGAGCAGCAGAAGTGCGAAAAATTTGTTGTCTTCTCAACTATTTTTTAGCTTCAAACTCCCATATCTCGCGAACGGATTGACCTAACCCAAAAATTCCTGTTGCATCTGAAAGTAGAAACTCGCCCGATTACAACGGTATGTGTATTTTTTCCCTAGGCCATTCTGGTTAAGCGTTTGGAGCAGCAGAATTGCGAAAAATGTTTTGCCTTCTCAACCATTTCTTGGCTTCAAACTCCCATATCTCGCGAACGGATTGACCTATCCCAAAAATTCCTATTGCATCTGAAAGTAGAAACTCGCCCGATTACAGCGGTATGTGTATTTTTTCCCTAGGCCATTCTGGTTAAGCGTTTGGAGCAGCAGAATTGCGAAAAATTTTTTGCCTTCTCAACCATTTCTTGGCTTCAAACTCCCATATCTCGCGAACGGATTGACCTATCCCAAAAATTCCTACTGCATCTGAAAGTAGAAACTCGCCCGATTACAGCGGTACGTGTATTTTTTCCCTACTCCATTCTGGTTAAGCGTTTGGAGCAGCAGAATTGCGAAAAATTTGTTGTCTTCTCAACTATTTTTTAGCTTCAAACTCCCATATCTCGCGAACGGATTTACCTAACCCAAAAATTCCTATTGCATCTGAAAGTAGAAACTCGCCCGATTACAACGGTATGTGTATTTTTTCCCTAGGCCATTCTGGTTAAGCGTTTGGAGCAGCAGAACTGCGAAAAATTTGTTGTCTTCTCAACTATTTTTTAGCTTCAAACTCCCATATCTCGCGAACGGATTAACCTAACCCAAAAATTCCTATTGCATCTGAAAGTAGAAACTCGCCCGATTACAACGGTGTGTGTATTTTTTCCCTAGGCCATTCTGGTTAAGCGTTTGGAGCAGCAGAATTTCGAAAAATATTTTGCCATCTCAACCATTTCTTGGCTTCAAACTTCCATATCTCGCGAACGGATTGACCTAACCCAAAAATTCCTATTGCATCTGAAAGTAGAAACTCGCCCGATTACAACGGTATGTGTATTTTTTCCCTAGGCCATTCTGGTTAAGCGTTTGGAGCAGCAGAATTGCGAAAAATTTTTTGCCTTCTCAACCATTTCTTGGCTTCAAACTCCCATATCTCGCGAACGGATTGACCTATCCCAAAAATTCCTACTGCATCTGAAAGTAGAAACTCGCCCGATTACAGCGGTATGTGTATTTTTTCCCTACTCCATTCTGGTTAAGCGTTTGGAGCAGCAGAATTGCGAAAAATTTGTTGTCTTCTCAACTATTTTTTAGCTTCAAACTCCCATATCTCGCGAACGGATTTATCTAACCCAAAAATTCCTATTGCATCTGAAAGTAGAAACTCGCCCGATTACAACGGTATGTGTATTTTTTCCCTAGGCCATTCTGGTTAAGCGTTTGGAGCAGCAGAAGTGCGAAAAATTTGTTGTCTTCTCAACTATTTTTTAGTTTCAAACTCCCATATCTCGCGAACGGATTGACCTAACCCAAAAATTCCTGTTGCATCTGAAAGTAGAAACTCGCCCGATTACATCGATATGTGTATTTTTTCCCTAGTCCATTCTGGTTAGGCGTTAGGAGCAGCAGAATTGCGAAAAATTTTTTGCCTTCTCAACCATTTCTTGGCTTCAAACTCCCATATCTCGCGAACGGATTGACCTAACCCAAAAATTCCTATTGCATCTAAAAGTAGAAACTCGCCCGATTACAACGGTATGTGTATTTTTTCCCTAGGCCATTCTGGTTAAGCGTTTGGAGCAGCAGAATTGCGAAAAATGTTTTGCCTTCTCAACCATTTCTTGGCTTCAAACTCCCATATCTCGCGAACGGATTGACCTATCCCAAAAATTCCTATTGCATCTGAAAGTAGAAACTCGCCCGATTACAGCGGTATGTGTATTTTTTCCCTAGGCCATTCTGGTTAAGCGTTTGGAGCAGCAGAACTGCGAAAAATTTGTTGTCTTCTCAACTATTTTTTAGCTTCAAACTCCCATATCTCGCGAACGGATTAACCTAACCCAAAAATTCCTATTGCATCTGAAAGTAGAAACTCGCCCGATTACAACGGTATGTGTATTTTTTCCCTAGGCCATTCTGGTTAAGCGTTTGGAGCAGCAGAATTTCGAAAAATTTTTTGCCATCTCAACCATTTCTTGGCTTCAAACTCCCATATCTCGCGAACGGATTGACCTAACCCAAAAATTCCTATTGCATCTGAAAGTAGAAACTCGCCCGATTACAACGGTATGTGTATTTTTTCCCTAGGCCATTCTGGTTAAGCGTTTGGAGCAGCAGAATTGCGAAAAATTTTTTGCCTTCTCAACCATTTCTTGGCTTCAAACTCCCATATCTCGCGAACGGATTGACCTAACCCAAAAATTCCTGTTGCATCTGAAAGTAGAAACTCGCCCGATTACAACGGTGTGTGTATTTTTGCCCTAGCCCATTCTGGTTAAACGTTTGGAGCAGCAGAATTGCGAAAAATATTTTGCCTTCTCAACCATTTCTTGGCTTCAAACCACCATATCTCGCGAACGGATTTACCTAACCCAAAAATTCCTATTGCATCTGAAAGTAGAAACTCGCCCGATTACAACGGTATGTGTATTTTTTCCCTAGACCATTCTGGTTAAGCGTTTGGAGCAGCAGAAGTGCGAAAAATTTGTTGTGTTCTCAACTATTTTTTAGCTTCAAACTCCCATATCTCGCGAACGGATTGACCTAACCCAAAAATTCCTGTTGCATCTGAAAGTAGAAACTCGCCCGATTACAACGGTATGTGTATTTTTTCCCTAGGCCATTCTGGTTAAGCGTTTGGAGCAGCAGAATTGCGAAAAATGTTTTGCCTTCTCAACCATTTCTTGGCTTCAAACTCCCATATCTCGCGCACGGATTGACCTATCCCAAAAATTCCTATTGCATCTGAAAGTAGAAACTCGCCCGATTACAGCGGTATGTGTATTTTTTCGCTAGGCCATTCTGGTTAAGCGTTTGGAGCAGCAGAATTGCGAAAAATTTTTTGCCTTCTCAACCATTTCTTGGCTTCAAACTCCCATATCTCGCGAACGGATTGACCTATCCCAAAAATTCCTACTGCATCTGAAAGTAGAAACTCGCCCGATTACAGCGGTACGTGTATTTTTTCCCTACTCCATTCTGGTTAAGCGTTTGGAGCAGCAGAATTGCGAAAAATTTGTTGTCTTCTCAACTATTTTTTAGCTTCAAACTCCCATATCTCGCGAACGGATTTACCTAACCCAAAAATTCCTATTGCATCTGAAAGTAGAAACTCGCCCGATTACAACGGTATGTGTATTTTTTCCCTAGGCCACTCTGGTTAAGCGTTTGGAGCAGCAGAAGTGCGAAAAATTTGTTGTCTTCTCAACTATTTTTTAGCTTCAAACACCCATATCTCGCGAACGGATTGACCTAACCCAAAAATTCCTGTTGCATCTGAAAGTAGAAACTCGCCCGATTACAACGGTATGTGTATTTCTTCCCTAGTCCATTCTGGTTAAGCGTTTGGAGCAGCAGAATTGCGACAAATTTTTTGCCTTCTCAACCATTTCTTGGCTTCAAACTCCCATATCTCGCGAACGGATTGACGTAACCCAAAAATTCCTATTGCATCTAAAAGTAGAAACTCGCCCGATTACAACGGTATGTGTATTTTTTCCCTAGGCCATTCTGGTTAAGCGTTTGGAGCAGCAGAATTGCGAAAAATGTTTTGCCTTCTCAACCATTTCTTGGCTTCAAACTCCCATATCTCGCGAACGGATTGACCTACCCCAAAAATTCCTATTGCATCTGAAAGTAGAAACTCGCCCGATTACAGCGGTATGTGTATTTTTTCCCTAGGCCATTCTGGTTAAGCGTTTGGAGCAGCAGAACTGCGAAAAATTTGTTGCCTTCTCAACCATTTCTTGGCTTCAAACTCCCATATATCGCGAACGGATTGACCTAACCCAAAAATTCCTGTTGCATCTGAAAGTAGAAACTCGCCCGATTACAACGGTGTGTGTATTTTTTCCCTAGGCCATTCTGGTTAAGCGTTTGGAGCAGCAGAATTGCGAAAAATTTTTTGCCTTCTCAACCATTTCTTGGCTTCAAACTCCCATATCTCGCGAACGGATTGACCTATCCCAAAAATTCCTACTGCATCTGAAAGTAGAAACTCGCCCGATTACAACGGTATGTGTATTTTTTCCCTAGGCCATTCTGGTTAAGCGTTTGGAGCAGCAGAAGTGCGAAAAATTTGTTGTCTTCTCAACTATTTTTTAGCTTCAAACTCCCATATCTCGCGAACGGATTGACCTAACCCAAAAATTCCTGTTGCATCTGAAAGTAGAAACTCGCCCGATTACAACGGTATGTGTATTTTTTCCCTAGTCCATTCTGGTTAGGCGTTAGGAGCAGCAGAATTGCGAAAAATTTTTTGTCTTCTCAACCATTTCTTGGCTTCAAACTCCCATATCTCGCGAACGGATTGACCTAACCCAAAAATTCCTATTGCATCTAAAAGTAGAAACTCGCCCGATTACAACGGTATGTGTATTTTTTCCCTAGGCCATTCTGGTTAAGCGTTTGGAGCAGCAGAATTGCGAAAAATGTTTTGCCTTCTCAACCATTTCTTGGCTTCAAACTCCCATATCTCGCGAACGGATTGACCTATCCCAAAAATTCCTATTGCATCTGAAAGTAGAAACTCGCCCGATTATAGCGGTATGATTGTTTTTTCCCTAGGCCATTCTGGTTAAGCGTTTGGAGCAGCAGAATTGCGAAAAATTTTTTGCCTTCTCAACCATTTCTTGGCTTCAAACTCCCATATCTCGCGAACGGATATACCTATCCCAAAAATTCCTACTGCATCTGAAAGTAGAAACTCGCCCGATTACAGCGGTACGTGTATTTTTTCCCTACTCCATTCTGGTTAAGCGTTTGGAGCAGCAGAATTGCGAAAAATTTGTTGTCTTCTCAACTATTTTTTAGCTTCAAACTCCCATATCTCGCGAACGGATTAACCTAACCCAAAAATTACTGTTGCATCTGAAAGTAGAAACTCGCCCGATTACAACGGTATGTGTATTTTTTCCCTAGGCCATTCTGGTTAAGCGTTTGGAGCAGCAGAATTGCGAAAAATTTGTTGTCTTCTCAACTATTTTTTAGCTTCAAACTCCCATATCTCGCGAACGGATTAACCTAACCCAAAAATTACTGTTGCATCTGAAAGTAGAAACTCGCCCGATTACAACGGTATGTGTATTTTTTCCCTAGGCCATTCTGGTTAAGCGTTTGGAGCAGCAGAACTGCGAAAAATTTGTTGCCTTCTCAACCATTTCTTGGCTTCAAACTCCCATATCTCGCGAACGGATTGACCTAACCCAAAAATTCCTGTTGCATCTGAAAGTAGAAACTCGCCCGATTACAACGGTGTGTGTATTTTTTCCCTAGGCCATTCTGGTTAAGCGTTTGGAGCAGCAGAATTGCGAAAAATTTTTTGCCTTCTCAACCATTTCTTGGCTTCAAACTCCCATATCTCGCGAACGGATTGACCTATCCCAAAAATTCCTACTGCATCTGAAAGTAGAAACTCGCCCGATTACAACGGTATGTGTATTTTTTCCCTAGGCCATTCTGGTTAAGCGTTTGGAGCAGCAGAAGTGCGAAAAATTTGTTGTCTTCTCAACTATTTTTTAGCTTCAAACTCCCATATCTCGCGAACGGATTGACCTAACCCAAAAATTCCTGTTGCATCTGAAAGTAGAAACTCGCCCGATTACAACGGTATGTGTATTTTTTCCCTAGTCCATTCTGGTTAGGCGTTAGGAGCAGCAGAATTGCGAAAAATTTTTTGCCTTCTCAACCATTTCTTGGCTTCAAACTCCCATATCTCGCGAACGGATTGACCTAACCCAAAAATTCCTATTGCATCTAAAAGTAGAAACTCGCCCGATTACAACGGTATGTGTATTTTTTCCCTAGGCCATTCTGGTTAAGCGTTTGGAGCAGCAGAATTGCGAAAAATGTTTTGCCTTCTCAACCATTTCTTGGCTTCAAACTCCCATATCTCGCGAACGGATTGACCTATCCCAAAAATTCCTATTGCATCTGAAAGTAGAAACTCGCCCGATTATAGCGGTATGAGTGTTTTTTCCCTAGGCCATTCTGGTTAAGCGTTTGGAGCAGCAGAATTGCGAAAAATTTTTTGCCTTCTCAACCATTTCTTGGCTTCAAACTCCCATATCTCGCGAACGGATTGACCTATCCCAAAAATTCCTACTGCATCTGAAAGTAGAAACTCGCCCGATTACAACGGTATGTGTATTTTTTCCCTAGGCCATTCTGGTTAAGCGTTTGGAGCAGCAGAATTGCGAAAAATGTTTTGCCTTCTCAACCATTTCTTGGCTTCAAACTCCCATATCTCGCGAACGGATTGACCTATCCCAAAAATTCCTATTGCATCTGAAAGTAGAAACTCGCCCGATTACAGCGGTATGTGTATTTTTTCGCTAGGCCATTCTGGTTAAGCGTTTGGAGCAGCAGAATTGCGAAAAATTTTTTGCCTTCTCAACCATTTCTTGGCTTCAAACTCCCATATCTCGCGAACGGATTGACCTATCCCAAAAATTCCTACTGCATCTGAAAGTAGAAACTCGCCCGATTACAGCGGTACGTGTATTTTTTCCCTACTCCATTCTGGTTAAGCGTTTGGAGCAGCAGAATTGCGAAAAATTTGTTGTCTTCTCAACTATTTTTTAGCTTCAAACTCCCATATCTCGCGAACGGATTTACCTAACCCAAAAATTCCTATTGCATCTGAAAGTAGAAACTCGCCCGATTACAACGGTATGTGTATTTTTTCCCTAGGCCACTCTGGTTAAGCGTTTGGAGCAGCAGAAGTGCGAAAAATTTGTTGTCTTCTCAACTATTTTTTAGCTTCAAACTCCCATATCTCGCGAACGGATTGACCTAACCCAAAAATTCCTGTTGCATCTGAAAGTAGAAACTCGCCCGATTACAACGGTATGTGTATTTTTTCCCTAGTCCATTCTGGTTAAGCGTTTGGAGCAGCAGAATTGCGACAAATTTTTTGCCTTCTCAACCATTTCTTGGCTTCAAACTCCCATATCTCGCGAACGGATTGACGTAACCCAAAAATTCCTATTGCATCTAAAAGTAGAAACTCGCCCGATTACAACGGTATGTGTATTTTTTCCCTAGGCCATTCTGGTTAAGCGTTTGGAGCAGCAGAATTGCGAAAAATGTTTTGCCTTCTCAACCATTTCTTGGCTTCAAACTCCCATATCTCGCGAACGGATTGACCTACCCCAAAAATTCCTATTGCATCTGAAAGTAGAAACTCGCCCGATTACAGCGGTATGTGTATTTTTTCCCTAGGCCATTCTGGTTAAGCGTTTGGAGCAGCAGAACTGCGAAAAATTTGTTGCCTTCTCAACCATTTCTTGGCTTCAAACTCCCATATCTCGCGAACGGATTGACCTAACCCAAAAATTCCTGTTGCATCTGAAAGTAGAAACTCGCCCGATTACAACGGTGTGTGTATTTTTTCCCTAGGCCATTCTGGTTAAGCGTTTGGAGCAGCAGAATTGCGAAAAATTTTTTGCCTTCTCAACCATTTCTTGGCTTCAAACTCCCATATCTCGCGAACGGATTGACCTATCCCAAAAATTCCTACTGCATCTGAAAGTAGAAACTCGCCCGATTACAACGGTATGTGTATTTTTTCCCTAGGCCATTCTGGTTAAGCGTTTGGAGCAGCAGAAGTGCGAAAAATTTGTTGTCTTCTCAACTATTTTTTAGCTTCAAACTCCCATATCTCGCGAACGGATTGACCTAACCCAAAAATTCCTGTTGCATCTGAAAGTAGAAACTCGCCCGATTACAACGGTATGTGTATTTTTTCCCTAGTCCATTCTGGTTAGGCGTTAGGAGCAGCAGAATTGCGAAAAATTTTTTGCCTTCTCAACCATTTCTTGGCTTCAAACTCCCATATCTCGCGAACGGATTGACCTAACCCAAAAATTCCTATTGCATCTAAAAGTAGAAACTCGCCCGATTACAACGGTATGTGTATTTTTTCCCTAGGCCATTCTGGTTAAGCGTTTGGAGCAGCAGAATTGCGAAAAATGTTTTGCCTTCTCAACCATTTCTTGGCTTCAAACTCCCATATCTCGCGAACGGATTGACCTATCCCAAAAATTCCTATTGCATCTGAAAGTAGAAACTCGCCCGATTATAGCGGTATGAGTGTTTTTTCCCTAGGCCATTCTGGTTAAGCGTTTGGAGCAGCAGAATTGCGAAAAATTTTTTGCCTTCTCAACCATTTCTTGGCTTCAAACTCCCATATCTCGCGAACGGATTGACCTATCCCAAAAATTCCTACTGCATCTGAAAGTAGAAACTCGCCCGATTACAGCGGTACGTGTATTTTTTCCCTACTCCATTCTGGTTAAGCGTTTGGAGCAGCAGAATTGCGAAAAATTTGTTGTCTTCTCAACTATTTTTTAGCTTCAAACTCCCATATCTCGCGAACGGATTAACCTAACCCAAAAATTACTGTTGCATCTGAAAGTAGAAACTCGCCCGATTACAACGGTATGTGTATTTTTTCCCTAGGCCATTCTGGTTAAGCGTTTGGAGCAGCAGAATTGCGAAAAATTTGTTGTCTTCTCAACTATTTTTTAGCTTCAAACTCCCATATCTCGCGAACGGATTAACCTAACCCAAAAATTCCTGTTGCATCTGAAAGTAGAAACTCGCCCGATTACAACGGTATGTGTATTTTTTCCCTAGGCCATTCTGGTTAAGCGTTTGGAGCAGCAGAATTGCGAAAAATTTTTTGCCATCTCAACCATTTCTTGGCATCAAACTCCCATATCTCGCGAACGGATTTACCTAACCCAAAAATTCCTATTGCATCTGAAAGTAGAAACTCGCCCGATTACAACGGTATGTGTATTTTTTCCCTAGGCCATTCTGATTAAGCGTTTGGAGCAGCAGAAGTGCGAAAAATTTGTTGTCTTCTCAACTATTTTTTAGCTTCAAACTCCCATATCTGGCGAACGGATTGACCTAACCCAAAAATTCCTGTTGCATCTGAAAGTAGAAACTCGCCCGATTACAACGGTATGTGTATTTTTTCCCTAGTCCATTCTGGTTAGGCGTTAGGAGCAGCAGAATTGCGAAAAATTTTTTGCCTTCTCAACCATTTCTTGGCTTCAAACTCCCATATCTCGCGAACGGATTGACCTAACCCAAAAATTCCTATTGCATCTAAACGTAGAAACTCGCCCGATTACAACGGTATGTGTATTTTTTCCCTAGGCCATTCTGGTTAAGCGTTTGGAGCAGCAGAATTGCGAAAAATGTTTTGCCTTCTCAACCATTTCTTGGCTTCAAACTCCCATATCTCGCGAACGGATTGACCTACCCCAAAAATTCCTATTGCATCTGAAAGTAGAAACTCGCCCGATTACAGCGGTATGTGTATTTTTTCCCTAGGCCATTCTGGTTAAGCGTTTGGAGCAGCAGAACTGCGAAAAATTTGTTGTCTTCTCAACTATTTTTTAGCTTCAAACTCCCATATCTCGCGAACGGATTAACCTAACCCAAAAATTCCTATTGCATCTGAAAGTAGAAACTCGCCCGATTACAACGGTATGTGTATTTTTTCCCTAGGCCATTCTGGTTAAGCGTTTGGAGCAGCAGAATTTCGAAAAATTTTTTGCCATCTCAACCATTTCTTGGCTTCAAACTCCCATATCTCGCGAACGGATTGACCTAACCCAAAAATTCCTATTGCATCTGAAAGTAGAAACTCGCCCGATTACAACGGTATGTGTATTTTTTCACTAGGCCATTCTGGTTAAGCGTTTGGAGCAGCAGAATTGCGAAAAATTTTTTGCCTTCTCAACCATTTCTTGGCTTCAAACTCCCATATCTCGCGAACGGATTGACCTAACCCAAAAATTCCTGTTGCATCTGAAAGTAGAAACTCGCCCGATTACAACGGTGTGTGTATTTTTTCCCTAGGCCATTCTGGTTAAGCGTTTGGAGCAGCAGAATTGCGAAAAATTTTTTGCCTTTTCAACCATTTCTTGGCTTCAAACTCCCATATCTCGCGAACGGATTGACCTATCCCAAAAATTCCTACTGCATCTGAAAGTAGAAACTCGCCCGATTACAACGGTATGTGTATTTTTTCCCTAGGCCATTCTGGTTAAGCGTTTGGAGCAGCAGAAGTGCGAAAAATTTGTTGTCTTCTCAACTATTTTTTAGCTTCAAACTCCCATATCTCGCGAACGGATTGACCTAACCCAAAAATTCCTGTTGCATCTGAAAGTAGAAACTCGCCCGATTACAACGGTATGTGTATTTTTTCCCTAGTCCATTCTGGTTAGGCGTTAGGAGCAGCAGAATTGCGAAAAATTTGTTGCCTTCTCAACCATTTCTTGGCTTCAAACTCCCATATCTCGCGAACGGATTGACCTAACCCAAAAATTCCTATTGCATCTAAAAGTAGAAACTCGCCCGATTACAACGGTATGTGTATTTTTTCCCTAGGCCATTCTGGTTAAGCGTTTGGAGCAGCAGAACTGCGAAAAATTTGTTGTCTTCTCAACTATTTTTTAGCTTCAATCTCCCATATCTCGCGAACGGATTGACCTAACCCAAAAATTCCTGTTGCATCTGAAAGTAGAAACTCGCCCGATTACAACGGTATGTGTATTTTTTCCCTAGTCCATTCTGGTTAGGCGTTAGGAGCAGCAGAATTGCGAAAAATTTTTTGCCTTTTCAACCATTTCTTGGCTTCAAACTCCCATATCTCGCGAACGGATTGACCTATCCCAAAAATTCCTACTGCATCTGAAAGTAGAAACTCGCCCGATTACAACGGTATGTGTATTTTTTCCCTAGGCCATTCTGGTTAAGCGTTTGGAGCAGCAGAAGTGCGAAAAATTTGTTGTCTTCTCAACTATTTTTTAGCTTCAAACTCCCATATCTCGCGAACGGATTGACCTAACCCAAAAATTCCTGTTGCATCTGAAAGTAGAAACTCGCCCGATTACAACGGTATGTGTATTTTTTCCCTAGTCCATTCTGGTTAGGCGTTAGGAGCAGCAGAATTGCGAAAAATTTTTTGCCTTCTCAACCATTTCTTGGCTTCAAACTCCCATATCTCGCGAACGGATTGACCTAACCCAAAAATTCCTATTGCATCTAAAAGTAGAAACTCGCCCGATTACAACGGTATGTGTATTTTTTCCCTAGGCCATTCTGGTTAAGCGTTTGGAGCAGCAGAACTGCGAAAAATTTGTTGTCTTCTCAACTATTTTTTAGCTTCAATCTCCCATATCTCGCGAACGGATTGACCTAACCCAAAAATTCCTGTTGCATCTGAAAGTAGAAACTCGCCCGATTACAACGGTATGTGTATTTTTTCCCTAGTCCATTCTGGTTAGGCGTTAGGAGCAGCAGAATTGCGAAAAATTTTTTGCCTTCTCAACCATTTCTTGGCTTCAAACTCCCATATCTCGCGAACGGATTGACATAACCCAAAAATTCCTATTGCATCTAAAAGTAGAAACTCGCCCGATTACAACGGTATGTGTATTTTTTCCCTAGGCCATTCTGGTTAAGCGTTTGGAGCAGCAGAATTGCCAAAAATGTTTTGCCTTCTCAACCATTTCTTGGCTTCAAACTCCCATATCTCGCGAACGGATTTACCTAACCCAAAAATTCCTATTGCATCTGAAAGTAGAAACTCGCCCGATTACAACGGTATGTGTATTTTTTCCCTAGGCCATTCTGATTAAGCGTTTGGAGCAGCAGAAGTGCGAAAAATTTGTTGTCTTCTCAACTATTTTTTAGCTTCAAACTCCCATATCTGGCGAACGGATTGACCTAACCCAAAAATTCCTGTTGCATCTGAAAGTAGAAACTCGCCCGATTACAACGGTATGTGTATTTTTTCCCTAGTCCATTCTGGTTAGGCGTTAGGAGCAGCAGAATTGCGAAAAATTTTTTGCCTTCTCAACCATTTCTTGGCTTCAAACTCCCATATCTCGCGAACGGATTGACCTAACCCAAAAATTCCTATTGCATCTAAACGTAGAAACTCGCCCGATTACAACGGTATGTGTATTTTTTCCCTAGGCCATTCTGGTTAAGCGTTTGGAGCAGCAGAATTGCGAAAAATGTTTTGCCTTCTCAACCATTTCTTGGCTTCAAACTCCCATATCTCGCGAACGGATTGACCTATCCCAAAAATTCCTATTGCATCTGAAAGTAGAAACTCGCCCGATTACAGCGGTATGTGTATTTTTTCCCTAGGCCATTCTGGTTAAGCGTTTGGAGCAGCAGAACTGCGAAAAATTTGTTGTCTTCTCAACTATTTTTTAGCTTCAAACTCCCATATCTCGCGAACGGATTAACCTAACCCAAAAATTCCTATTGCATCTGAAAGTAGAAACTCGCCCGATTACAACGGTATGTGTATTTTTTCCCTAGGCCATTCTGGTTAAGCGTTTGGAGCAGCAGAATTTCGAAAAATTTTTTGCCATCTCAACCATTTCTTGGCTTCAAACTCCCATATCTCGCGAACGGATTGACCTAACCCAAAAATTCCTATTGCATCTGAAAGTAGAAACTCGCCCGATTACAACGGTATGTGTATTTTTTCACTAGGCCATTCTGGTTAAGCGTTTGGAGCAGCAGAATTGCGAAAAATTTTTTGCCTTCTCAACCATTTCTTGGCTTCAAACTCCCATATCTCGCGAACGGATTGACCTAACCCAAAAATTCCTGTTGCATCTGAAAGTAGAAACTCGCCCGATTACAACGGTGTGTGTATTTTTTCCCTAGGCCATTCTGGTTAAGCGTTTGGAGCAGCAGAATTGCGAAAAATTTTTTGCCTTTTCAACCATTTCTTGGCTTCAAACTCCCATATCTCGCGAACGGATTGACCTATCCCAAAAATTCCTACTGCATCTGAAAGTAGAAACTCGCCCGATTACAACGGTATGTGTATTTTTTCCCTAGGCCATTCTGGTTAAGCGTTTGGAGCAGCAGAAGTGCGAAAAATTTGTTGTCTTCTCAACTATTTTTTAGCTTCAAACTCCCATATCTCGCGAACGGATTGACCTAACCCAAAAATTCCTGTTGCATCTGAAAGTAGAAACTCGCCCGATTACAACGGTATGTGTATTTTTTCCCTAGTCCATTCTGGTTAGGCGTTAGGAGCAGCAGAATTGCGAAAAATTT
Organism: Ptiloglossa arizonensis; assembly: GCF_051014685.1. Lineage (NCBI taxonomy): Eukaryota > Metazoa > Arthropoda > Insecta > Hymenoptera > Colletidae > Ptiloglossa > Ptiloglossa arizonensis. Next base: position 92,145 of record NW_027478738.1, on the reverse strand, counting down.
TTTGCCTTCTCAACCATTTCTTGGCTTCAAACTCCCATATCTCGCGAACGGATTGACCTAACCCAAAAATTCCTATTGCATCTAAAAGTAGAAACTCGCCCGATTACAACGGTATGTGTATTTTTTCCCTAGGCCATTCTGGTTAAGCGTTTGGAGCAGCAGAACTGCGAAAAATTTGTTGTCTTCTCAACTATTTTTTAGCTTCAATCTCCCATATCTCGCGAACGGATTGACCTAACCCAAAAATTCCTGTTGCATCTGAAAGTAGAAACTCGCCCGATTACAACGGTATGTGTATTTTTTCCCTAGTCCATTCTGGTTAGGCGTTAGGAGCAGCAGAATTGCGAAAAATTTTTTGCCTTTTCAACCATTTCTTGGCTTCAAACTCCCATATCTCGCGAACGGATTGACCTATCCCAAAAATTCCTACTGCATCTGAAAGTAGAAACTCGCCCGATTACAACGGTATGTGTATTTTTTCCCTAGGCCATTCTGGTTAAGCGTTTGGAGCAGCAGAAGTGCGAAAAATTTGTTGTCTTCTCAACTATTTTTTAGCTTCAAACTCCCATATCTCGCGAACGGATTGACCTAACCCAAAAATTCCTGTTGCATCTGAAAGTAGAAACTCGCCCGATTACAACGGTATGTGTATTTTTTCCCTAGTCCATTCTGGTTAGGCGTTAGGAGCAGCAGAATTGCGAAAAATTTTTTGCCTTCTCAACCATTTCTTGGCTTCAAACTCCCATATCTCGCGAACGGATTGACCTAACCCAAAAATTCCTATTGCATCTAAAAGTAGAAACTCGCCCGATTACAACGGTATGTGTATTTTTTCCCTAGGCCATTCTGGTTAAGCGTTTGGAGCAGCAGAACTGCGAAAAATTTGTTGTCTTCTCAACTATTTTTTAGCTTCAATCTCCCATATCTCGCGAACGGATTGACCTAACCCAAAAATTCCTGTTGCATCTGAAAGTAGAAACTCGCCCGATTACAACGGTATGTGTATTTTTTCCCTAGTCCATTCTGGTTAGGCGTTAGGAGCAGCAGAATTGCGAAAAATTTTTTGCCTTCTCAACCATTTCTTGGCTTCAAACTCCCATATCTCGCGAACGGATTGACATAACCCAAAAATTCCTATTGCATCTAAAAGTAGAAACTCGCCCGATTACAACGGTATGTGTATTTTTTCCCTAGGCCATTCTGGTTAAGCGTTTGGAGCAGCAGAATTGCCAAAAATGTTTTGCCTTCTCAACCATTTCTTGGCTTCAAACTCCCATATCTCGCGAACGGATTGACCTAACCCAAAAATTCCTGTTGCATCTGAAAGTAGAAACTCGCCCGATTACAACGGTGTGTGTATTTTTTCCCTAGCCCATTCTGGTTAAGCGTTTGGAGCAGCAGAATTGCGAAAAATTGTTTGCCTTCTCAACCATTTCTTGGCTTCAAACTCCCATATCTCGCGAACGGATTGACCTAACCCAAAAATTCCTATTGCATCTGAAAGTAGAAACTCGCCCGATTACAACGGTATGTGTATTTTTTCCCCAGGCCATTCTGGTTAAGCGTTTGGAGCAGCAGAATTGCGAAAAATTTTTTGCCTTCTCAACCATTTCTTGGCTTCAAACTCCCATATCTCGCGAACGGATTGACCTAACCCAAAAATTCCTGTTGCATCTGAAAGTAGAAACTCGCCCGATTACAACGGTATGTGTATTTTTTCCCTAGGCCATTCTGGTTAAGCGTTTGGAGCACCAGAATTGCGAAAAATTTTTTGCCTTCTCAACCATTTCTTGGCTTCAAACTCCCATATCTCGCGAACGGATTGACCTAACCCAAAAATTCCTGTTGCATTTGAAAGTAGAAACTCGCCCGATTACAACGGTGTGTGTATTTTTTCCCGAGCCCATTCTGGTTAAGCGTTTGGAGCAGCAGAATTGCGAAAAATTTTTTGCCTTCTCAACCATTTCTTGGCTTCAAACTCCCATACCTCGCGAGCGGATTGACCTAACCCAAAAATTCCTATTGCATCTGAAAGTAGAAACTCGCCCGATTACAACGGTATGTGTATTTTTTCCCTAGGCCATTCTGGTTAAGCGTTTGGAGCAGCAGAATTGCGAAAAATTTTTTGCCTTCTCAACCATTTCTTGGCTTCAAACTCCCATATCTCGCGAACGGATTGACCTAACCCAAAAATTCCTGTTGCATCTGAAAGTAGAAACTCGCCCGATTACAACGGTGTGTGTATTTTTTCCCTAGGCCATTCTGGTTAAGCGTTTGGAGCAGCAGAATTGCGAAAAATTTTTTGCCTTTTCAACCATTTCTTGGCTTCAAACTCCCATATCTCGCGAACGGATTGACCTATCCCAAAAATTCCTACTGCATCTGAAAGTAGAAACTCGCCCGATTACAACGGTATGTGTATTTTTTCCCTAGGCCATTCTGGTTAAGCGTTTGGAGCAGCAGAAGTGCGAAAAATTTGTTGTCTTCTCAACTATTTTTTAGCTTCAAACTCCCATATCTCGCGAACGGATTGACCTAACCCAAAAATTCCTGTTGCATCTGAAAGTAGAAACTCGCCCGATTGCAACGGTATGTGTATTTTTTCCCTAGTCCATTCTGGTTAGGCGTTAGGAGCAGCAGAATTGCGAAAAATTTTTTGCCTTCTCAACCATTTCTTGGCTTCAAACTCCCATATCTCGCGAACGGATTGACCTAACCCAAAAATTCCTATTGCATCTAAAAGTAGAAACTCGCCCGATTACAACGGTATGTGTATTTTTTCCCTAGGCCATTCTGGTTAAGCGTTTGGAGCAGCAGAACTGCGAAAAATTTGTTGTCTTCTCAACTATTTTTTAGCTTCAATCTCCCATATCTCGCGAACGGATTGACCTAACCCAAAAATTCCTGTTGCATCTGAAAGTAGAAACTCGCCCGATTACAACGGTATGTGTATTTTTTCCCTAGTCCATTCTGGTTAGGCGTTAGGAGCAGCAGAATTGCGAAAAATTTTTTGCCTTTTCAACCATTTCTTGGCTTCAAACTCCCATATCTCGCGAACGGATTGACCTATCCCAAAAATTCCTACTGCATCTGAAAGTAGAAACTCGCCCGATTACAACGGTATGTGTATTTTTTCCCTAGGCCATTCTGGTTAAGCGTTTGGAGCAGCAGAAGTGCGAAAAATTTGTTGTCTTCTCAACTATTTTTTAGCTTCAAACTCCCATATCTCGCGAACGGATTGACCTAACCCAAAAATTCCTGTTGCATCTGAAAGTAGAAACTCGCCCGATTACAACGGTATGTGTATTTTTTCCCTAGTCCATTCTGGTTAGGCGTTAGGAGCAGCAGAATTGCGAAAAATTTTTTGCCTTCTCAACCATTTCTTGGCTTCAAACTCTCATATCTCGCGAACGGATTGACCTAACCCAAAAATTCCTATTGCATCTAAAAGTAGAAACTCGCCCGATTACAACGGTATGTGTATTTTTTCCCTAGGCCATTCTGGTTAAGCGTTTGGAGCAGCAGAACTGCGAAAAATTTGTTGTCTTCTCAACTATTTTTTAGCTTCAATCTCCCATATCTCGCGAACGGATTGACCTAACCCAAAAATTCCTGTTGCATCTGAAAGTAGAAACTCGCCCGATTACAACGGTATGTGTATTTTTTCCCTAGTCCATTCTGGTTAGGCGTTAGGAGCAGCAGAATTGCGAAAAATTTTTTGCCTTCTCAACCATTTCTTGGCTTCAAACTCCCATATCTCGCGAACGGATTGACATAACCCAAAAATTCCTATTGCATCTAAAAGTAGAAACTCGCCCGATTACAACGGTATGTGTATTTTTTCCCTAGGCCATTCTGGTTAAGCGTTTGGAGCAGCAGAATTGCCAAAAATGTTTTGCCTTCTCAACCATTTCTTGGCTTCAAACTCCCATATCTCGCGAACGGATTGACCTATCCCAAAAATTCCTATTGCATTTGAAAGTAGAAACTCGCCCGATTACAGCGGTATGTGTATTTTTTCCCTAGGCCATTCTGGTTAAGCGTTTGGAGCAGCAGAACTGCGAAAAATTTGTTGTCTTCTCAACTATTTTTTAGCTTCAAACTCCCATATCTCGCGAACGGATTAACCTAACCCAAAAATTCCTATTGCATCTGAAAGTAGAAACTCGCCCGATTACAACGGTATGTGTATTTTTTCCCTAGGCCATTCTGGTTAAGCGTTTGGAGCAGCAGAATTTCGAAAAATTTTTTGCCATCTCAACCATTTCTTGGCTTCAAACTCCCATATCTCGCGAACGGATTGACCTAACCCAAAAATTCCTATTGCATCTGAAAGTAGAAACTCGCCCGATTACAACGGTATGTGTATTTTTTCACTAGGCCATTCTGGTTAAGCGTTTGGAGCAGCAGAATTGCGAAAAATTTTTTGCCTTCTCAACCATTTCTTGGCTTCAAACTCCCATATCTCGCGAACGGATTGACCTAACCCAAAAATTCCTGTGGCATCTGAAAGTAGAAACTCGCCCGATTACAACGGTGTGTGTATTTTTTCCCTAGCCCATTCTGGTTAAGCGTTTGGAGCAGCAGAATTGCGAAAAATTGTTTGCCTTCTCAACCATTTCTTGGCTTCAAACTCCCATATCTCGCGAACGGATTGACCTAACCCAAAAATTCCTATTGCATCTGAAAGTAGAAACTGGCCCGATTACAACGGTATGTGTATTTTTTCCCCAGGCCATTCTGGTTAAGCGTTTGGAGCAGCAGAATTGCGAAAAATTTTTTGCCTTCTCAACCATTTCTTGGCTTCAAACTCCCATATCTCGCGAACGGATTGACCTAACCCAAAAATTCCTGTTGCATCTGAAAGTAGAAACTCGCCCGATTACAACGGTATGTGTATTTTTTCCCTAGGCCATTCTGGTTAAGCGTTTGGAGCACCAGAATTGCGAAAAATTTTTTGCCTTCTCAACCATTTCTTGGCTTCAAACTCCCATATCTCGCGAACGGATTGACCTAACCCAAAAATTCCTGTTGCATTTGAAAGTAGAAACTCGCCCGATTACAACGGTGTGTGTATTTTTTCCCGAGCCCATTCTGGTTAAGCGTTTGGAGCAGCAGAATTGCGAAAAATTTTTTGCCTTCTCAACCATTTCTTGGCTTCAAACTCCCATACCTCGCGAGCGGATTGACCTAACCCAAAAATTCCTATTGCATCTGAAAGTAGAAACTCGCCCGATTACAACGGTATGTGTATTTTTTCCCTAGGCCATTCTGGTTAAGCGTTTGGAGCAGCAGAATTGCGAAAAATTTTTTGCCTTCTCAACCATTTCTTGGCTTCAAACGCCCATATCTCGCGAACGGATTGACCTAACCCAAAAATTCCTGTTGCATCCGAAAGTAGAAACTCGCCCGATTACAACGGTATGTGTATTTTTTCCCTGGGCCATTCTGGTTAAACGTTTGGAGCAGCAGAATTGCGAAAAATTTTTTGCCTTCTCAACCATTTCTTGGCCTCAAACTCCCATATCTCGCGAACGGATTGACCTAACCCAAAAATTCCTATTGCATCTGAAAGTAGAAACTCGCCCGATTACAACGGTATGTGTATTTTTTCCCTAGGCCATTCTGGTTAAGCGTTTGGAGCAGCAGAATTGCGAAAAATTTTTTGCCTTCTCAACCATTTCTTGGCTTCAAACGCCCATATCTCGCGAACGGATTGACCTAACCCAAAAATTCCTGTTGCATCCGAAAGTAGAAACTCGCCCGATTACAACGGTGTGTGTATTTTTTCCCTGGGCCATTCTGGTTAAACGTTTGGAGCAGCAGAATTGCGAAAAATTTTTTGCCTTCTCAACCATTTCTTGGCCTCAAACTCCCATATCTCGCGAACGGATTGACCTAACCCAAAAATTCCTATTGCATCTGAAAGTAGAAACTCGCCCGATTACAACGGTATGTGTATTTTTTCCCCAGGCCATTCTGGATAAGCGTTTGGAGCAGCAGAATTGCGAAAAATTTTTTGCCTTCTCAACCATTTCTTGGCTTCAAACTCCCATATCTCGCGAACGGATTGACCTAACCCAAAAATTCCTGTTGCATCTGAAAGTAGAAACTCGCCCGATTACAACGGTATGTGTATTTTTTCCCTAGGCCATTCTGGTTAAGCGTTTGGAGCAGCAGAATTGCGAAACATTTGTTCTCTTCTCAACTATTTTTTAGCTTCAAACTCCCATATCTCGCGAACGGATTAACCTAACCCAAAAATTCCTGTTGCATCTGAAAGTAGAAACTCGCCCGATTACAACGGTATGTGTATTTTTTCCCTAGTCCATTCTGGTTAGGCGTTAGGAGCAGCAGAATTGCGAAAAATTTTTTGCCTTCTCAACCATTTCTTGGCTTCAAACTCCCATATCTCGCGAACAGATTGACCTAACCCAAAAATTCCTATTGCATCTAAAAGTAGAAACTCGCCCGATTACAACGGTATGTGTATTTTTTCCCTATGCCATTCTGGTTAAGCGTTTGGAGCAGCAGAATTGCGAAAAATGTTTTGCCTTCTCAACCATTTCTTGGCTTCAAACTCCCATATCTCGCGAACGGATTGACCCAACCCAAAAATTCCTGTTGCATCTGAAAGTAGAAACTCGCCCGATTACAACGGTGTGTGTATTTTTGCCCTAGCCCATTCTGGTTAAACGTTTGGAGCAGCAGAATTGCGGAAAATATTTTGCCTTCTCAACCATTTCTTGGCTTCAAACCACCATATCTCGCGAACGGATTGACCTAACCCAAAAAATCCTATTGCATCTAAAAGTAGAAACTCGCCCGATTACAACGGTATGTGTATTTTTTCCCTAGGCCATTCTGGTTAAGCGTTTGGAGCAGCAGAATTGCGAAAAATGTTTTGCCTTCTCAACCATTTCTTGGCTTCAAACTCCCATATCTCGCGAACGGATTGACCTATCCCAAAAATTCCTATTGCATCTGAAAGTAGAAACTCGCCCGATTACAGCGGTATGTGTATTTTTTCCCTAGGCCATTCTGGTTAAGCGTTTGGAGCAGCAGAATTGCCAAAAATGTTTTGCCTTCTCAACCATTTCTTGGCTTCAAACTCCCATATCTCGCGAACGGATTGACCTATCCCAAAAATTCCTATTGCATTTGAAAGTAGAAACTCGCCCGATTACAGCGGTATGTGTATTTTTTCCCTAGGCCATTCTGGTTAAGCGTTTGGAGCAGCAGAACTGCGAAAAATTTGTTGTCTTCTCAACTATTTTTTAGCTTCAAACTCCCATATCTCGCGAACGGATTAACCTAACCCAAAAATTCCTATTGCATCTGAAAGTAGAAACTCGCCCGATTACAACGGTATGTGTATTTTTTCCCTAGGCCATTCTGGTTAAGCGTTTGGAGCAGCAGAATTTCGAAAAATTTTTTGCCATCTCAACCATTTCTTGGCTTCAAACTCCCATATCTCGCGAACGGATTGACATAACCCAAAAATTCCTATTGCATCTAAAAGTAGAAACTCGCCCGATTACAACGGTATGTGTATTTTTTCCCTAGGCCATTCTGGTTAAGCGTTTGGAGCAGCAGAATTGCCAAAAATGTTTTGCCTTCTCAACCATTTCTTGGCTTCAAACTCCCATATCTCGCGAACGGATTGACCTATCCCAAAAATTCCTATTGCATTTGAAAGTAGAAACTCGCCCGATTACAGCGGTATGTGTATTTTTTCCCTAGGCCATTCTGGTTAAGCGTTTGGAGCAGCAGAACTGCGAAAAATTTGTTGTCTTCTCAACTATTTTTTAGCTTCAAACTCCCATATCTCGCGAACGGATTAACCTAACCCAAAAATTCCTATTGCATCTGAAAGTAGAAACTCGCCCGATTACAACGGTATGTGTATTTTTTCCCTAGGCCATTCTGGTTAAGCGTTTGGAGCAGCAGAATTTCGAAAAATTTTTTGCCATCTCAACCATTTCTTGGCTTCAAACTCCCATATCTCGCGAACGGATTGACCTAACCCAAAAATTCCTATTGCATCTGAAAGTAGAAACTCGCCCGATTACAACGGTATGTGTATTTTTTCACTAGGCCATTCTGGTTAAGCGTTTGGAGCAGCAGAATTGCGAAAAATTTTTTGCCTTCTCAACCATTTCTTGGCTTCAAACTCCCATATCTCGCGAACGGATTGACCTAACCCAAAAATTCCTGTGGCATCTGAAAGTAGAAACTCGCCCGATTACAACGGTGTGTGTATTTTTTCCCTAGCCCATTCTGGTTAAGCGTTTGGAGCAGCAGAATTGCGAAAAATTGTTTGCCTTCTCAACCATTTCTTGGCTTCAAACTCCCATATCTCGCGAACGGATTGACCTAACCCAAAAATTCCTATTGCATCTGAAAGTAGAAACTGGCCCGATTACAACGGTATGTGTATTTTTTCCCCAGGCCATTCTGGTTAAGCGTTTGGAGCAGCAGAATTGCGAAAAATTTTTTGCCTTCTCAACCATTTCTTGGCTTCAAACTCCCATATCTCGCGAACGGATTGACCTAACCCAAAAATTCCTGTTGCATCTGAAAGTAGAAACTCGCCCGATTACAACGGTATGTGTATTTTTTCCCTAGGCCATTCTGGTTAAGCGTTTGGAGCACCAGAATTGCGAAAAATTTTTTGCCTTCTCAACCATTTCTTGGCTTCAAACTCCCATATCTCGCGAACGGATTGACCTAACCCAAAAATTCCTGTTGCATTTGAAAGTAGAAACTCGCCCGATTACAACGGTGTGTGTATTTTTTCCCGAGCCCATTCTGGTTAAGCGTTTGGAGCAGCAGAATTGCGAAAAATTTTTTGCCTTCTCAACCATTTCTTGGCTTCAAACTCCCATACCTCGCGAGCGGATTGACCTAACCCAAAAATTCCTATTGCATCTGAAAGTAGAAACTCGCCCGATTACAACGGTATGTGTATTTTTTCCCTAGGCCATTCTGGTTAAGCGTTTGGAGCAGCAGAATTGCGAAAAATTTTTTGCCTTCTCAACCATTTCTTGGCTTCAAACGCCCATATCTCGCGAACGGATTGACCTAACCCAAAAATTCCTGTTGCATCCGAAAGTAGAAACTCGCCCGATTACAACGGTATGTGTATTTTTTCCCTGGGCCATTCTGGTTAAACGTTTGGAGCAGCAGAATTGCGAAAAATTTTTTGCCTTCTCAACCATTTCTTGGCCTCAAACTCCCATATCTCGCGAACGGATTGACCTAACCCAAAAATTCCTATTGCATCTGAAAGTAGAAACTCGCCCGATTACAACGGTATGTGTATTTTTTCCCTAGGCCATTCTGGTTAAGCGTTTGGAGCAGCAGAATTGCGAAAAATTTTTTGCCTTCTCAACCATTTCTTGGCTTCAAACGCCCATATCTCGCGAACGGATTGACCTAACCCAAAAATTCCTGTTGCATCCGAAAGTAGAAACTCGCCCGATTACAACGGTGTGTGTATTTTTTCCCTGGGCCATTCTGGTTAAACGTTTGGAGCAGCAGAATTGCGAAAAATTTTTTGCCTTCTCAACCATTTCTTGGCCTCAAACTCCCATATCTCGCGAACGGATTGACCTAACCCAAAAATTCCTATTGCATCTGAAAGTAGAAACTCGCCCGATTACAACGGTATGTGTATTTTTTCCCCAGGCCATTCTGGATAAGCGTTTGGAGCAGCAGAATTGCGAAAAATTTTTTGCCTTCTCAACCATTTCTTGGCTTCAAACTCCCATATCTCGCGAACGGATTGACCTAACCCAAAAATTCCTGTTGCATCTGAAAGTAGAAACTCGCCCGATTACAACGGTATGTGTATTTTTTCCCTAGGCCATTCTGGTTAAGCGTTTGGAGCAGCAGAATTGCGAAACATTTGTTCTCTTCTCAACTATTTTTTAGCTTCAAACTCCCATATCTCGCGAACGGATTAACCTAACCCAAAAATTCCTGTTGCATCTGAAAGTAGAAACTCGCCCGATTACAACGGTATGTGTATTTTTTCCCTAGTCCATTCTGGTTAGGCGTTAGGAGCAGCAGAATTGCGAAAAATTTTTTGCCTTCTCAACCATTTCTTGGCTTCAAACTCCCATATCTCGCGAACAGATTGACCTAACCCAAAAATTCCTATTGCATCTAAAAGTAGAAACTCGCCCGATTACAACGGTATGTGTATTTTTTCCCTATGCCATTCTGGTTAAGCGTTTGGAGCAGCAGAATTGCGAAAAATGTTTTGCCTTCTCAACCATTTCTTGGCTTCAAACTCCCATATCTCGCGAACGGATTGACCCAACCCAAAAATTCCTGTTGCATCTGAAAGTAGAAACTCGCCCGATTACAACGGTGTGTGTATTTTTGCCCTAGCCCATTCTGGTTAAACGTTTGGAGCAGCAGAATTGCGGAAAATATTTTGCCTTCTCAACCATTTCTTGGCTTCAAACCACCATATCTCGCGAACGGATTGACCTAACCCAAAAAATCCTATTGCATCTAAAAGTAGAAACTCGCCCGATTACAACGGTATGTGTATTTTTTCCCTAGGCCATTCTGGTTAAGCGTTTGGAGCAGCAGAATTGCGAAAAATGTTTTGCCTTCTCAACCATTTCTTGGCTTCAAACTCCCATATCTCGCGAACGGATTGACCTATCCCAAAAATTCCTATTGCATCTGAAAGTAGAAACTCGCCCGATTACAGCGGTATGTGTATTTTTTCCCTAGGCCATTCTGGTTAAGCGTTTGGAGCAGCAGAAGTGCGAAAAATTTGTTGTCTTCTCAACTATTTTTTAGATTCAAGCTCCCATATCTCGCGAACGGATTAACCTAACCCAAAAATTCCTATTGCATCTGAAAGTAGAAACTCGCCCGATTACAACGGTATGTGTATTTTTTCCCTAGGCCATTCTGGTTAAGCGTTTGGAGCAGCAGAATTTCGAAAAATTTTTTGCCATCTCAACCATTTCTTGGCTTCAAACTCCCATATCTCGCGAACGGATTGACCTAACCCAAAAATTCCTATTGCATCTGAAAGTAGAAACTCGCCCGATTACAACGGTATGTGTATTTTTTCACTAGGCCATTCTGGTTAAGCGTTTGGAGCAGCAGAATTGCGAAAAATTTTTTGCCTTCTCAACCATTTCTTGGCTTCAAACTCCCATATCTCGCGAACGGATTGACCTATCCCAAAAATTCCTACTGCATCTGAAAGTAGAAACACGCCCGATTACAGCGGTACGTGTATTTTTTCCCTACTCCATTCTGGTTAAGCGTTTGGAGCAGCAGAATTGCGAAAAATTTGTTGTCTTCTCAACTATTTTTTAGCTTCAAACTCCCATATCTCGCGAACGGATTGACCTAACCCAAAAATTCCTATTGCATCTGAAAGTAGAAACTCGCCATATTACAGCGGTATATGTATTTTTTCCCCAGGCCATTCTGGTTAAGCGTTTGGAGCAGCAGAATTGCGAAAAATTTTTTGCCTTCTCAACCATTTCTTGGCTTCAAACTCCCATATCTCGCGAACGGATTGACCTAACCCAAAAATTCCTGTTGCATCTGAAAGTAGAAACTCGCCCGATTACAACGGTGTGTGTATTTTTGCCCTAGCCCATTCTGGTTAAACGTTTGGAGCAGCAGAATTGCGAAAAATTTTTTGCCATCTCAACCATTTCTTGGCTTCAAACTCCCATATCTCGCGAACGGATTGACTTAACCCAAAAATTCCTATTGCATCTGAAAGTAGAAACTCGCCCGATTACAACGGTATGTGTATTTTTTCACTAGGCCATTCTGGTTAAGCGTTTGGAGCAGCAGAATTGCGAAAAATTTTTTGCCTTCTCAACCATTTCTTGGCTTCAAACTCCCATATCTCGCGAACGGATTGACCTAACCCAAAAATTCCTGTTGCATCTGAAAGTAGAAACTCGCCCGATTACAACGGTGTGTGTATTTTTTCCCTAGGCCATTCTGGTTAAGCGTTTGGAGCAGCAGAATTTCGAAAAATTTTTTGCCATCTCAACCATTTCTTGGCTTCAAACTCCCATATCTCGCGAACGGATTGACCTAACCCAAAAATTCCTATTGCATCTGAAAGTAGAAACTCGCCCGATTACAACGGAATGTGTATTTTTTCACTAGGCCATTCTGGTTAAGCGTTTGGAGCAGCAGAATTGCGAAAAATTTTTTGCCTTCTCAACCATTTCTTGGCTTCAAACTCCCATATCTCGCGAACGGATTGACCTAACCCAAAAATTCCTGTTGCATCTGAAAGTAGAAACTCGCCCGATTGCAACGGTGTGTGTATTTTTTCCCTAGCCCATTCTGGTTAAGCGTTTGGAGCAGCAGAATTGCGCAAAATTTTTGACCTTCTCAACCATTTCTTGGCTTCAAGCTCCCATATCTCGCGAACGGATTAACCTAACCCAAAAATTCCTATTGCATCTGAAAGTAGAGACTCGCCCGATTACAACGGTATGTGTATTTTTTCCCTAGGCCATTCTGGTTAAGCGTTTGGAGCAGCAGAATTTCGAAAAATTTTTTGCCATCTCAACCATTTCTTGGCATCAAACTCCCATATCTCGCGAACGGATTGACCTAACCCAAAAATTCCTATTGCATCTGAAAGTAGAAACTCGCCCGATTACAACGGTATGTGTATTTTTTCCCCAGGCCATTCTGGTTAAGCGTTTGGAGCAGCATAATTGCGAAAAATTTTTTGCCTTCTCAACCATTTCTTGGCTTCAAACTCCCATATCTCGCGAACGGATTGACCTAACCCAAAAATTCCTGTTGCATCTGAAAGTAGAAACTCGCCCGATTACAACGGTATGTGTATTTTTTCCCTAGGCCATTCTGGTTAAGCGTTTGGAGCAGCAGAATTTCGAAAAATTTTTTGCCATCTCAACCATTTCTTGGCATCAAACTCCCATATCTCGCGAACGGATTGACCTAACCCAAAAATTCCTGTTGCGTCTGAAAGTAGAAACTCGCCCGATTACAACGGTAGGTGCATTTTTTCCCTAGGCCATTCTGGTTAAGCGTTTGGAGCAGCAGAATTTCGAAAAATTTTTTGCCATCTCAACCATTTCTTGGCATCAAACTCCCATATCTCGCGAACGGATTGACCTAACCCAAAAATTCCTATTGCATCTGAAAGTAGAAACTCGCCCGATTACAACGGTATGTGTATTTTTTCCCTAGGCCATTCTGGTCAAGCGTATGGAGCAGCAGAATTGCGAAAAATTTGTTCTCTTCTCAACTATTTTTTAGCTTCAAACTCCCATATCTCGCGAACGGATTAACCTAACCCAAAAATTCCTGTTGCATCTGAAAGTAGAAACTCGCCCGATTACAACGGTATGTGTATTTTTTCCCTAGTCCATTCTGGTTAGGCGTTAGGAGCAGCAGAATTGCGAAAAATTTTTTGCCTTCTCAACCATTTCTTGGCTTCAAACTCCCATATCTCGCGAACAGATTGACCTAACCCAAAAATTCCTATTGCATCTAAAAGTAGAAACTCGCCCGATTACAACGGTATGTGTATTTTTTCCCTATGCCATTCTGGTTAAGCGTTTGGAGCAGCAGAATTGCGAAAAATGTTTTGCCTTCTCAACCATTTCTTGGCTTCAAACTCCCATATCTCGCGAACGGATTGACCCAACCCAAAAATTCCTGTTGCATCTGAAAGTAGAAACTCGCCCGATTACAACGGTGTGTGTATTTTTGCCCTAGCCCATTCTGGTTAAACGTTTGGAGCAGCAGAATTGCGGAAAATATTTTGCCTTCTCAACCATTTCTTGGCTTCAAACTCCCATACCTCGCGAGCGGATTGACCTAACCCAAAAATTCCTATTGCATCTGAAAGTAGAAACTCGCCCGATTACAACGGTATGTGTATTTTTTCCCTAGGCCATTCTGGTTAAGCGTTTGGAGCAGCAGAATTGCGAAAAATTTTTTGCCTTCTCAACCATTTCTTGGCTTCAAACGCCCATATCTCGCGAACGGATTGACCTAACCCAAAAATTCCTGTTGCATCCGAAAGTAGAATCTCGCCCGATTACAACGGTATGTGTATTTTTTCCCTGGGCCATTCTGGTTAAACGTTTGGAGCAGCAGAATTGCGAAAAATTTTTTGCCTTCTCAACCATTTCTTGGCCTCAAACTCCCATATCTCGCGAACGGATTGACCTAACCCAAAAATTCCTATTGCATCTGAAAGTAGAAACTCGCCCGATTACAACGGTATGTGTATTTTTTCCCCAGGCCATTCTGGATAAGCGTTTGGAGCAGCAGAATTGCGAAAAATTTTTTGCCTTCTCAACCATTTCTTGGCTTCAAACTCCCATATCTCGCGAACGGATTGACCTAACCCAAAAATTCCTGTTGCATCTGAAAGTAGAAACTCGCCCGATTACAACGGTATGTGTATTTTTTCCCTAGGCCATTCTGGTTAAGCGTTTGGAGCAGCAGAATTGCGAAACATTTGTTCTCTTCTCAACTATTTTTTAGCTTCAAACTCCCATATCTCGCGAACGGATTAACCTAACCCAAAAATTCCTGTTGCATCTGAAAGTAGAAACTCGCCCGATTACAACGGTATGTGTATTTTTTCCCTAGTCCATTCTGGTTAGGCGTTAGGAGCAGCAGAATTGCGAAAAATTTTTTGCCTTCTCAACCATTTCTTGGCTTCAAACTCCCATATCTCGCGAACAGATTGACCTAACCCAAAAATTCCTATTGCATCTAAAAGTAGAAACTCGCCCGATTACAACGGTATGTGTATTTTTTCCCTATGCCATTCTGGTTAAGCGTTTGGAGCAGCAGAATTGCGAAAAATGTTTTGCCTTCTCAACCATTTCTTGGCTTCAAACTCCCATATCTCGCGAACGGATTGACCCAACCCAAAAATTCCTGTTGCATCTGAAAGTAGAAACTCGCCCGATTACAACGGTGTGTGTATTTTTGCCCTAGCCCATTCTGGTTAAACGTTTGGAGCAGCAGAATTGCGGAAAATATTTTGCCTTCTCAACCATTTCTTGGCTTCAAACCACCATATCTCGCGAACGGATTGACCTAACCCAAAAAATCCTATTGCATCTAAAAGTAGAAACTCGCCCGATTACAACGGTATGTGTATTTTTTCCCTAGGCCATTCTGGTTAAGCGTTTGGAGCAGCAGAATTGCGAAAAATGTTTTGCCTTCTCAACCATTTCTTGGCTTCAAACTCCCATATCTCGCGAACGGATTGACCTATCCCAAAAATTCCTATTGCATCTGAAAGTAGAAACTCGCCCGATTACAGCGGTATGTGTATTTTTTCCCTAGGCCATTCTGGTTAAGCGTTTGGAGCAGCAGAAGTGCGAAAAATTTGTTGTCTTCTCAACTATTTTTTAGATTCAAGCTCCCATATCTCGCGAACGGATTAACCTAACCCAAAAATTCCTATTGCATCTGAAAGTAGAAACTCGCCCGATTACAACGGTATGTGTATTTTTTCCCTAGGCCATTCTGGTTAAGCGTTTGGAGCAGCAGAATTTCGAAAAATTTTTTGCCATCTCAACCATTTCTTGGCTTCAAACTCCCATATCTCGCGAACGGATTGACCTAACCCAAAAATTCCTATTGCATCTGAAAGTAGAAACTCGCCCGATTACAACGGTATGTGTATTTTTTCACTAGGCCATTCTGGTTAAGCGTTTGGAGCAGCAGAATTGCGAAAAATTTTTTGCCTTCTCAACCATTTCTTGGCTTCAAACTCCCATATCTCGCGAACGGATTGACCTATCCCAAAAATTCCTACTGCATGTGAAAGTAGAAACACGCCCGATTACAGCGGTACGTGTATTTTTTCCCTACTCCATTCTGGTTAAGCGTTTGGAGCAGCAGAATTGCGAAAAATTTGTTGTCTTCTCAACTATTTTTTAGCTTCAAACTCCCATATCTCGCGAACGGATTGACCTAACCCAAAAATTCCTATTGCATCTGAAAGTAGAAACTCGCCATATTACAGCGGTATATGTATTTTTTCCCCAGGCCATTCTGGTTAAGCGTTTGGAGCAGCAGAATTGCGAAAAATTTTTTGCCTTCTCAACCATTTCTTGGCTTCAAACTCCCATATCTCGTGAACGGATTGACCTAACCCAAAAATTCCTGTTGCATCTGAAAGTAGAAACTCGCCCGATTACAACGGTGTGTGTATTTTTGCCCTAGCCCATTCTGGTTAAACGTTTGGAGCAGCAGAATTGCGAAAAATTTTTTGCCATCTCAACCATTTCTTGGCTTCAAACTCCCATATCTCGCGAACGGATTGACTTAACCCAAAAATTCCTATTGCATCTGAAAGTAGAAACTCGCCCGATTACAACGGTATGTGTATTTTTTCACTAGGCCATTCTGGTTAAGCGTTTGGAGCAGCAGAATTGCGAAAAATTTTTTGCCTTCTCAACCATTTCTTGGCTTCAAACTCCCATATCTCGCGAACGGATTGACCTAACCCAAAAATTCCTGTTGCATCTGAAAGTAGAAACTCGCCCGATTACAACGGTGTGTGTATTTTTTCCCTAGGCCATTCTGGTTAAGCGTTTGGAGCAGCAGAATTTCGAAAAATTTTTTGCCATCTCAACCATTTCTTGGCTTCAAACTCCCATATCTCGCGAACGGATTGACGTAACCCAAAAATTCCTATTGCATCTGAAAGTAGAAACTCGCCCGATTACAACGGAATGTGTATTTTTTCACTAGGCCATTCTGGTTAAGCGTTTGGAGCAGCAGAATTGCGAAAAATTTTTTGCCTTCTCAACCATTTCTTGGCTTCAAACTCCCATATCTCGCGAACGGATTGACCTAACCCAAAAATTCCTGTTGCATCTGAAAGTAGAAACTCGCCCGATTGCAACGGTGTGTGTATTTTTTCCCTAGCCCATTCTGGTTAAGCGTTTGGAGCAGCAGAATTGCGCAAAATTTTTGACCTTCTCAACCATTTCTTGGCTTCAAGCTCCCATATCTCGCGAACGGATTGACCTAACCCAAAAATTCCTATTGCATCTGAAAGTAGAAACTCGCCCGATTACAACGGTATGTGTATTTTTTCCCCAGGCCATTCTGGTTAAGCGTTTGGAGCAGCATAATTGCGAAAAATTTTTTGCCTTCTCAACCATTTCTTGGCTTCAAACTCCCATATCTCGCGAACGGATTGACCTAACCCAAAAATTCCTGTTGCATCTGAAAGTAGAAACTCGCCCGATTACAACGGTATGTGTATTTCTTCCCTAGGCCATTATGGTTAAGCGTTTGGAGCAGCAGAATTGCGAAAAAATTGTTGTCTTCTCAACCATTTCTTGGCTTCAAGCTCCCATATCTCGCGAACGGATTGACATAACCCAAAAATTCCTATTGCATCTGAAAGTAGAAACTCGCCCGATTACAACGGTGTGTGTATTTTTTCACTAGGCCATTCTGCTTAAGCGTTTGGAGCAGCAGAATTGCGAAAAATTTTTTGCCTTCTCAACCATTTCTTGGCTTCAAACTCCCATATCTCGCGAACGGATTGACCTAACCCAAAAATTCCTGTTGCATCTGAAAGTAGAAACTCGCCCGATTACAACGGTAGGTGCATTTTTTCCCTAGGCCATTCTGGTTAAGCGTTTGGAGCAGCAGAATTTCGAAAAATTTTTTGCCATCTCAACCATTTCTTGGCTTCAAACTCCCATATCTCGCGAACGGATTGACCTATCCCAAAAATTCCTATTGCATCTGAAAGTAGAAACTCGCCCGATTACAGCGGTATGTGTATTTTTTCCCTAGGCCATTCTGGTTAAGCGTTTGGAGCAGCAGAAGTGCGAAAAATTTTTTGTCTTCTCAACTATTTTTTAGCTTCAAACTCCCATATCTCGCGAACGGATTAACCTAACCCAAAAATTCCTATTGCATCTGAAAGTAGAGACTCGCCCGATTACAACGGTATGTGTATTTTTTCCCTAGGCCATTCTGGTTAAGCGTTTGGAGCAGCAGAATTTCGAAAAATTTTTTGCCATCTCAACCATTTCTTGGCATCAAACTCCCATATCTCGCGAACGGATTGACCTAACCCAAAAATTCCTATTGCATCTGAAAGTAGAAACTCGCCCGATTACAACGGTATGTGTATTTTTTCCCCAGGCCATTCTGGTTAAGCGTTTGGAGCAGCAGAATTGCGAAAAATTTTTTGCCTTCTCAACCATTTCTTGGCTTCAAACTCCCATATCTCGCGAACGGATTGACCTAACCCAAAAATTCCTGTTGCATCTGAAAGTAGAAACTCGCCCGATTACAACGGTGTGTGTATTTTTTCCCTAGGCCATTCTGGTTAAGCGTTTGGAGCAGCAGAATTTCGAAAAATTTTTTGCCATCTCAACCATTTCTTGGCTTCAAACTCCCATATCTCGCGAACGGATTGACGTAACCCAAAAATTCCTATTGCATCTGAAAGTAGAAACTCGCCCGATTACAACGGAATGTGTATTTTTTCACTAGGCCATTCTGGTTAAGCGTTTGGAGCAGCAGAATTGCGAAAAATTTTTTGCCTTCTCAACCATTTCTTGGCTTCAAACTCCCATATCTCGCGAACGGATTGACCTAACCCAAAAATTCCTGTTGCATCTGAAAGTAGAAACTCGCCCGATTGCAACGGTGTGTGTATTTTTTCCCTAGCCCATTCTGGTTAAGCGTTTGGAGCAGCAGAATTGCGCAAAATTTTTGACCTTCTCAACCATTTCTTGGCTTCAAGCTCCCATATCTCGCGAACGGATTGACCTAACCCAAAAATTCCTATTGCATCTGAAAGTAGAAACTCGCCCGATTACAACGGTATGTGTATTTTTTCCCCAGGCCATTCTGGTTAAGCGTTTGGAGCAGCATAATTGCGAAAAATTTTTTGCCTTCTCAACCATTTCTTGGCTTCAAACTCCCATATCTCGCGAACGGATTGACCTAACCCAAAAATTCCTGTTGCATCTGAAAGTAGAAACTAGCCCGATTACAACGGTATGTGTATTTCTTCCCTAGGCCATTATGGTTAAGCGTTTGGAGCAGCAGAATTGCGAAAAAATTGTTGTCTTCTCAACCATTTCTTGGCTTCAAGCTCCCATATCTCGCGAACGGATTGACATAACCCAAAAATTCCTATTGCATCTGAAAGTAGAAACTCGCCCGATTACAACGGTGTGTGTATTTTTTCACTAGGCCATTCTGCTTAAGCGTTTGGAGCAGCAGAATTGCGAAAAATTTTTTGCCTTCTCAACCATTTCTTGGCTTCAAACTCCCATATCTCGCGAACGGATTGACCTAACCCAAAAATTCCTGTTGCATCTGAAAGTAGAAACTCGCCCGATTACAACGGTAGGTGCATTTTTTCCCTAGGCCATTCTGGTTAAGCGTTTGGAGCAGCAGAATTTCGAAAAATTTTTTGCCATCTCAACCATTTCTTGGCTTCAAACTCCCATATCTCGCGAACGGATTGACCTATCCCAAAAATTCCTATTGCATCTGAAAGTAGAAACTCGCCCGATTACAGCGGTATGTGTATTTTTTCCCTAGGCCATTCTGGTTAAGCGTTTGGAGCAGCAGAAGTGCGAAAAATTTGTTGTCTTCTCAACTATTTTTTAGCTTCAAACTCCCATATCTCGCGAACGGATTAACCTAACCCAAAAATTCCTATTGCATCTGAAAGTAGAGACTCGCCCGATTACAACGGTATGTGTATTTTTTCCCTAGGCCATTCTGGTTAAGCGTTTGGAGCAGCAGAATTTCGAAAAATTTTTTGCCATCTCAACCATTTCTTGGCATCAAACTCCCATATCTCGCGAACGGATTGACCTAACCCAAAAATTCCTATTGCATCTGAAAGTAGAAACTCGCCCGATTACAACGGTATGTGTATTTTTTCCCCAGGCCATTCTGGTTAAGCGTTTGGAGCAGCATAATTGCGAAAAATTTTTTGCCTTCTCAACCATTTCTTGGCTTCAAACTCCCATATCTCGCGAACGGATTGACCTAACCCAAAAATTCCTGTTGCATCTGAAAGTAGAAACTCGCCCGATTACAACGGTATGTGTATTTTTTCCCTAGGCCATTCTGGTTAAGCGTTTGGAGCAGCAGAATTTCGAAAAATTTTTTGCCATCTCAACCATTTCTTGGCATCAAACTCCCATATCTCGCGAACGGATTGACCTAACCCAAAAATTCCTGTTGCGTCTGAAAGTAGAAACTCGCCCGATTACAACGGTAGGTGCATTTTTTCCCTAGGCCATTCTGGTTAAGCGTTTGGAGCAGCAGAATTTCGAAAAATTTTTTGCCATCTCAACCATTTCTTGGCATCAAACTCCCATATCTCGCGAACGGATTGACCTAACCCAAAAATTCCTATTGCATCTGAAAGTAGAAACTCGCCCGATTACAACGGTATGTGTATTTTTTCCCTAGGCCATTCTGGTTAAGCGTTTGGAGCAGCAGAATTGCGAAAAATGTTTTGCCTTCTCAACCATTTCTTGGCTTCAAACTCCCATATCTCGCGAACGGATTGACCTAACCCAAAAATTCCTGTTGCATCTGAAAGTAGGAACTCGCCCGATTACAACGGTATGTGTATTTTTTCCCTAGGCCATTCTGGTCAAGCGTATGGAGCAGCAGAATTGCGAAAAATTTGTTGTCTTCTCAACTATTTTTTAGCTTCAAACTCCCATATCTCGCGAACGGATTAACCTAACCCAAAAATTCCTGTTGCATCTGAAAGTAGAAACTCGCCCGAATACAACGGTATGTGTATTTTTTCCCTATGCCATTCTGGTTAAGCGTTTGGAGCAGCAGAATTGCGAAAAATTTTTTGCCTTCTCAACCATTTCTTGGCTTCAAACTCCCATATTTCGCGAACGGATTGACCTAACCCAAAAATTCCTGTTGCATCTGAAAGTAGAAACTCGCCCGATTACAACGGTATGTGTATTTTTTCCCTAGGCCATTCTGGTTAAGCGTTTGGAGCAGCAGAATTTCGAAAAATTTTTTGCCATCTCAACCATTTCTTGGCATCAAACTCCCATATCTCGCGAACGGATTGACCTAACCCAAAAATTCCTGTTGCGTCTGAAAGTAGAAACTCGCCCGATTACAACGGTAGGTGCATTTTTTCCCTAGGCCATTCTGGTTAAGCGTTTGGAGCAGCAGAATGTCGAAAAATTTTTTGCCATCTCAACCATTTCTTGGCATCAAACTCCCATATCTCGCGAACGGATTGACCTAACCCAAAAATTCCTATTGCATCTGAAAGTAGAAACTCGCCCGATTACAACGGTATGTGAATTTTTTCCCTAGGCCATTCTGGTTAAGCGTTTGGAGCAGCAGAATTGCGAAAAATGTTTTGCCTTCTCAACCATTTCTTGGCTTCAAACTCCCATATCTCGCGAACGGATTGACCTAACCCAAAAATTCCTGTTGCATCTGAAAGTAGGAACTCGCCCGATTACAACGGTATGTGTATTTTTTCCCTAGGCCATTCTGGTTAAGCGTTTGGAGCAGCAGAATTGCGAAAAATTTGTTGTCTTCTCAACTATTTTTTAGCTTCAAACTCCCATATCTCGCGAACGGATTAACCTAACCCAAAAATTCCTGTTGCATCTGAAAGTAGAAACTCGCCCGAATACAACGGTATGTGTATTTTTTCCCTAGGCCATTCTGGTTAAGCGTTTGGAGCAGCAGAATTGCGAAAAATTTTTTGCCTTCTCAACCATTTCTTGGCTTCAAACTCCCATATCTCGCGAACGGATTGACCTAACCCAAAAATTCCTATTGCATCTGAAAGTAGAAACTCGCCATATTACAGTGGTATATGTATTTTTTCCCCAGGCCATTCTGGTTAAGCGTTTGGAGCAGCAGAATTGCGAAAAATTTTTTGCCTTCTCAACCATTTCTTGGCTTCAAACTCCCATATTTCGCGAACGGATTGACCTAACCCAAAAATTCCTGTTGCATCTGAAAGTAGAAACTCGCCCGATTACAACGGTGTGTGTATTTTTGCCCTAGCCCATTCTGGTTAAACGTTTGGAGCAGCAGAATTGCGAAAAATTTTTTGCCTTCTCAACCATTTCTTGGCTTCAAACTCCCATATCTCGCGAACGGATTGACCTATCCCAAAAATTCCTATTGCATCTGAAAGTAGAAACTCGCCCGATTACAGCGGTATGTGTATTTTTTCCCTAGGCCATTCTGGTTAAGCGTTTGGAGCAGCAGAATTGCGAAAAATTTCTTGCCTTCTCACCCATTTCTTGGCTTCAAACTCCCATATCTCGGGAACGGATTGACCTATCCCAAAAATTCCTACTGCATCTGAAAGTAGAAACTCGCCCGATTACAACGGTATGTGTATTTTTTCCCTAGGCCATTCTGGTTAAGCGTTTGGAGCAGCAGAAGTGCGAAAAATTTGTTGTCTCCTCAAATATTTTTTAGCTTCAAACTCCCATATCTCGCGAACGGATTGACCTAACCAAAAAATTCCTGTTGCATCTGAAAGTAGAAACTCGCCCGATTACAACGGTATGTGTATTTTTTCCCTAGTCCATTCTGGTTAGGCGTTAGGAGCAGCAGAATTGCGAAAAATTTTTTGCCTTCTCAACCATTTCTTGGCTTCAAACTCCCATATCTCGCGAACGGATTGACCTAACCCAAAAATTCCTATTGCATCTAAAAGTAGAAACTCGCCCGATTACAACGGTATGTGTATTTTTTCCCTAGGCCATTCTGGTTAAGCGTTTGGAGCAGCAGAATTGCGAAAAATGTTTTGCCTTCTCAACCATTTCTTGGCTTCAAACTCCCATATCTCGCGAACGGATTGACCAATCCCAAAAATTCCTATTGCATCTGAAAGTAGAAACTCGCCCGATTACAGCGGTATGCGTATTTTTTCCCTAGGCCATTCTGGTTAAGCGTTTGGAGCAGCAGAAGTGCGAAAAATTTGTTGTCTTCTCAACTATTTTTTAGCTTCAAACTCCCATATCTCGCGAATGGATTAACCTAACCCAAAAATTCCTATTGCATCTGAAAGTAGAAACTCGCCCGATTACAACGGTATGTGTATTTTTTCCCTAGGCCATTCTGGTTAAGCGTTTGGAGCAGCAGAATTTCGAAAAATTTTTTGCCATCTCAACCATTTCTTGGCTTCAAACTCCCATATCTCGCGAACGGATTGACCTAACCCAAAAATTCCTATTGCATCTGAAAGTAGAAACTCGCCCGATTACAACGGTATGTGTATTTTTTCACTAGGCCATTCTGGTTAAGCGTTTGGAGCAGCAGAATTGCGAAAAATTTTTTGCCTTCTCAACCATTTCTTGGCTTCAAACTCCCATATCTCGCGAACGGATTGACCTAACCCAAAAATTCCTGTTGCATCTGAAAGTAGAAACTCGCCCGATTACAACGGTGTGTGTATTTTTTCCCCAGGCCATTCTGGTTCAGCGTTTGGAGCAGCAGAAGTGCGAAAAATTTGTTGTCTTCTCAACTATTTTTTAGCTTCAAACTCCCATATCTCGCGAATGGATTAACCTAACCCAAAAATTCCTATTGCATCTGAAAGTAGAAACTCGCCCGATTACAACGGTATGTGTATTTTTTCCCTAGGCCATTCTGGTTAAGCGTTTGGAGCAGCAGAATTTCGAAAAATTTTTTGCCATCTCAACCATTTCTTGGCTTCAAACTCCCATATCTCGCGAACGGATTGACCTAACCCAAAAATTCCTATTGCATCTGAAAGTAGAAACTCGCCCGATTACAACGGTATGTGTATTTTTTCACTAGGCCATTCTGGTTAAGCGTTTGGAGCAGCAGAATTGCGAAAAATTTTTTGCCTTCTCAACCATTTCTTGGATTCAAACTCCCATATCTCGCGAACGGATTGACCTAACCCAAAAATTCCTGTTGCATCTGAAAGTAGAAACTCGCCCGATTACAACGGTATGTGTATTTTTTCACTAGGCCATTCTGGTTAAGCGTTTGGAGCAGCAGAATTTCGAAAAATTTTTTGCCATCTCAACCATTTCTTGGCTTCAAACTCCCATATCTCGCGAACGGATTGACCTAACCCAAAAATTCCTATTGCATCTGAAAGTAGAAACTCGCCCGATTACAACGGTATGTGTATTTTTTCACTAGGCCATTCTGGTTAAGCGTTTGGAGCAGCAGAATTGCGAAAAATTTTTTGCCTTCTCAACCATTTCTTGGATTCAAACTCCCATATCTCGCGAACGGATTGACCTAACCCAAAAATTCCTGTTGCATCTGAAAGTAGAAACTCGCCCGATTACAACGGTGTGTGCATTTTTTCCCTAGGCCATTCTGGTTCAGCGTTTGGAGCAGCAGAATTTCGAAAAATTTTTTGCCATCTCAACCATTTCTTGGCTTCAAACTCCCATATCTCGCGAACGGATTGACCAATCCCAAAAATTCCTATTGCATCTGAAAGTAGAAACTCGCCCGATTACAGCGGTATGTGTATTTTTTCCCTAGGCCATTCTGGTTAAGCGTTTGGAGCAGCAGAAGTGCGAAAAATTTGTTGTCTTCTCAACTATTTTTTAGCTTCAAACTCCCATATCTCGCGAATGGATTAACCTAACCCAAAAATTCCTATTGCATCTGAAAGTAGAAACTCGCCCGATTACAACGGTATGTGTATTTTTTCCCTAGGCCATTCTGGTTAAGCGTTTGGAGCAGCAGAATTTCGAAAAATTTTTTGCCATCTCAACCATTTCTTGGCTTCAAACTCCCATATCTCGCGAACGGATTGACCTAACCCAAAAATTCCTATTGTATCTGAAAGTAGAAACTCGCCCGATTACAACGGTATGTGTATTTTTTCACTAGGCCATTCTGGTTAAGCGTTTGGAGCAGCAGAATTGCGAAAAATTTTTTGCCTTCTCAACCATTTCTTGGATTCAAACTCCCATATCTCGCGAACGGATTGACCTAACCCAAAAATTCCTGTTGCATCTGAAAGTAGAAACTCGCCCGATTACAACGGTGTGTGCATTTTTTCCCTAGCCCATTCTGGTTAAGCGTTTGGAGCAGCAGAATTGCGAAAAATTTTTTGCCTTCTCAACCATTTCTTGGCTTCAAACTCCCATATCTCGCGAACGGATTGACCTAACCCAAAAATTCCTATTGCATCTGAAAGTAGAAACTCGCCATATTACAGTGGTATATGTATTTTTTCCCCAGGCCATTCTGGTTAAGCGTTTGGAGCAGCAGAATTGCGAAAAATTTTTTGCCTTCTCAACCATTTCTTGGCTTCAAACTCCCATATCTCGCGAACGGATTGACCTAACCCAAAAATTCCTGTTGCATCTGAAAGTAGAAACTCGCCCGATTACAACGGTGTGTGTATTTTTGCCCTAGCCCATTCTGGTTAAACGTTTGGAGCAGCAGAATTGCGAAAAATTTTTTGCCATCTCAACCATTTCTTGGCTTCAAACTCCCATATCTCGCGAACGGATTGACTTAACCCAAAAATTCCTATTGCATCTGAAAGTAGAAACTCGCCCGATTACAACGGTATGTGTATTTTTTCACTGGGCCATTCTGGTTAAGCGTTTGGAGAAGCAGAATTGCGAAAAATTTTTTGCCTTCTCAACCATTTCTTGGCTTCAAACTCCCATATCTCGCGAACGGATTGACCTAACCCAAAAATTCCTGTTGCATCTGAAAGTAGAAACTCGCCCGATTACAACGGTGTGTGTATTTTTTCCCTAGGCCATTCTGGTTAAGCGTTTGGAGCAGCAGAATTTCGAAAAATTTTTTGCCATCTCAACCATTTCTTGGCTTCAAACTCCCATATCTCGCGAACGGATTGACCTAACCCAAAAATTCCTATT
The DNA here is from genome assembly GCF_051014685.1 of Ptiloglossa arizonensis. Classification (NCBI taxonomy): domain Eukaryota; kingdom Metazoa; phylum Arthropoda; class Insecta; order Hymenoptera; family Colletidae; genus Ptiloglossa; species Ptiloglossa arizonensis. Next base: position 66,226 of record NW_027478738.1, on the reverse strand, counting down.
GCATCTGAAAGTAGAAACTCGCCAGATTACAACGGTATGTGTATTTTTTTACTAGGCCATTCTGGTTAAGCGTTTGGAGCAGCAGAATTGCGAAAAATTTTTTGCCTTCTCAACCATTTCTTGGCTTCAAACTCCCATATCTCGCGAACGGATTGACCTAACCAAAAAATTCCTGTTGCATCTGAAAGTAGAAACTCGCCCGATTGCAACGGTGTGTGTATTTTTTCCCTAGCCCATTCTGGTTAAGCGTTTGGAGCAGCAGAATTGCGCAAAATTTTTTGCCTTCTCAACCATTTCTTGGCTTCAAGCTCCCATATCTCGCGAACGGATTGACCTAACCCAAAAATTCCTATTGCATCTGAAAGTAGAAACTCGCCCGATTACAACGGTATGTGTATTTTTTCCCCTGGCCATTCTGGTTAAGCGTTTGGAGCAGCATAATTGCGAAAAATTTTTTGCCTTCTCAACCATTTCTTGGCTTCAAACTCCCATATCTCGCGAACGGATTAACCTAACCCAAAAATTCCTGTTGCATCTGAAAGTAGAAACTCGCCCGATTACAACGGTAGGTGCATTTTTTCCCTAGGCCATTCTGGTTAAGCGTTTGGAGCAGCAGAATTTCGAAAAATTTTTTGCCATCTCAACCATCTCTTGGCATCAAACTCCCATATCTCGCGAACGGATTGACCTAACCCAAAAATTCCTATTGCATCTGAAAGTAGAAACTCGCCCGATTACAACGGTATGTGTATTTTTTCCCTAGGCCATTCTGGTTAAGCGTTTGGAGCAGCAGAATTGCGAAAAATGTTTTGCCTTCTCAACCATTTCTTGGCTTCAAACTCCCATATCTCGCGAACGGATTGACCTATCCCAAAAATTCCTATTGCATCTGAAAGTAGAAACTCGCCCGATTACAACGGTATGTGTATTTTTTCACTAGGCCATTCTGGTTAAGCGTTTGGAGCAGCAGAATTGCGAAAAATTTTTTGCCTTCTCAACCATTTCTTGGCTTCAAACTCCCATATCTCGCGAACGGATTGACCTAACCCAAAAATTCCTGTTGCATCTGAAAGTAGAAACTCGCCCGATTACAACGGTGTGTGTATTTTTTCCCTAGCCCATTCTGGTTAAGCGTTTGGAGCAGCAGAATTGCGAAAAATTTTTTGCCTTCTCAACCATTTCTTGGCTTCAAACTCCCATATCTCGCGAACGGATTGACCTAACCCAAAAATTCCTATTGCATCTGAAAGTAGAAACTCGCCATATTACAGTGGTATATGTATTTTTTCCCCAGGCCATTCTGGTTAAGCGTTTGGAGCAGCAGAATTGCGAAAAATTTTTTGCCTTCTCAACCATTTCTTGGCTTCAAACTCCCATATCTCGCGAACGGATTGACCTAACCCAAAAATTCCTGTTGCATCTGAAAGTAGAAACTCGCCCGATTACAACGGTGTGTGTATTTTTGCCCTAGCCCATTCCGGTTAAACGTTTGGAGCAGCAGAATTGCGAAAAGTTTTTTGCCATCTCAACCATTTCTTGGCTTCAAACTCCCATATCTCGCGAACGGATTGACTTAACCCAAAAATTCCTATTGCATCTGAAAGTAGAAACTCGCCCGATTACAACGGTATGTGTATTTTTTCCCCAGGCCATTCTGGTTAAGCGTTTGGAGCAGCATAATTACGAAAAATTTTTTGCCTTCTCAACCATTTCTTGGCTTCAAACTCCCATATCTCGCGAACGGATTGACCTAACCCAAAAATTCCTGTTGCGTCTGAAAGTAGAAACTCGCCCGATTACAACGGTAGGTGCATTTTTTCCCTAGGCCATTCTGGTTAAGCGTTTGGAGCAGCAGAATTTCGAAAAATTTTTTGCCATCTCAACCATTTCTTGGCATCAAACTCCCATATCTCGCGAACGGATTGACCTAACCCAAAAATTCCTGTTGCATCTGAAAGTTGAAACTCGCCCGATTACAACGGTATGTGTATTTTTTCCCTAGGCCATTCTGGTTAAGCGTTTGGAGCAGCAGAATTTCGAAAAATTTTTTGCCATCTCAACCATTTCTTGGCATCAAACTCCCATATCTCGCGAACGGATTGACCTAACCCAAAAATTCCTATTGCATCTGAAAGTAGAAACTCGCCCGATTACAACGGTATGTGTATTTTTTCCCTAGGCCATTCTGGTTAAGCGTTTGGAGCAGCAGAATTGCGAAAAATTTTTTGCCTTCTCAACCATTTCTTGGCTTCAAACTCCCATATCTCGCGAACGGATTGACCTAACCCAAAAATTCCTGTTGCATCTGAAAGTAGGAACTCGCCCGATTACAACGGTATGTGTATTTTTTCCCTAGGCCATTCTGGTTAAGCGTTTGGAGCAGCAGAATTGCGAAAAATTTTTTGCCTTCTCAACCATTTCTTGGCTTCAAACTCCCATATCTCGCGAACGGATTGACCTAACCCAAAAATTCCTGTTGCATCTGAAAGTAGAAACTCGCCCGATTACAACGGTATGTTTATTTTTTCCCTAGGCCATTCTGGTTAAGCGTTTGGAGCAGCAGAATTGCGAAAAATTTTTTGCCTTCTCAACCATTTCTTGGCTTCAAACTCCCATATCTCGCGAACGGATTGACCTAACCCAAAAATTCCTGTTGCGTCTGAAAGTAGAAACTCGCCCGATTACAACGGTATGTGTATTTTTTCCCTATGCCATTCTGGTTAAGCGTTTGGAGCAGCAGAAGTGCGAAAAATTTGTTGTTTTCTCAACTATTTTTTAGCTTCAAACTCCCATATCTCGCGAAGGGATTGACCTAACCAAAAAATTCCTGTTGCATCTGAAAGTAGAAACTCGCCCGATTACAACGGTATGTGTATTTTTTCCCTAGTCCATTCTGGTTAGGCGTTAGGAGCAGCAGAATTGCGAAAAATTTTTTGCCTTCTCAACTATTTCTTAGCTTCAAACTCCCATATCTCGCGAACGGATTGACCTAACCCAAAAATTCCTATTGCATCTGAAAGTAGAAACTCGCCCGATTACAACGGTATGTGTATTTATTCCCTAGGCCATTCTGGTTAAGCGTTTGGAGCAGCAGAATTACGAAAAATTTTTTGCCTTCTCAACCATTTCTTGGCATCAAACTCCCATATCTCGCGAACGGATTGACCTAACCCAAAAATTCCTGTTGCGTCTGAAAGTAGAAACTCGCCCGATTACAACGGTATGTTTATTTTTTCCCTAGGCCATTCTGGTTAAGCGTTTGGAGCAGCAGAATTGCGAAAAATTTTTTGCCTTCTCAACCGTTTCTTGGCTTCAAACTCCCATATCTCGCGAACGGATTGACCTAACCCAAAAATTCCTGTTGCGTCTGAAAGTAGAAACTCGCCCGATTACAACGGTATGTGTATTTTTTCCCTATGCCATTCTGGTTAAGCGTTTGGAGCAGCAGAAGTGCGAAAAATTTGTTGTTTTCTCAACTATTTTTTAGCTTCAAACTCCCATATCTCGCGAAGGGATTGACCTAACCCAAAAATTCCTGTTGCATCTGAAAGTAGAAACTCGCCCGATTACAACGGTATGTGTATTTTTTCCCTAGTCCCTTCTGGTTAGGCGTTAGGAGCAGCAGAATTGCGAAAAATTTTTTGCCTTCTCAACTATTTTTTAGCTTCAAACTCCCATATCTCGCGAACGGATTGACCTAACCCAAAAATTCCTATTGCATCTGAAAGTAGAAACTCGCCCGATTACAACGGTATGTGTATTTATTCCCTAGGCCATTCTGGTTAAGCGTTTGGAGCAGCAGAATTACGAAAAATTTTTTGCCTTCTCAAACATTTCTTGGCTTCAAACTCCCATATCTCGCGAACGGATTGACCTAACCCAAAAATTCCTGTTGCATCTGAAAGTAGAAACTAGCCCGATTACAACGGTATGTGTATTTTTTCCCTATGCCATTCTGGTTAAGCGTTTGGAGCAGCAGAAGTGCGAAAAATTTGTTGTTTTCTCAACTATTTTTTAGCTTCAAACTCCCATATCTCGCGAAGGGATTGACCTAACCCAAAAATTCCTGTTGCATCTGAAAGTAGAAACTCGCCCGATTACAACGGTATGTGTATTTTTTCCCTAGTCCATTCTGGTTAGGCGTTAGGAGCAGCAGAATTGCGAAAAATTTTTTGCCTTCTCAACTATTTTTTAGCTTCAAACTCCCATATCTCGCGAACGGATTGACCTAACCCAAAAATTCCTATTGCATCTGAAAGTAGAAACTCGCCCGATTACAACGGTATGTGTATTTATTCCCTAGGCCATTCTGGTTAAGCGTTTGGAGCAGCAGAATTACGAAAAATTTTTTGCCTTCTCAAACATTTCTTGGCTTCAAACTCCCATATCTCGCGAACGGATTGACCTAACCCAAAAATTCCTGTTGCATCTGAAAGTAGAAACTAGCCCGATTACAACGGTATATGTATTTTTTCCCTAGGCCATTCTGGTTAAGCGTTTGGAGCAGCAGAATTGCGAAAAATTTTTTGCCTTCTCAACCATTTCTTGGCTTCAAACTCCCATATCTCGCGAACGGATTGACCTAACCCAAAAATTCCTATTGCATCTGAAAGTAGAAACTCGCCCGATTACAACGGTATGTGTATTTTTTCCCTAGGCCATTCTGGTTAAGCGTTTGGAGCAGCAGAATTGCGAAAAATTTTTTGTCTTCTCAACTATTTTTTAGCTTCAAACTCCCATATCTCGCGAACGGATTGACCTAACCCAAAAATTCCTGTTGCATCTGAAAGTAGAAACTCGCCCGATTACAACGGTATGTGTATTTTTTCCCTAGTCCATTCTGGTTAGGCGTTAGGAGCAGCAGAATTGCGAAAAATTTTTTGCCTTCTCAATCATTGCTTGGCTTCAAACCACCATATCTCGCGAATGGATTGACCTAACCCAAAAATTCCTATTGCATCTGAAAGTAGATACTCGCCCGATTACAGCGGTATGTGTATTTTGTCCCTAGGCCATTCTGGTTAAGCGTTTGGAGCAGCAGAATTGCGAAAAATTTTTTGCCTTCTCAACCATTTCTTGGCTTCAAACTCCCATATCTCGCGAACGCATTGACCTAACCCAAAAATTCCTGTTGCATCTGAAAGTAGAAACTCGCCCGATTACAACGGTATGTTTTTTTTTTCCCTAGGCCATTCTGGTTAAGCGTTTGGAGCAGCAGAATTGCGAAAAATTTTTTGCCTTCTCAATCATTTCTTGGCTTCAAACCACCATATCTCGCGAATGGATTGACCTAACCCAAAAATTCCTATTGCATCTGAAAGTAAAAACTCGCCCGATTACAGCGGTATGTGTATTTTGTCCCTAGGCCATTCTGGTTAAGCGTTTGGAGCAGCAGAATTGCGAAAAATTTTTTGCCTTCTCAACCATTTCTTGGCTTCAAACTCCCATATCTCGCGAACGGATTGACCTAACCCAAAAATTCCTGTTGCATCTGAAAGTAGAAACTCGCCCGATTACAACGGTATGTGTATTTTTTCCCTAGGCCATTCTGGTTAAGCGTTTGGAGCAGCAGAATTACGAAAAATTTTTTGCCTTCTCAAACATTTCTTGGCTTCAAACTCCCATATCTCGCGAACGGATTGACCTAACCCAAAAATTCCTGTTGCATCTGAAAGTAGAAACTCGCCCGATTACAACGGTATGTGTATTTTTTCCCTAGGCCATTCTGGTTAAGCGTTTGGAGCAGCAGAATTGCGAAAAATTTTTTGTCTTCTCAACTATTTTTTAGCTTCAAACTCCCATATCTCGCGAACGGATTGACCTAACCCAAAAATTCCTGTTGCATCTGAAAGTAGAAACTCGCCCGATTACAACGGTATGTGTATTTTTTCCCTAGTCCATTCTGGTTAGGCGTTAGGAGCAGCAGAATTGCGAAAAATTTTTTGCCTTCTCAATCATTTCTTGGCTTCAAACCACCATATCTCGCGAATGGATTGACCTAACCCAAAAATTCCTATTGCATCTGAAAGTAGAAACTCGCCCGATTACAGCGGTATGTGTATTTTGTCCCTAGGCCATTCTGGTTAAGCGTTTGGAGCAGCAGAATTGCGAAAAATTTTTTGCCTTCTCAACCATTTCTTGGCTTCAAACTCCCATATCTCGCGAACGCATTGACCTAACCCAAAAATTCCTGTTGCATCTGAAAGTAGAAACTCGCCCGATTACAACGGTATGTGTATTTTTTCCCTAGGCCATTCTGGTTAAGCGTTTGGAGCAGCAGAATTGCGAAAAATTTTTTGCCTTCTCAATCATTTCTTGGCTTCAAACCACCATATCTCGCGAATGGATTGACCTAACCCAAAAATTCCTATTGCATCTGAAAGTAAAAACTCGCCCGATTACAGCGGTATGTGTATTTTGTCCCTAGGCCATTCTGGTTAAGCGTTTGGAGCAGCAGAATTGCGAAAAATTTTTTGCCTTCTCAACCATTTCTTGGCTTCAAACTCCCATATCTCGCGAACGGATTGACCTAACCCAAAAATTCCTATTGCATCTGAAAGTAGAAACTCGCCCGATTACAACGGTATGTGTATTTTTTCCCTAGGCCATTCTGGTTAAGCGTTTGGAGCAGCAGAATTGCGAAAAATTTTTTGTCTTCTCAACTATTTTTTAGCTTCAAACTCCCATATCTCGCGAACGGATTGACCTAACCCAAAAATTCCTGTTGCATCTGAAAGTAGAAACTCGCCCGATTACAACGGTATGTGTATTTTTTCCCTAGTCCATTCTGGTTAGGCGTTAGGAGCAGCAGAATTGCGAAAAATTTTTTGCCTTCTCAATCATTTCTTGGCTTCAAACCACCATATCTCGCGAATGGATTGACCTAACCCAAAAATTCCTATTGCATCTGAAAGTAGATACTCGCCCGATTACAGCGGTATGTGTATTTTGTCCCTAGGCCATTCTGGTTAAGCGTTTGGAGCAGCAGAATTGCGAAAAATTTTTTGCCTTCTCAACCATTTCTTGGCTTCAAACTCCCATATCTCGCGAACGCATTGACCTAACCCAAAAATTCCTGTTGCATCTGAAAGTAGAAACTCGCCCGATTACAACGGTATGTGTATTTTTTCCCTAGGCCATTCTGGTTAAGCGTTTGGAGCAGCAGAATTGCGAAAAATTTTTTGCCTTCTCAATCATTTCTTGGCTTCAAACCACCATATCTCGCGAATGGATTGACCTAACCCAAAAATTCCTATTGCATCTGAAAGTAAAAACTCGCCCGATTACAGCGGTATGTGTATTTTGTCCCTAGGCCATTCTGGTTAAGCGTTTGGAGCAGCAGAATTGCGAAAAATTTTTTGCCTTCTCAACCATTTCTTGGCTTCAAACTCCCATATCTCGCGAACGGATTGACCTAACCCAAAAATTCCTGTTGCATCTGAAAGTAGAAACTCGCCCGATTACAACGGCATGTGTATTTTTTCCCTAGGCCATTCTGGTTAAGCGTTTGGAGCAGCAGAATTACGAAAAATTTTTTGCCTTCTCAAACATTTCTTGGCTTCAAACTCCCATATCTCGCGAACGGATTGACCTAACCCAAAAATTCCTGTTGCATCTGAAAGTAGAAACTCGCCCGATTACAACGGTATGTGTATTTTTTCCCTAGGCCATTCTGGTTAAGCGTTTGGAGCAGCAGAATTGCGAAAAATTTTTTGCCTTCTCAACCATTTCTTGGCTTCAAACTCCCATATCTCGCGAACGGATTGACCTAACCCAAAAATTCCTATTGCATCTGAAAGTAGAAACTCGCCCGATTACAGCGGTATGTGTATTTTTTCCCTAGTCCATTCTGGTTAGGCGTTAGGAGCAGCAGAATTGCGAAAAATTTTTTGCCTTCTCAATCATTTCTTGGCTTCAAACCACCATATCTCGCGAATGGATTGACCTAACCCAAAAATTCCTACTGCATCTGAAAGTAGAAACTCGCCCGATTACAGCGGTATGTGTATTTTGTCCCTAGGCCATTCTGGTTAAGCGTTTGGAGCAGCAGAATTGCGAAAAATTTTTTGCCTTCTCAACCATTTCTTGGCTTCAAACTCCCATATCTCGCGAACGGATTGACCTAACCCAAAAATTCCTGTTGCATCTGAAAGTAGAAACTCGCCCGATTACAACGGTATGTGTATTTTTTCCCTAGGCCATTCTGGTTAAGCGTTTGGAGCAGCAGAATTACGAAAAATTTTTTGCCTTCTCAAACATTTCTTGGCTTCAAACTCCCATATCTCGCGAACGGATTGACCTAACCCAAAAATTCCTGTTGCATCTGAAAGTAGAAACTAGCCCGATTACAACGGTATGTGTATTTTTTCCCTAGGCCATTCTGGTTAAGCGTTTGGAGCAGCAGAATTGCGAAAAATTTTTTGCCTTCTCAACCATTTCTTGGCTTCAAACTCCCATATCTCGCGAACGGATTGACCTAACCCAAAAATTCCTATTGCATCTGAAAGTAGAAACTCGCCCGATTACAACGGTATGTGTATTTTTTCCCTAGGCCATTCTGGTTAAGCGTTTGGAGCAGCAGAATTGCGAAAAATTTTTTGTCTTCTCAACTATTTTTTAGCTTCAAACTCCCATATCTCGCGAACGGATTGACCTAACCCAAAAATTCCTGTTGCATCTGAAAGTAGAAACTCGCCCGATTACAACGGTATGTGTATTTTTTCCCTAGTCCATTCTGGTTAGGCGTTAGGAGCAGCAGAATTGCGAAAAATTTTTTGCCTTCTCAATCATTTCTTGGCTTCAAACCACCATATCTCGCGAATGGATTGACCTAACCCAAAAATTCCTATTGCATCTGAAAGTAGAAACTCGCCCGATTACAGCGGTATGTGTATTTTGTCCCTAGGCCATTCTGGTTAAGCGTTTGGAGCAGCAGAATTGCGAAAAATTTTTTGCCTTCTCAACCATTTCTTGGCTTCAAACTCCCATATCTCGCGAACGGATTGACCTAACCCAAAAATTCCTATTGCATCTGAAAGTAGAAACTCGCCCGATTACAACGGTATGTGTATTTTTTCCCTAGGCCATTCTGGTTAAGCGTTTGGAGCAGCAGAATTGCGAAAAATTTTTTGCCTTCTCAACCATTTCTTGGCTTCAAACTCCCATATCTCGCGAACGGATTGACCTAACCCAAAAATTCCTATTGCATCTGAAAGTAGAAACTCGCCCGATTACAACGGTATGTGTATTTTTTCCCTAGGCCATTCTGGTTAAGCGTTTGGAGCAGCAGAATTGCGAAAAATTTTTTGTCTTCTCAACTATTTTTTAGCTTCAAACTCCCATATCTCGCGAACGGATTGACCTAACCCAAAAATTCCTGTTGCATCTGAAAGTAGAAACTCGCCCGATTACAACGGTATGTGTATTTTTTCCCTAGTCCATTCTGGTTAGGCGTTAGGAGCAGCAGAATTGCGAAAAATTTTTTGCCTTCTCAACTATTTTTTAGCTTCAAACTCCCATATCTCGCGAACGGATTGACCTAACCCAAAAATTCCTATTGCATCTGAAAGTAGAAACTCGCCCGATTACAACGGTATGTGTATTTATTCCCTAGGCCATTCTGGTTAAGCGTTTGGAGTAGCAGAATTACGAAAAATTTTTTGCCTTCTCAACTATTTTTTAGCTTCAAACTCCCATATCTCGCGAACGGATTGACCTAACCCAAAAATTCCTGTTGCATCTGAAAGTAGAAACTCGCCCGATTACAACGGTATGTGTATTTTTTCCCTAGTCCATTCTGGTTAGGCGTTAGGAGCAGCAGAATTGCGAAAAATTTTTTGCCTTCTCAATCATTTCTTGGCTTCAAACCACCATATCTCGCGAATGGATTGACCTAACCCAAAAATTCCTATTGCATCTGAAAGTAGATACTCGCCCGATTACAGCGGTATGTGTATTTTGTCCCTAGGCCATTCTGGTTAAGCGTTTGGAGCAGCAGAATTGCGAAAAATTTTTTGCCTTCTCAACCATTTCTTGGCTTCAAACTCCCATATCTCGCGAACGCATTGACCTAACCCAAAAATTCCTGTTGCATCTGAAAGTAGAAACTCGCCCGATTACAACGGTATGTGTATTTTTTCCCTAGGCCATTCTGGTTAAGCGTTTGGAGCAGCAGAATTGCGAAAAATTTTTTGCCTTCTCAATCATTTCTTGGCTTCAAACCACCATATCTCGCGAATGGATTGACCTAACCCAAAAATTCCTATTGCATCTGAAAGTAAAAACTCGCCCGATTACAGCGGTATGTGTATTTTGTCCCTAGGCCATTCTGGTTAAGCGTTTGGAGCAGCAGAATTGCGAAAAATTTTTTGCCTTCTCAACCATTTCTTGGCTTCAAACTCCCATATCTCGCGAACGGATTGACCTAACCCAAAAATTCCTGTTGCATCTGAAAGTAGAAACTCGCCCGATTACAACGGTATGTGTATTTTTTCCCTAGGCCATTCTGGTTAAGCGTTTGGAGCAGCAGAATTACGAAAAATTTTTTGCCTTCTCAAACATTTCTTGGCTTCAAACTCCCATATCTCGCGAACGGATTGACCTAACCCAAAAATTCCTGTTGCATCTGAAAGTAGAAACTCGCCCGATTACAACGGTATGTGTATTTTTTCCCTAGGCCATTCTAGTTAAGCGTTTGGAGCAGCAGAATTGCGAAAAATTTTTTGCCTTCTCAACCATTTCTTGGCTTCAAACTCCCATATCTCGCGAACGGATTGACCTAACCCAAAAATTCCTACTGCATCTGAAAGTAGAAACTCGCCCGATTACAGCGGTATGTGTATTTTTTCCCTACTCCATTCTGGTTAAGCGTTTGGAGCAGCAGAATTGCGAAAAATTTTTTGCCTTCTCAACCATTTCTTGGCTTCAAACTCCCATATCTCGCGAACGGATTGACCTAACCCAAAAATTCCTATTGCATCTGAAAGTAGAAACTCGCCCGATTACAACGGTATGTGTATTTTTTCCCTAGGCCATTCTGGTTAAGCGTTTGGAGCAGCAGAATTGCGAAAAATTTTTTGTCTTCTCAACTATTTTTTAGCTTCAAACTCCCATATCTCGCGAACTGATTGACCTAACCCAAAAATTCCTGTTGCATCTGAAAGTAGAAACTCGCCCGATTACAACGGTATGTGTATTTTTTCCCTAGTCCATTCTGGTTAGGCGTTAGGAGCAGCAGAATTGCGAAAAATTTTTTGCCTTCTCAATCATTTCTTGGCTTCAAACCACCATATCTCGCGAATGGATTGACCTAACCCAAAAATTCCTACTGCATCTGAAAGTAGAAACTCGCCCGATTACAGCGGTATGTGTATTTTGTCCCTAGGCCATTCTGGTTAAGCGTTTGGAGCAGCAGAATTGCGAAAAATTTTTTGCCTTCTCAACCATTTCTTGGCTTCAAACTCCCATATCTCGCGAACGGATTGACCTAACCCAAAAATTCCTGTTGCATCTGAAAGTAGAAACTCGCCCGATTACAACGGTATGTGTATTTTTTCCCTAGGCCATTCTGGTTAAGCGTTTGGAGCAGCAGAATTACGAAAAATTTTTTGCCTTCTCAAACATTTCTTGGCTTCAAACTCCCATATCTCGCGAACGGATTGACCTAACCCAAAAATTCCTGTTGCATCTGAAAGTAGAAACTAGCCCGATTACAACGGTATGTGTATTTTTTCCCTAGGCCATTCTGGTTAAGCGTTTGGAGCAGCAGAATTGCGAAAAATTTTTTGCCTTCTCAACCATTTCTTGGCTTCAAACTCCCATATCTCGCGAACGGATTGACCTAACCCAAAAATTCCTATTGCATCTGAAAGTAGAAACTCGCCCGATTACAACGGTATGTGTATTTTTTCCCTAGGCCATTCTGGTTAAGCGTTTGGAGCAGCAGAATTGCGAAAAATTTTTTGTCTTCTCAACTATTTTTTAGCTTCAAACTCCCATATCTCGCGAACGGATTGACCTAACCCAAAAATTCCTGTTGCATCTGAAAGTAGAAACTCGCCCGATTACAACGGTATGTGTATTTTTTCCCTAGTCCATTCTGGTTAGGCGTTAGGAGCAGCAGAATTGCGAAAAATTTTTTGCCTTCTCAATCATTTCTTGGCTTCAAACCACCATATCTCGCGAATGGATTGACCTAACCCAAAAATTCCTATTGCATCTGAAAGTAGAAACTCGCCCGATTACAGCGGTATGTGTATTTTGTCCCTAGGCCATTCTGGTTAAGCGTTTGGAGCAGCAGAATTGCGAAAAATTTTTTGCCTTCTCAACCATTTCTTGGCTTCAAACTCCCATATCTCGCGAACGGATTGACCTAACCCAAAAATTCCTATTGCATCTGAAAGTAGAAACTCGCCCGATTACAACGGTATGTGTATTTTTTCCCTAGGCCATTCTGGTTAAGCGTTTGGAGCAGCAGAATTGCGAAAAATTTTTTGCCTTCTCAACCATTTCTTGGCTTCAAACTCCCATATCTCGCGAACGGATTGACCTAACCCAAAAATTCCTATTGCATCTGAAAGTAGAAACTCGCCCGATTACAACGGTATGTGTATTTTTTCCCTAGGCCATTCTGGTTAAGCGTTTGGAGCAGCAGAATTGCGAAAAATTTTTTGTCTTCTCAACTATTTTTTAGCTTCAAACTCCCATATCTCGCGAACGGACTGACCTAACCCAAAAATTCCTGTTGCATCTGAAAGTAGAAACTCGCCCGATTACAACGGTATGTGTATTTTTTCCCTAGTCCATTCTGGTTAGGCGTTAGGAGCAGCAGAATTGCGAAAAATTTTTTGCCTTCTCAACTATTTTTTAGCTTCAAACTCCCATATCTCGCGAACGGATTGACCTAACCCAAAAATTCCTATTGCATCTGAAAGTAGAAACTCGCCCGATTACAACGGTATGTGTATTTATTCCCTAGGCCATTCTGGTTAAGCGTTTGGAGTAGCAGAATTACGAAAAATTTTTTGCCTTCTCAACTATTTTTTAGCTTCAAACTCCCATATCTCGCGAACGGATTGACCTAACCCAAAAATTCCTGTTGCATCTGAAAGTAGAAACTCGCCCGATTACAACGGTATGTGTATTTTTTCCCTAGTCCATTCTGGTTAGGCGTTAGGAGCAGCAGAATTGCGAAAAATTTTTTGCCTTCTCAATCATTTCTTGGCTTCAAACCACCATATCTCGCGAATGGATTGACCTAACCCAAAAATTCCTATTGCATCTGAAAGTAGATACTCGCCCGATTACAGCGGTATGTGTATTTTGTCCCTAGGCCATTCTGGTTAAGCGTTTGGAGCAGCAGAATTGCGAAAAATTTTTTGCCTTCTCAACCATTTCTTGGCTTCAAACTCCCATATCTCGCGAACGCATTGACCTAACCCAAAAATTCCTGTTGCATCTGAAAGTAGAAACTCGCCCGATTACAACGGTATGTGTATTTTTTCCCTAGGCCATTCTGGTTAAGCGTTTGGAGCAGCAGAATTGCGAAAAATTTTTTGCCTTCTCAATCATTTCTTGGCTTCAAACCACCATATCTCGCGAATGGATTGACCTAACCCAAAAATTCCTATTGCATCTGAAAGTAAAAACTCGCCCGATTACAGCGGTATGTGTATTTTGTCCCTAGGCCATTCTGGTTAAGCGTTTGGAGCAGCAGAATTGCGAAAAATTTTATGCCTTCTCAACCATTTCTTGGCTTCAAACTCCCATATCTCGCGAACGGATTGACCTAACCCAAAAATTCCTGTTGCATCTGAAAGTAGAAACTCGCCCGATTACAACGGTATGTGTATTTTTTCCCTAGGCCATTCTGGTTAAGCGTTTGGAGCAGCAGAATTACGAAAAATTTTTTGCCTTCTCAAACATTTCTTGGCTTCAAACTCCCATATCTCGCGAACGGATTGACCTAACCCAAAAATTCCTGTTGCATCTGAAAGTAGAAACTCGCCCGATTACAACGGTATGTGTATTTTTTCCCTAGGCCATTCTGGTTAAGCGTTTGGAGCAGCAGAATTGCGAAAAATTTTTTGCCTTCTCAACCATTTCTTGGCTTCAAACTCCCATATCTCGCGAACGGATTGACCTAACCCAAAAATTCCTACTGCATCTGAAAGTAGAAACTCGCCCGATTACAGCGGTATGTGTATTTTTTCCCTACTCCATTCTGGTTAAGCGTTTGGAGCAGCAGAATTGCGAAAAATTTTTTGCCTTCTCAACCATTTCTTGGCTTCAAACTCCCATATCTCGCGAACGGATTGACCTAACCCAAAAATTCCTATTGCATCTGAAAGTAGAAACTCGCCCGATTACAACGGTATGTGTATTTTTTCCCTAGGCCATTCTGGTTAAGCGTTTGGAGCAGCAGAATTGCGAAAAATTTTTTGTCTTCTCAACTATTTTTTAGCTTCAAACTCCCATATCTCGCGAACTGATTGACCTAACCCAAAAATTCCTGTTGCATCTGAAAGTAGAAACTCGCCCGATTACAACGGTATGTGTATTTTTTCCCTAGTCCATTCTGGTTAGGCGTTAGGAGCAGCAGAATTGCGAAAAATTTTTTGCCTTCTCAATCATTTCTTGGCTTCAAACCACCATATCTCGCGAATGGATTGACCTAACCCAAAAATTCCTACTGCATCTGAAAGTAGAAACTCGCCCGATTACAGCGGTATGTGTATTTTGTCCCTAGGCCATTCTGGTTAAGCGTTTGGAGCAGCAGAATTGCGAAAAATTTTTTGCCTTCTCAACCATTTCTTGGCTTCAAACTCCCATATCTCGCGAACGGATTGACCTAACCCAAAAATTCCTGTTGCATCTGAAAGTAGAAACTCGCCCGATTACAACGGTATGTGTATTTTTTCCCTAGGCCATTCTGGTTAAGCGTTTGGAGCAGCAGAATTACGAAAAATTTTTTGCCTTCTCAAACATTTCTTGGCTTCAAACTCCCATATCTCGCGAACGGATTGACCTAACCCAAAAATTCCTGTTGCATCTGAAAGTAGAAACTAGCCCGATTACAACGGTATGTGTATTTTTTCCCTAGGCCATTCTGGTTAAGCGTTTGGAGCAGCAGAATTGCGAAAAATTTTTTGCCTTCTCAACCATTTCTTGGCTTCAAACTCCCATATCTCGCGAACGGATTGACCTAACCCAAAAATTCCTATTGCATCTGAAAGTAGAAACTCGCCCGATTACAACGGTATGTGTATTTTTTCCCTAGGCCATTCTGGTTAAGCGTTTGGAGCAGCAGAATTGCGAAAAATTTTTTGTCTTCTCAACTATTTTTTAGCTTCAAACTCCCATATCTCGCGAACGGATTGACCTAACCCAAAAATTCCTGTTGCATCTGAAAGTAGAAACTCGCCCGATTACAACGGTATGTGTATTTTTTCCCTAGTCCATTCTGGTTAGGCGTTAGGAGCAGCAGAAATGCGAAAAATTTTTTGCCTTCTCAATCATTTCTTGGCTTCAAACCACCATATCTCGCGAATGGATTGACCTAACCCAAAAATTCCTATTGCATCTGAAAGTAGAAACTCGCCCGAGTACAGCGGTATGTGTATTTTGTCCCTAGGCCATTCTGGTTAAGCGTTTGGAGCAGCAGAATTGCGAAAAATTTTTTGCCTTCTCAACCATTTCTTGGCTTCAAACTCCCATATCTCGCGAACGCATTGACCTAACCCAAAAATTCCTGTTGCGTCTGAAAGTAGAAACTCGCCCGATTACAACGGTATGTGTATTTTTTCCCTAGGCCATTCTGGTTAAGCGTTTGGAGCAGCAGAATTGCGAAAAATTTTTTGCCTTCTCAATCATTTCTTGGCTTCAAACCACCATATCTCGCGAATGGATTGACCTAACCCAAAAATTCCTATTGCATCTGAAAGTAAAAACTCGCCCGATTACAGCGGTATGTGTATTTTGTCCCTAGGCCATTCTGGTTAAGCGTTTGGAGCAGCAGAATTGCGAAAAATTTTTTGCCTTCTCAACCATTTCTTGGCTTCAAACTCCCATATCTCGCGAACGGATTGACCTAACCCAAAAATTCCTATTGCATCTGAAAGTAGAAACTCGCCCGATTACAACGGTATGTGTATTTTTTCCCTAGGCCATTCTGGTTAAGCGTTTGGAGCAGCAGAATTGCGAAAAATTTTTTGCCTTCTCAACCATTTCTTGGCTTCAAACTCCCATATCTCGCGAACGGATTGACCTAACCCAAAAATTCCTATTGCATCTGAAAGTAGAAACTCGCCCGATTACAACGGTATGTGTATTTTTTCCCTAGGCCATTCTGGTTAAGCGTTTGGAGCAGCAGAATTGCGAAAAATTTTTTGTCTTCTCAACTATTTTTTAGCTTCAAACTCCCATATCTCGCGAACGGATTGACCTAACCCAAAAATTCCTGTTGCATCTGAAAGTAGAAACTCGCCCGATTACAACGGTATGTGTATTTTTTCCCTAGTCCATTCTGGTTAGGCGTTAGGAGCAGCAGAATTGCGAAAAATTTTTTGTCTTCTCAACTATTTTTTAGCTTCAAACTCCCATATCTCGCGAACGGATTGACCTAACCCAAAAATTCCTGTTGCATCTGAAAGTAGAAACTCGCCCGATTACAACGGTATGTGTATTTTTTCCCTAGTCCATTCTGGTTAGGCGTTAGGAGCAGCAGAATTGCGAAAAATTTTTTGCCTTCTCAATCATTTCTTGGCTTCAAACCACCATATCTCGCGAATGGATTGACCTAACCCAAAAATTCCTATTGCATCTGAAAGTAGAAACTCGCCCGATTACAACGGTATGTGTATTTTTTCCCTAGGCCATTCTGGTTAAGCGTTTGGAGCAGCAGAATTGCGAAAAATTTTTTGCCTTCTCAACCATTTCTTGGCTTCAAACTCCCATATCTCGCGAACGGATTGACCTAACCCAAAATTCCTACTGCATCTGAAAGTAGAAACTCGCCCGATTACAACGGCATGTGTATTTTTTCCCTAGACCATTCTGGTTAAGCGTTAGGAGCAGCAGAATTGCGAAAAATTTTTTGCCTTCTCAACCATTTCTTGGCTTCAAACTCCCATATCTCGCGAACGGATTGACCTAACCCAAAAATTCTTGTTGCATCTGAAAGTAGAAACTCGCCCGATTACAACGGTATGTTTATTTTTTCCCCGGGCCATTCTGGTTATACGTTTGGAGCAGCAGAATTGCGAAAAATATTTTGCCTTCTCAACCATTTCTTGGCTTCAGTCTCCCATATCTCGCGAACGGATTGACCTACCCCAAAAGTTCCTGTTGAGTCTGAAAATAGAAACTCGCCCGATTACAACGGTATGTGTATTTTTTCCCTAGTCCATTCTGGTTAGGCGTTAGGAGCAGCAGAATTGCGAAAAATTTTTTGCCTTCTCAACCATTTCTTGGCTTCAGACTCCCATATCTCGCGAACGGATTGACCTAACCCAAAAGTTCCTGTTGCGTCTGAAAGTAGAAACTCGCCCGATTACAACGGTATGTGTATTTTTTCCCTATGCCATTCTGGTTAAGCGTTTGGAGCAGCAGAAGTGCGAAAAATTTGTTGTCTTCTCAACTATTTTTTAGCTTCAAACTCCCATATCTCGCGAAGGGATTGACCTAACCCAAAAATTCCTGTTGCATCTGAAAGTAGAAACTCGCCCGATTACAACGGTATGTGTATTTTTTCCCTAGTCCATTCTGGTTAGGCGTTAGGAGCAGCAGAATTGCGAAAAATTTTTTGCCTTCTCAACTATTTTTTAGCTTCAAACTCCCATATCTCGCGAACGGATTGACCTAACCCAAAAATTCCTATTGCATCTGAAAGTAGAAACTCGCCCGATTACAACGGTATGTGTATTTTTTCCCTAGGCCATTCTGGTTAAGCGTTTGGAGCAGCAGAATTTCGAAAAATTTTTTGCCATCTCAACCATTTCTTGGCTTCAAACTCCCATATCTCGCGAACGGATTGACCTAACCCAAAAATTCCTATTGCATCTGAAAGTAGAAACTCGCCCGATTACAACGGTATGTGTATTTTTTCACTAGGCCATTCTGGTTAAGCGTTTGGAGCAGCAGAATTGCGAAAAATTTTTTGCCTTCTCAAACATTTCTTGGCTTCAAACTCCCATATCTCGCGAACGGATTGACCTAACCCAAAAATTGCTACTGCATCTGAAAGTAGAAACTCGCCCGATTACAGCGGTACGTGTATTTTTTCCCTACTCCATTCTGGTTAAGCGTTTGGAGCAGCAGAATTGCGAAAAATTTTTTGCCTTCTCAACCATTTCTTGGCTTCAAACTCCCATATCTCGCGAACGGATTGACCTAACCCAAAAATTCCTGTTGCGTCTGAAAGTAGAAACTCGCCCGATTACAACGGTATGTGTATTTTTTCCCTAGACCATTCTGGTTAAGCGTTTGGAGCAGCTGAATTGCGAAAAATTTGTTGTCTTTTCAACTATTTTTTAGCTTCAAACTCCCATATCTCGCGAACGGATTGACCTAACCCAAAAATTCCTACTGCATCTGAAAGTAGAAACTCGCCCGATTACAACGGTATGTGTATTTTTTCCCTAGTCCATTCTGGTTAGGCGTTAGGAGCAGCAGAATTGCGAAAAATTTTTTGCCTTCTCAATCATTTCTTGGCTTCAAACCACCATATCTCGCGAATGGATTGACCTAACCCAAAAATTCCTATTGCATCTGAAAGTAGAAACTCGCCCGATTACAACGGTATGTGTATTTTTTCCCTAGGCCATTCTGGTTAAGCGTTTGGAGCAGCAGAATTGCGAAAAATTTTTTGCCTTCTCAACCATTTCTTGGCTTCAAACTCCCATATCTCGCGAACGGATTGACCTAACCCAAAAATTCCTACTGCATCTGAAAGTAGAAACTCGCCCGATTACAACGGCATGTGTATTTTTTCCCTAGGCCATTCTGGTTAAGCGTTTGGAGCAGCAGAATTGCGAAAAATTTTTTGTCTTCTCAACCATTTCTTGGCTTCAAACTCCCATATCTCGCGAACGGATTGACCTAACCCAAAAATTCCTGTTGCGTCTGAAAGTAGAAACTCGCCCGATTACAACGGTATGTGTATTTTTTCCCTAGACCATTCTGGTTAAGCGTTAGGAGCAGCAGAATTGCGAAAAATTTTTTGCCTTCTCAACCATTTCTTGGCTTCAAACTCCCATATCTCGCGAACGGATTGACCTAACCCAAAAATTCTTGTTGCATCTGAAAGTAGAAACTCGCCCGATTACAACGGTATGTTTATTTTTTCCCCGGGCCATTCCGGTTATACGTTTGGAGCAGCAGAATTGCGAAAAATATTTTGCCTTCTCAACCATTTCTTGGCTTCAAACCACCATATCTCGCGAACGGATTGACCTAACCCAAAAATTCCTATTGCATCTGAAAGTAGAAACTCGCCCGATTACAACGGTATGTGTATTTTTTGCCGAGGCCATTCTGGTTAAGCCTTTGGAGCAGCAGAATTGCGAAAAATTGTTTGCCTTCTCAACCATTTCTTGGCTTCAAACTCCCATATCTCGCGAACGGATTGACCTAACCCAAAAATTCCTATTGCATCTGAAAGTAGAAACTCGCCCGATTACAACGGTATGTGTATTTTTTCCCTAGGCCATTCTGGTTAAGCGTTTGGAGCAGCAGAATTTCGAAAAATTTTTTGCCATCTCAACCATTTCTTGGCTTCAAACTCCCATATCTCGCGAACGGATTGACCTAACCCAAAAATTCCTATTGCATCTGAAAGTAGAAACTCGCCCGATTACAACGGTATGTGTATTTTTTCACTAGGCCATTCTGGTTAAGCGTTTGGAGCAGCAGAATTGCGAAAAATTTTTTGCCTTCTCAAACATTTCTTGGCTTCAAACTCCCATATCTCGCGAACGGATTGACCTAACCCAAAAATTGCTACTGCATCTGAAAGTAGAAACTCGCCCGATTACAGCGGTACGTGTATTTTTTCCCTACTCCATTCTGGTTAAGCGTTTGGAGCAGCAGAATTGCGAAAAATTTTTTGCCTTCTCAACCATTTCTTGGCTTCAAACTCCCATATCTCGCGAACGGATTGACCTAACCCAAAAATTCCTGTTGCGTCTGAAAGTAGAAACTCGCCCGATTACAACGGTATGTGTATTTTTTCCCTAGACCATTCTGGTTAAGCGTTTGGAGCAGCTGAATTGCGAAAAATTTGTTGTCTTCTCAACTATTTTTTAGCTTCAAACTCCCATATCTCGCGAACGGATTGACCTAACCCAAAAATTCCTACTGCATCTGAAAGTAGAAACTCGCCCGATTACAACGGTATGTGTATTTTTTCCCTAGTCCATTCTGGTTAGGCGTTAGGAGCAGCAGAATTGCGAAAAATTTTTTGCCTTCTCAATCATTTCTTGGCTTCAAACCACCATATCTCGCGAATGGATTGACCTAACCCAAAAATTCCTATTGCATCTGAAAGTAGAAACTCGCCCGATTACAACGGTATGTGTATTTTTTCCCTAGGCCATTCTGGTTAAGCGTTTGGAGCAGCAGAATTGCGAAAAATTTTTTGCCTTCTCAACCATTTCTTGGCTTCAAACTCCCATATCTCGCGAACGGATTGACCTAACCCAAAAATTCCTACTGCATCTGAAAGTAGAAACTCGCCCGATTACAACGGCATGTGTATTTTTTCCCTAGGCCATTCTGGTTAAGCGTTTGGAGCAGCAGAATTGCGAAAAATTTTTTGTCTTCTCAACCATTTCTTGGCTTCAAACTCCCATATCTCGCGAACGGATTGACCTAACCCAAAAATTCCTGTTGCGTCTGAAAGTAGAAACTCGCCCGATTACAACGGTATGTGTATTTTTTCCCTAGACCATTCTGGTTAAGCGTTAGGAGCAGCAGAATTGCGAAAAATTTTTTGCCTTCTCAACCATTTCTTGGCTTCAAACTCCCATATCTCGCGAACGGATTGACCTAACCCAAAAATTCTTGTTGCATCTGAAAGTAGAAACTCGCCCGATTACAACGGTATGTTTATTTTTTCCCCGGGCCATTCCGGTTATACGTTTGGAGCAGCAGAATTGCGAAAAATATTTTGCCTTCTCAACCATTTCTTGGCTTCAAACCACCATATCTCGCGAACGGATTGACCTAACCCAAAAATTCCTATTGCATCTGAAAGTAGAAACTCGCCCGATTACAACGGTATGTTTATTTTTTCCCCGGGCCATTCCGGTTATACGTTTGGAGCAGCAGAATTGCGAAAAATATTTTGCCTTCTCAACCATTTCTTGGCTTCAAACCACCATATCTCGCGAACGGATTGACCTAACCCAAAAATTCCTATTGCATCTGAAAGTAGAAACTCGCCCGATTACAACGGTATGTGTATTTTTTCCCTAGGCCATTCTGGTTAAGCGTTTGGAGCAGCAGAATTGCGAAAAATTTTTTGCCTTCTCAACCATTTCTTGGCTTCAGTCTCCCATATCTCGCGAACGGATTGACCTACCCCAAAAGTTCCTGTTGAGTCTGAAAATAGAAACTCGCCCGATTACAACGGTATGTGTATTTTTTCCCTAGTCCATTCTGGTTAGGCGTTAGGAGCAGCAGAATTGCGAAAAATTTTTTGCCTTCTCAACCATTTCTTGGCTTCAGACTCCCATATCTCGCGAACGGATTGACCTAACCCAAAAGTTCCTGTTGCGTCTGAAAGTAGAAACTCGCCCGATTACAACGGTATGTGTATTTTTTCCCTATGCCATTCTGGTTAAGCGTTTGGAGCAGCAGAAGTGCGAAAAATTTGTTGTCTTCTCAACTATTTTTTAGCTTCAAACTCCCATATCTCGCGAAGGGATTGACCTAACCCAAAAATTCCTGTTGCATCTGAAAGTAGAAACTCGCCCGATTACAACGGTATGTGTATTTTTTCCCTAGTCCATTCTGGTTAGGCGTTAGGAGCAGCAGAATTGCGAAAAATTTTTTGCCTTCTCAACTATTTTTTAGCTTCAAACTCCCATATCTCGCGAACGGATTGTCCTAACCCAAAAATTCCTATTGCATCTGAAAGTAGAAACTCGCCCGATTACAACGGTATGTGTATTTTTTCCCTAGGCCATTCTGGTTAAGCGTTTGGAGCAGCAGAATTTCGAAAAATTTTTTGCCATCTCAACCATTTCTTGGCTTCAAACTCCCATATCTCGCGAACGGATTGACCTAACCCAAAAATTCCTATTGCATCTGAAAGTAGAAACTCGCCCGATTACAACGGTATGTGTATTTTTTCACTAGGCCATTCTGGTTAAGCGTTTGGAGCAGCAGAATTGCGAAAAATTTTTTGCCTTCTCAAACATTTCTTGGCTTCAAACTCCCATATCTCGCGAACGGATTGACCTAACCCAAAAATTGCTACTGCATCTGAAAGTAGAAACTCGCCCGATTACAGCGGTACGTGTATTTTTTCCCTACTCCATTCTGGTTAAGCGTTTGGAGCAGCAGAATTGCGAAAAATTTTTTGCCTTCTCAACCATTTCTTGGCTTCAAACTCCCATATCTCGCGAACGGATTGACCTAACCCAAAAATTCCTGTTGCGTCTGAAAGTAGAAACTCGCCCGATTACAACGGTATGTGTATTTTTTCCCTAGACCATTCTGGTTAAGCGTTTGGAGCAGCTGAATTGCGAAAAATTTGTTGTCTTCTCAACTATTTTTTAGCTTCAAACTCCCATATCTCGCGAACGGATTGACCTAACCCCAAAATTCCTGTTGCATCTGAAAGTAGAAACTCGCCCGATTACAACGGTATGTGAATTTTTTCCCTAGGCCATTCTGGTTAAGCGTTTGGCGCAGCAGAATTGCGAAAAATTTTTTGCCTTCTCAACCATTTCTTGGCTTCAAACTCCCATATCTCGCGAACGGATTGACCTAACCCAAAAATTCCTGTTGCGTCTGAAAGTAGAAACTCGCCCGATTACAACGGTATGTGTATTTCTTCCCTAGACCATTCTGGTTAAGCGTTAGGAGCAGCAGAATTGCGAAAAAATTTTGCCTTCTCAACCATTTCTTGGCTTCAAACTCCCATATCTCGCGAACGGATTGACCTAACCCGAAAATTCCTATTGCATCTGAAAGTAGAAACTCGCCCGATTAGAACGGTGTGTATTTTTTCCCTAGGCCATTCTGGTTAAGCGTTTGGAGCAGCAGAAGTGCGAAAAATTTGTTGTCCTCTCAACTATTTTTTAGCTTCAAACTCCCATATCTCGCGAACGGATTAACCTAACCCAAAAATTCCTGTTGCATCTGAAAGTAGAAACTCGCCCGATTACAACGGTATGTGTATTTTTTCCCTAGGCCATTCTGGTTAAGCGTTTGGAGCAGCTGAATTGCGAAAAATTTGTTGTCTTCTCAACTATTTTTTAGCTTCAAACTCCCATATCTCGCGAACGGATTAACCTAACCCAAAAATTCCTGTTGCATCTGAAAGTAGAAACTCGCCCGATTACAACGGTATGTGTGTTTTTTCCCTAGGCCATTCTGGTTAAGCGTTTGGAGCAGCAGAAGTGCGAAAAATTTGTTGTCTTCTCAACTATTTTTTAGCTTCAAACTCCCATATCTCGCGGACGGATTGACCTAACCCCAAAATTCCTGTTGCATCTGAAAGTAGAAACTCGCCCGATTACAACGGTATGTGAATTTTTTCCCTAGGCCATTCTGGTTAAGCGTTTGGCGCAGCAGAATTGCGAAAAATTTTTTGCCTTCTCAACCATTTCTTGGCTTCAAACTCCCATATCTCGCGAACGGATTGACCTAACCCAAAAATTCCTGTTGCGTCTGAAAGTAGAAACTCGCCCGATTACAACGGTATGTGTATTTTTTCCCTAGACCATTCTGGTTAAGCGTTAGGAGCAGCAGAATTGCGAAAAATTTTTTGCCTTCTCAACCATTTCTTGGCTTCAAACTCCCATATCTCGCGAACGGATTGACCTAACCCAAAAATTCCTATTGCATCTGAAAGTAGAAACTCGCCCGATTACAGCGGTGTGTATTTTTTCCCTAGGCCATTCTGGTTAAGCGTTTGGAACAGCAGAATTGCGAAAAATTTTTTGCCTTCTCAACAATTTCTTGGCTTCAGACTCCCATATCTCGCGAACGGATTGACCTAACCCAAAAATTCCTGTTGCATCTGAAAGTAGAAACTCGCCCGATTACAACGGTATGTGTATTTTTTCCCTAGGCCATTCTGGTTAAGCGTTTGGAGCAGCTGAATTGCGAAAAATTTGTTGTCTTCTCAACTATTTTTTAGCTTCAAACTCCCATATCTCGCGAACGGATTAACCTAACCCAAAAATTCCTGTTGCATCTGAAAGTAGAAACTCGCCCGATTACAGCGGTATGCGTATTTTTTCCCTAGGCCATTCTGGTTAAGCGTTTGGAGCAGCAGAAGTGCGAAAAATTTGTTGTCCTCTCAACTATTTTTTAGCTTCAAACTCCCATATCTCGCGAACGGATTAACCTAACCCAAAAATTCCTGTTGCATCTGAAAGTAGAAACTCGCCCGATTACAACGGTATGTGTATTTTTTCCCTAGGCCATTCTGGTTAAGCGTTTGGAGCAGCTGAATTGCGAAAAATTTGTTGTCTTCTCAACTATTTTTTAGCTTCAAACTCCCATATCTCGCGAACGGATTAACCTAACCCAAAAATTCCTGTTGCATCTGAAAGTAGAAACTCGCCCGATTACAACGGTATGTGTGTTTTTTCCCTAGGCCATTCTGGTTAAGCGTTTGGCGCAGCAGAATTGCGAAAAATTTTTTGCCTTCTCAACCATTTCTTGGCTTCAAACTCCCATATCTCGCGAACGGATTGACCTAACCCAAAAATTCCTGTTGCGTCTGAAAGTAGAAGCTCGCCCGATTACAACGGTATGTGTATTTTTTCCCTAGACCATTCTGGTTAAGCGTTAGGAGCAGCAGAATTGCGAAAAATTTTTTGCCTTCTCAACCATTTCTTGGCTTCAAACTCCCATATCTCGCGAACGGATTGACCTAACCCAAAAATTCCTATTGCATCTGAAAGTAGAAACTCGCCCGATTACAGCGGTGTGTATTTTTTCCCTAGGCCATTCTGGTTAAGCGTTTGGAACAGCAGAATTGCGAAAAATTTTTTGCCTTCTCAACAATTTCTTGGCTTCAGACTCCCATATCTCGCGAACGGATTGACCTAACCAAAAAATTCCTATTGCATCTGAAAGTAGAAACTCGCCCGATTACAGCGGTATGCGTATTTTTTCCCTAGGCCATTCTGGTTAAGCGTTTGGAGCAGCAGAAGTGCGAAAAATTTTTTGTCCTCTCAACTATTTTTTAGCTTCAAACTCCCATATCTCGCGAACGGATTAACCTAACCCAAAAATTCCTGTTGCATCTGAAAGTAGAAACTCGCCCGATTACAACGGTATGTGTGTTTTTTCCCTAGGCCATTCTGGTTAAGCGTTTGGAGCAGCAGAAGTGCGAAAAATTTGTTGTCTTCTCAACTATTTTTTAGCTTCAAACTCCCATATCTCGCGAACGGATTGACCTAACCCCAAAATTCCTGTTGCATCTGAAAGTAGAAACTCGCCCGATTACAACGGTATGTGAATTTTTTCCCTAGGCCATTCTGGTTAAGCGTTTGGCGCAGCAGAATTGCGAAAAATTTTTTGCCTTCTCAACCATTTCTTGGCTTCAAACTCGCATATCTCGCGAACGGATTGACCTAACCCAAAAATTCCTATTGCATCTGAAAGTAGAAGCTCGCCCGATTACAACGGTATGTGTATTTTTCCCCCCGGCCATTCTGGTTAAGCGTTTGGAGCAGCAGAATTGCGAAAAATTTTTTGCCTTCTCAACCATTTCTTGGCTTCAGACTCCCATATCTCGCGAACGGATTAACCTAACCCAAAAATTCCTGTTGCATCTGAATGTAGAAACTCGCCCGATTACAACGGTATGTGTGTTTTTTCCCTAGGCCATTCTGGTTAAGCGTTTGGAGCAGCAGAATTGCGAAAAATTTTTTGCCTTCTCAACCATTTCTTGGCTTCAAACTCCCATATCTCGCGAACGGATTGACCTAACCCAAAAATTACTATTGCATCTGAAAGTAGAAACTCGCCCGATTACAACGGTATGTGTATTTTTACCCTAGGCCATTCTGGATAAGCGTTTGGAGCAGCAGAATTGCGAAAAATTTTTTGCCTTCTCAACCATTTCTTGGCTTCAAACTCGCATATCTCGCGAACGGATTGACCTAACCCAAAAATTCCTATTGCATCTGAAAGTAGAAGCTCGCCCGATTACAACGGTATGTGTATTTTTCCCCCCGGCCATTCTGGTTAAGCGTTTGGAGCAGCAGAATTGCGAAAAATTTTTTGCCTTCTCAACCATTTCTTGGCTTCAGACTCCCATATCTCGCGAACGGGTTAACCTAACCCAAAAATTCCTGTTGCATCTGAATGTAGAAACTCGCCCGATTACAACGGTATGTGTATTTTTCCCCCCGGCCATTCTGGTTAAGCGTTTGGAGCAGCAGAATTGCGAAAAATTTTTTGCCTTCTCAACCATTTCTTGGCTTCAAACTCCCATATCTCGCGAACGGATTGACCTAACCCAAAAATTCCTATTGCATCTGAAAGTAGAAACTCGCCCGATTACAACGGTATGTGTATTTTTTCCCTAGGCCATTCTGGTTAATTGGAGCAGCAGAAGTGCGAAAAATTTGTTGTCTTCTCAACTATTTTTTTTGCTTCAAACTCCCATATCTCGCGAACGGATTGACCTAACCAAAAATTCCTGTTGCATCTGAAAGTAGAAACTCGCCCGATTACAACGGTATGTGTATTTTTTCCCTAGGCCATTCTGGTTAAGCGTTGGAGCAGCAGAATTGCGAAAATGTTTTGCCTTCTCAACCATTTCTTGGCTTCAAACTCCCATATCTCGCGAACGGATTGACCTAACCCAAAAATTCCTATTGCATCTGAAAGTAGAAGCTCGCCCGATTACAACGGTATGTGTATTTTTTCCCTAGGCCATTCTGGTTAAGCGTTTGGAGCAGCAGAATTGCGAAAAATGTTTTGCCTTCTCAACCAATTCTTGGCTTCAAACTCCCATATCTAGCGAACGGATTGACCTAACCCAAAAATTCCTATTGCATCTGAAAGTAGAAACTCGCCCGATTACAACGGAATGTGTATTTTTTCCCTAGCCCATTCTGGTTAAGCGTTTGGAGCAGCAGAATTGCGAAAAATTTTTTGCCTTCTCAACCATTTCTTGGCTTCAAACTCCCATATCTCGCGAACGGATTGACCTAACCCAGAAATTCCTGTTGCATCTGAAAGTAGAAGCTCGCCCGATTACAACGGTATGTGTATTTTTTCCCCGGGCCACTCTGGTTAAACGTTTGGAGCAGCAGAATTCCGAAAAATATTTGCCTTCTCAACCATTTCTTGGCTTCAAACCACCATATCTCGCGAACTGATTGACCTAACCCAAAAATTCCTATTGCATCTGAAAGTAGAAACTCGCCCGATTACAACGGTGTGTGTATTTTTTCCCTAGGCCATGCTGGTTAAGCGTTTGGAGCAGCAGAAGTGCGAAAAATTTGTTGTCTTCTCAACTATTTTTTAGCTTCAAACTCCCATATCTCGCGAACGGATTGACCTAAGCCAAAAATTCCTTTTGCATCTGAAAGTAGAAACTCGCCCGATTACAACGGTATGTGAATTTTTTCCCTAGGCCATTCTGGTTAAGCGTTTGGAGCAGCAGAATTGCGAAAAATTTTTTGCCTTCTCAACCATTTCTTGGCTTCAAACTCCCACATCTCGCGAACGGATTGACCTAACCCAAAAATTCCTATTGCATCTGAAAGTAGAAGCTCGCCCGATTACAACGGTATGTGTATTTTTTCCCTAGGCCATTCTGGTTAAGCGTTTGGAGCAGCAGAATTGCGAAAAATGTTTTGCCTTCTCAACCATTTCTTGGCTTCAAACTCCCATATCTCGCGAACGGATTGACCTAACCCAAAAATTCCTATTGCATATGAAAGTAGAAACTCGCCCGATTACAACGGAATGTGTATTTTTTCCCTAGCCCATTCTGGTTAAGCGTTTGGAGCAGCAGAATTGCGAAAAATTTTTTGCCTTCTCAACCATTTCTTGGCTTCAAACTCCCATATCTTGCGAACGGATTGTCCTAACCCAAAAATTCCTATTGCATCTGAAAGTAGAAACTGGCCGATTACAGCGGTACGTGTATTTTTTCCCTACTCCATTCTGGTTAAGCGTTTGGAGCAGCAGAATTGCGAAAAATTTTTTGCCTTCTCAACCATTTCTTGGCTTCAAACTCCCATATCTCGCGAACGGATTGACCTAACCCAAAAATTCCGGTTGCATCTGAAAGTAGAAACTCGCCAGATTACAACGGTGTGTGTATTTTTTCCCTAGCCCATTCTGGTTAAGCGTTTGGAGCAGCAGAATTGCGAAAAATTTTTTGCCTTCTCAACCATTTCTTTGCTTCAAACTCCCATATCTCGTGAACGGATAGACCTAACCCAAAAATTCCTATTGCATCTGAAAGTAGAAACTCGCCCGATTACAGCGGTACGTGTATTTTTTCCCTACTCCATTCTGGTTAAGCGTTTGGAGCAGCAGAATTGCGAAAAATTTTTTGCCTTCTCAACCATTTCTTGGCTTCAAACTCCCATATCTCGCGAACGGATTGACCTAACCCAAAAATTCCTGTTGCGTCTGAAAGCAGAAACTCGCCCGATTACAACGGTATGCGTGGTTTTTCCCTAGACCATTCTGGTTAAGCGTTAGGAGCAGCAGAATTGCGAAAAATTTTTTGCCTTCTCAACCATTTCTTGGCTTCAAACTCCCATATCTCGCGAACGGATTGACCTAACCCAAATATTCCTGTTGCATCTGAAAGTAGAAACTCGCCCGATTACATCGGTATGTGTATTTTTTCCCTAGGCCATTCTGGTTAAGCGTTTGGAGCAGCAGAATTGCGAAAAATATTTTGCCTTCTCAACCATTTCTTGGCTTCAGTCTCCCATATCTCGCGAACGGATTGACCTAACCCAAAAATTCCTATTGCATCTGAAAGTAGAAACTCGCCCGATTACAACGGTGTGTGTATTTTTTCCCTAGGCCATTCTGGTTAAGCGTTTGGAGCAGCAGAATTGCGAAAAATTTTTTGCCTTCTCAACCATTTCTTGGCTTCAAACTCCCATATCTCGTGAACGGATTGACCTTACCCAAAAATTCCTCCTGCATCTGAAAGTAGAAACTCGCCCGATTACAACGGTATGTGTATTTTTTCACTAGGCCATTCTGGTTAAGCGTTTGGAGCAGCAGAATTGCGAAAAAATTTTTGCCTTCCCAATCATTTCTTGGCTTCAAACTCCCATATCTCGCGAACGGATTGACCTAACCCAAAAATTCCTGTTGCGTCTGAAAGTAGAAACTCGCCCGATTACAACGGTATGCGTGGTTTTTCCCTAGGCCATTCTGGTTAAGCCTTTGGAGCAGCAGAATTGCGAAAAATATTTTGCCTTCTCAACCATTTCTTGACTTCAAACCACCATATCTCGCGAACGGATTGACCTAACCCAAAAATTCCTATTGCATCTGAAAGTAGAAACTCGCCCGATTACAACGGTATGTGTATTTTTTCCCTAGGCCATTCTGGTTAAGCCTTTGGAGCAGCAGAATTGCGAAAATTGTTTGCCTTCTCAACCATTTCTTGGCTTCAAACTCCCATATCTCGCGAACGGATTGACCTGACCCAAAAATTCCTATTGCATCTGAAAGTAGAAACTCGCCCGATTACAACGGTATGTGTATTTTTTCCCTAGGCCATTCTGGTTAAGCGTTTGGAGCAGCAGAATTGCGAAAAATTTTTTCCTTCTCAACCATTTCTTGGCTTCAGACTCCCATATCTCGCGAACGGATTGACCTAAACCAAAAGTTCCTGTTGCGTCTGAAAGTAGAAACTCGCCCGATTACAACGGTATGTGTATTTTCTCCCTAGTCCATTCTGGTTAGGCGTTAGGAGCAGCAGAATTGCGAAAAATTTTTTGCCTTCTCAACCATTTCTTGGCTTCAAACTCCCATATCTCGCGAACGGATTGACCTAACCCAAAAATTCCTATTGCATCTGAAAGTAGAAACACGCCCGATTACAACGGTGTGTGTATTTTTTCCCTAGGCCATTCTGCTTAAGCGTTTGGAGCAGCAGAAGTGCGAAAAATTTGTTGTCTTCTCAAATATTTTTTAGCTTCAAACTCCCATATCTCGCGAACGGATTGACCTAAGCCAAAAATTCCTGTTGCATCTGAAAGTAGAAACTCGCCCGATTACAACAGTCTGTGTATTTTTTCCCTAGGCCATTCTGGTTAAGCGTTTGGAGCAGCAGAATTGCGAAAAATTTTTTGCCTTCTCAACCATTTCTTGGCTTCAAACTCCCATATCTCGCGAACGTATTGACCTAACCCAAAAATTCCTATTGCATCTGAAAGTAGAAACTCGCCCGGTTACAGCGGTACGTGTATTTTTGCCCTACTCCATTCTGGTTAAGCGTTTGGAGCAGCAGAATTGCGAAAAATTTTTTGCCTTCTCAACCATTTCTTGGCTTCAAACTCCCATATCTCGCGAACGGATTGACCTAACCCAAAAATGCCTGTTGCGTCTGAAAGTAGAAACTCGCCCGATTACAACGGTATGCGTGCTTTTTCCCTAGACCATTCTGGTTAAGCGTTAGGAGCAGCAGAATTGCGAAAAATTTTTTGCCTTCTCAACCATTTCTTGGCTTCAAACTCCCATATCTCGCGAACGGATTGACCTAACCCAAAAATTCCTTTTGCATCTGAAAGTAGAAACTCGCCCGATTACAACGGTATGTGTATTTTTTCCCTAGGCCATTCTGGTTAAGCGTTTGGAGCAGCAGAATTGCGAAAAATATTTTGCCTTCTCAACCATTTCTTGGCATCAAACCACCATATCTCGCGAACGGATTGACCTAACCCAAAAATTCCTATTGCATCTGAAAGTAGAAACTCGCCCGATTACATCGGTGTGTGTATTTTTTCCCTAGGCCATTCTGGTTAAGCGTTTGGAGCAGCAGAAGTGCGAAAAATTTGTTGTCTTCTCAACTATTTTTTAGCTTCAAACTCCCATATCTCGCGAACGGATTGACCTAAGCCAAAAATTCCTGTTGCATCTGAAAGTAGAAACTCGCCCGATTACAACGGTATGTGAATTTTTTCCCTAGGCCATTCTGGTTAAGCGTTTGGAGCAGCAGAATTGCGAAAAATTTTTTGCATTCTCAACCATTTCTTGGCTTCAAACTCCCATATCTCGCGAACGGATTGACCTAACCCAAAAATTCCTATTCCATCTAAAAGTAGAAGCTCGCCCGATTACAGCGGTACGTGTATTTTTTCCCTACTCCATTCTGGTTAAGCGTTTGGAGCAGCAGAATTGCGAAAAATTTGTTGCCTTCTCAACCATTTCTTGGCTTCAAACTCCCATATCTCGCGAACGGATTGACCTAACCCAAAAATTCCTGTTGCTTCTGAAAGTAGAAACTCGCCCGATTACAACGGTATGTGAATTTTTTCCCTAGGCCATTCTGGTTAAGCCTTTGGAGCAGCAGAATTGCGAAAAATTTTTTGCATTCTCAACCATTTCTTGGCTTCAAACTCGCATATCTCGCGAACGGATTGACCTAACCCAAAAATTCCTATTCCATCTGAAAGTAGAAACTCGCCCGATTACAGCGGTACGTGTATTTTTTCCCTACTCCATTCTGGTTAAGCGTTTGGAGCAGCAGAATTGCGAAAAATTTGTTGCCTTCTCAACCATTTCTTGGCTTCAAACTCCCATATCTCGCGAACGGATTGACCTAACCCAAAAATTCCTGTTGCGTCTGAAAGTAGAAACTCGCCCGATTACAACGGTATGCGTGGTTTTTCCCTAGACCATTCTGGTTAAGCGTTAGGAGCAGCAGAATTGCGAAAAATTTTTTGCCTTCTCAACCATTTCTTGGCTTCAAACTCCCATATCTCGCGAACGGATTGACCTAACCCAAAAATTCCTGTTGCGTCTGAAAGTAGAAACTCGCCCGATTACAACGGTATGTGAATTTTTTCCCTAGGCCATTCTGGTTAAGCGTTTGGAGCAGCAGAATTGCGAAAAATTTTTTGCATTCTCAACCATTTCTTGGCTTCAAACTCGCATATCTCGCGAACGGATTGACCTAACCCAAAAATTCCTATTCCATCTGAAAGTAGAAACTCGCCCGATTACAGCGGTACGTGTATTTTTTCCCTAGGCCATTCTGGTTAAGCGTTTGGAGCAGCAGAAGTGCGAAAAATTTGTTGTCTTCTCAACTATTTTTTAGCTTCAAACTCCCATATCTCGCGAACGGATTGACCTAAGCCAAAAATTCCTGTTGCATCTGAAAGTAGAAACTCGCCCGATTACAACGGTATGTGAATTTTTTCCCTAGGCCATTCTGGTTAAGCGTTTGGAGCAGCAGAATTGCGAAAAATTTTTTGCATTCTCAACCATTTCTTGGCTTCAAACTCCCATATCTCGCGAACGGATTGACCTAACCCAAAAATTCCTATTCCATCTGAAAGTAGAAACTCGCCCGATTACAGCGGTACGTGTATTTTTTCCCTACTCCATTCTGGTTAAGCGTTTGGAGCAGCAGAATTGCGAAAAATTTGTTGCCTTCTCAACAATTTCTTGGCTTCAAACTCCCATATCTCGCGAACGGATTGACCTAACCCAAAAATTCCTGTTGCGTCTGAAAGTAGAAACTCGCCCGATTACAACGGTATGCGTGGTTTTTCCCTAGACCATTCTGGTTAAGCGTTAGGAGCAGCAGAATTGCGAAAAATTTTTTGCATTCTCAACCATTTCTTGGCTTCAAACTCCCATATCTCGCGAACGGATTGACCTAACCCAAAAATTCCTATTCCATCTGAAAGTAGAAACTCGCCCGATTACAGCGGTACGTGTATTTTTTCCCTACTCCATTCTGGTTAAGCGTTTGGAGCAGCAGAATTGCGAAAAATTTGTTGCCTTCTCAACCATTTCTTGGCTTCAAACTCCCATATCTCGCGAACGGATTGACCTAACCCAAAAATTCCTGTTGCGTCTGAAAGTAGAAACTCGCCCGATTACAACGGTATGCGTGGTTTTTCCCTAGACCATTCTGGTTAAGCGTTAGGAGCAGCAGAATTGCGAAAAATTTTTTGCCTTCTCAACCATTTCTTGGCTTCAAACTCCCATATCTCGCGAACGGATTGACCTAACCCAAAAATTCCTGTTGCGTCTGAAAGTAGAAACTCGCCCGATTACAACGGTGTGTGTATTTTTTCCCTAGGCCATTCTGGTTAAGCGTTTGGAGCAGCAGAAGTGCGAAAAATTTGTTGTCTTCTCAACTATTTTTTAGCTTCAAACTCCCATATCTCGCGAACGGATTGACCTAAGCCAAAAATTCCTGTTGCATCTGAAAGTAGAAACTCGCCCGATTACAACGGTATGTGAATTTTTTCCCTAGGCCATTCTGGTTAAGCGTTTGGAGCAGCAGAATTGCGAAAAATTTTTTGCATTCTCAACCATTTCTTGGCTTCAAACTCGCATATCTCGCGAACGGATTGACCTAACCCAAAAATTCCTATTCCATCTGAAAGTAGAAACTCGCCCGATTACAGCGGTACGTGTATTTTTTCCCTAGGCCATTCTGGTTAAGCGTTTGGAGCAGCAGAAGTGCGAAAAATTTGTTGTCTTCTCAACTATTTTTTAGCTTCAAACTCCCATATCCCGCGAACGGATTGACCTAAGCCAAAAATTCCTGTTGCATCTGAAAGTAGAAACTCGCCCGATTACAACGGTATGTGAATTTTTTCCCTAGGCCATTCTGGTTAAGCGTTTGGAGCAGCAGAATTGCGAAAAATTTTTTGCATTCTCAACCATTTCTTGGCTTCAAACTCCCATATCTCGCGAACGGATTGACCTAACCCAAAAATTCCTGTTGCGTCTGAAAGTAGAAACTCGCCCGATTACAACGGTATGCGTGGTTTTTCCCTAGACCATTCTGGTTAAGCGTTAGGAGCAGCAGAATTGCGAAAAATTTTTTGCATTCTCAACCATTTCTTGGCTTCAAACTCCCATATCTCGCGAACGGATTGACCTAACCCAAAAATTCCTATTCCATCTGAAAGTAGAAACTCGCCCGATTACAGCGGTACGTGTATTTTTTCCCTACTCCATTCCGGTTAAGCGTTTGGAGCAGCAGAATTGCGAAAAATTTGTTGCCTTCTCAACCATTTCTTGGCTTCAAACTCCCATATCTCGCGAACGGATTGACCTAACCCAAAAATTCCTGTTGCGTCTGAAAGTAGAAACTCGCCCGATTACAACGGTATGCGTGGTTTTTCCCTAGACCATTCTGGTTAAGCGTTAGGAGCAGCAGAATTGCGAAAAATTTTTTGCCTTCTCAACCATTTCTTGGCTTCAAACTCCCATATCTCGCGAACGGATTGACCTAACCCAAAAATTCCTGTTGCGTCTGAAAGTAGAAACTCGCCCGATTACAACGGTGTGTGTATTTTTTCCCTAGGCCATTCTGGTTAAGCGTTTGGAGCAGCAGAAGTGCGAAAAATTTGTTGTCTTCTCATCTATTTTTTAGCTTCAAACTCCCATATCTCGCGAACGGATTGACCTAAGCCAAAAATTCCTGTTGCATCTGAAAGTAGAAACTCGCCCGATTACAACGGTATGTGAATTTTTTCCCTAGGCCATTCTGGTTAAGCGTTTGGAGCAGCAGAATTGCGAAAAATTTTTTGCATTCTCAACCATTTCTTGGCTTCAAACTCGCATATCTCGCGAACGGATTGACCTAACCCAAAAATTCCTATTCCATCTGAAAGTAGAAACTCGCCCGATTACAGCGGTACGTGTATTTTTTCCCTACTCCATTCTGGTTAAGCGTTTGGAGCAGCAGAATTGCGAAAAATTTGTTGCCTTCTCAACCATTTCTTGGCTTCAAACTCCCATATCTCGCGAACGGATTGACCTAACCCAAAAATTCCTGTTGCGTCTGAAAGTAGAAACTCGCCCGATTACAACGGTATGCGTGGTTTTTCCCTAGACCATTCTGGTTAAGCGTTAGGAGCAGCAGAATTGCGAAAAATTTTTTGCCTTCTCAACCATTTCTTGGCTTCAAACTCCCATATCTCGCGAACGGATTGACCTAACCCAAAAATTCCTGTTGCGTCTGAAAGTAGAAACTCGCCCGATTACAACGGTATGTGAATTTTTTCCCTAGGCCATTCTGGTTAAGCGTTTGGAGCAGCAGAATTGCGAAAAATTTTTTGCATTCTCAACCATTTCTTGGCTTCAAACTCGCATATCTCGCGAACGGATTGACCTAACCCAAAAATTCCTATTCCATCTGAAAGTAGAAACTCGCCCGATTACAGCGGTACGTGTATTTTTTCCCTAGGCCATTCTGGTTAAGCGTTTGGAGCAGCAGAAGTGCGAAAAATTTGTTGTCTTCTCAACTATTTTTTAGCTTCAAACTCCCATATCCCGCGAACGGATTGACCTAAGCCAAAAATTCCTGTTGCATCTGAAAGTAGAAACTCGCCCGATTACAACGGTATGTGAATTTTTTCCCTAGGCCATTCTGGTTAAGCGTTTGGAGCAGCAGAATTGCGAAAAATTTTTTGCATTCTCAACCATTTCTTGGCTTCAAACTCCCATATCTCGCGAACGGATTGACCTAACCCAAAAATTCCTGTTGCGTCTGAAAGTAGAAACTCGCCCGATTACAACGGTATGCGTGGTTTTTCCCTAGACCATTCTGGTTAAGCGTTAGGAGCAGCAGAATTGCGAAAAATTTTTTGCATTCTCAACCATTTCTTGGCTTCAAACTCCCATATCTCGCGAACGGATTGACCTAACCCAAAAATTCCTATTCCATCTGAAAGTAGAAACTCGCCCGATTACAGCGGTACGTGTATTTTTTCCCTACTCCATTCCGGTTAAGCGTTTGGAGCAGCAGAATTGCGAAAAATTTGTTGCCTTCTCAACCATTTCTTGGCTTCAAACTCCCATATCTCGCGAACGGATTGACCTAACCCAAAAATTCCTGTTGCGTCTGAAAGTAGAAACTCGCCCGATTACAACGGTATGCGTGGTTTTTCCCTAGACCATTCTGGTTAAGCGTTAGGAGCAGCAGAATTGCGAAAAATTTTTTGCCTTCTCAACCATTTCTTGGCTTCAAACTCCCATATCTCGCGAACGGATTGACCTAACCCAAAAATTCCTGTTGCGTCTGAAAGTAGAAACTCGCCCGATTACAACGGTGTGTGTATTTTTTCCCTAGGCCATTCTGGTTAAGCGTTTGGAGCAGCAGAAGTGCGAAAAATTTGTTGTCTTCTCATCTATTTTTTAGTTTCAAACTCCCATATCTCGCGAACGGATTGACCTAAGCCAAAAATTCCTGTTGCATCTGAAAGTAGAAACTCGCCCGATTACAACGGTATGTGAATTTTTTCCCTAGGCCATTCTGGTTAAGCGTTTGGAGCAGCAGAATTGCGAAAAATTTTTTGCATTCTCAACCATTTCTTGGCTTCAAACTCGCATATCTCGCGAACGGATTGACCTAACCCAAAAATTCCTATTCCATCTGAAAGTAGAAACTCGCCCGATTACAGCGGTACGTGTATTTTTTCCCTACTCCATTCTGGTTAAGCGTTTGGAGCAGCAGAATTGCGAAAAATTTGTTGCCTTCTCAACCATTTCTTGGCTTCAAACTCCCATATCTCGCGAACGGATTGACCTAACCCAAAAATTCCTGTTGCGTCTGAAAGTAGAAACTCGCCCGATTACAACGGTATGCGTGGTTTTTCCCTAGACCATTCTGGTTAAGCGTTAGGAGCAGCAGAATTGCGAAAAATTTTTTGCCTTCTCAACCATTTCTTGGCTTCAAACTCCCATATCTCGCAAACGGATTGACCTAACCCAAAAATTCCTGTTGCGTCTGAAAGTAGAAACTCGCCCGATTACAACGGTCTGTGTATTTTTTCCCTAGGCCATTCTGGTTAAGCGTTTGGAGCAGCAGAAGTGCGAAAAATTTGTTGTCTTCTCAACTATTTTTTAGCTTCAAACTCCCATATCTCGCGAACGGATTGACCTAAGCCAAAAATTCCTGTTGCATCTGAAAGTAGAAACTCGCCCGATTACAACGGTATGTGAATTTTTTCCCTAGGCCATTCTGGTTAAGCGTTTGGAGCAGCAGAATTGCGAAAAATTTTTTGCATTCTCAACCATTTCTTGGCTTCAAACTCCCATATCTCGCGAACGGATTGACCTAACCCAAAAATTCCTATTCCATCTGAAAGTAGAAACTCGCCCGATTACAGCGGTACGTGTATTTTTTCCCTACTCCATTCTGGTTAAGCGTTTGGAGCAGCAGAATTGCGAAAAATTTGTTGCCTTCTCAACCATTTCTTGGCTTCAAACTCCCATATCTCGCGAACGGATTGACCTAACCCAAAAATTCCTGTTGCGTCTGAAAGTAGAAACTCGCCCGATTACAACGGTATGCGTGGTTTTTCCCTAGACCATTCTGGTTAAGCGTTAGGAGCAGCAGAATTGCGAAAAATTTTTTGCATTCTCAACCATTTCTTGGCTTCAAACTCCCATATCTCGCGAACGGATTGACCTAACCCAAAAATTCCTATTCCATCTGAAAGTAGAAACTCGCCCGATTACAGCGGTACGTGTATTTTTTCCCTACTCCATTCTGGTTAAGCGTTTGGAGCAGCAGAATTGCGAAAAATTTGTTGACTTCTCAACCATTTCTTGGCTTCAAACTCCCATATCTCGCGAACGGATTGACCTAACCCAAAAATTCCTGTTGCGTCTGAAAGTAGAAACTCGCCCGATTACAACGGTATGCGTGGTTTTTCCCTAGACCATTCTGGTTAAGCGTTAGGAGCAGCAGAATTGCGAAAAATTTTTTGCCTTCTCAACCATTTCTTGGCTTCAAACTCCCATATCTCGCGAACGGATTGACCTAACCCAAAAATTCCTGTTGCATCTGAAAGTAGAAACTCGCCCGATTACAACGGTATGTGTATTTTTTCCCTAGGCCATTCTGGTTAAGCGTTTGGAGCAGCAGAATTGCGAAAAATATTTTGCCTTCTCAACCATTTCTTGGCTTCAAACCACCATATCTCGCGAACGGATTGACCTAACCCAAAAATTCCTATTGCATCTGAAAGTAGAAACTCGCCCGATTACAACGGTGTGTGTATTTTTTCCCTAGGCCATTCTGGTTAAGCGTTTGGAGCAGCAGAATTGCGAAAAATTTGTTGTCTTCTCAACTATTTTTTAGCTTCAAACTCCCATATCTCGCGAACGGATTGACCTAAGCCAAAAATTCCTGTTGCATCTGAAAGTAGAAACTCGCCCGATTACAACGGTATGTGTATTTTTTCCTTAGGAAATTCTGGTTAAGCGTTTGGAGCAGCAGAAGTGCGAAAAATTTGTTGTCTTCTCAACTATTTTTTTGCTTCAAACTCCCATATCTCGCGAACGGATTGACCTAACCCAAAAATTCCTGTTGCATCTGAAAGTAGAAACTCGCCCGATTACAACGGTATGTGTATTTTTTCCCTAGGCCATTCTGGTTAAGCGTTTGGAGCAGCAGAAGTGCGAAAAATTTGTTGTCTTCTCAACTATTTTTTAGCTTCAAACTCCCATATCTCGCGAACGGATTGACCTATCCCAAAAATTCCTATTGCATCTGAAAGTAGAAACTCGCCCGATTACAACGGTATGTGTATTTTTTCCCTAGGCCATTCTGGTTAAGCGTTTGGAGCAGCAGAATTGCGAAAAATTTTTTGCCTTCTCAACCATTTCTTGGCTTCAGACTCCCATATCTCGCGAACGGATTGACCTAACCCAAAAGTTCCTGTTGCGTCTAAAAGTAGAAACTCGCCCGATTACAACGGTATGTGTATTTTTTCCCTAGGCTATTCTGGTTAAACGTTTGGAGCAGCAGAATTGCGAAAAATTTTTTGCCTTCTCAACCATTTCTTGGCTTCAACCACCATATCTCGCGAACGGACTGACCTAACCCAAAATTCCTATTGCATCTGAAAGTAGAAACTCGCCCGATTACAACGGTGTGTGTATTTTTTGCCTAGCCCATTCTGGTTAAGCGTTTTGGAGCAGCAGAAGTGCGAAAAATTTGTTGTCTTGTCAACCATTTCTTAGCTTCAAAGTCCCATATCTCGCGAACGGATTGACCTAACCCAAAAATTCCTATTGCATCTGAAAGTAGAAACTCGCCCGATTACAACGGTATGTGTATTTTTTCCCTAGGCCATTCTGGTTAAGCGTTTGGAGCAGCAGAATTGCGAAAAATTTTTTGCCTTCTCAACCATTTCTTGGCTTCAGACTCCCATATCTCGCGAACGGATTGACCTAACCCAAAAGTTCCTGTTGCGTCTAAAATTAGAAACTCGCCCGATTACAACGGTATGTGTATTTTTTCCCTAGGCTATTCTGGTTAAACGTTTGGAGCAGCAGAATTGCGAAAAATTTTTTGCCTTCTCAACCATTTCTTGGCTTCAAACCACCATATCTCGCGAACGGACTGACCTAACCCAAAAATTCCTATTGCATCTGAAAGTAGAAACTCGCCCGATTACAACGGTGTGTGTATTTTTTGCCTAGCCCATTCTGGTTAAGCGTTTGGAGCAGCAGAAGTGCGAAAAATTTGTTGTCTTGTCAACCATTTCTTAGCTTCAAAGTCCCATATCTCGCGAACGGATTGACCTAACCCAAAAATTCCTATTGTAACTGAAAGTAGAAACTCGCCCGATTACAACGGTATGCGAATTTTTTCCCTAGGCCGTTCTGGTTAAGCGTTTGGAGCAGCAGAATTGCGAAAAATATTTTGCCTTCTCAACCATTTCTTGGCTTCAAACCACCATATCTCGCGAACGGATTGACCTAACCCAAAAATTCCTATTGCATCTGAAAGTAGAAACTCGCCCGATTACAACGGTGTGTGTATTTTTTCCCTAGGCCATTCTGGTTAAGCGTTTGGAGCAGCAGAATTGCGAAAAATTTGTTGTCTTCTCAACTATTTTTTAGCTTCAAACTCCCATATCTCGCGAACGGATTGACCTAAGCCAAAAATTCCTGTTGCATCTGAAAGTAGAAACTCGCCCGATTACAACGGTATGTGTATTTTTTCCCTAGGACATTCTGGTTAAGCGTTTGGAGCAGCAGAAGTGCGAAAAATTTGTTGTCTTCTCAACTATTTTTTTGCTTCAAACTCCCATATCTCGCGAACGGATTGACCTAACCCAAAAATTCCTGTTGCATCTGAAAGTAGAAACTCGCCCGATTACAACGGTATGTGTATTTTTTCCCTAGGCCATTCTGGTTAAACGTTTGGAGCAGCAGAATTGCGAAAAATTTTTTGCCTTCTCAACCATTTCTTGGCTTCAAACCACCATATCTCGCGAGCGGATTGACCTAACCCAAAAATTCCTATTGCATCTGAAAGTAGAAACTCGCCCGATTACAACGGTGTGTGTATTTTTTCCCTAGCCCATTCTGGTTAAGCGTTTGGAGCACCAGAATTGCGAAAAATTTTTTGCCTTCTCAACCATTTCTTGGCTTCAAACTCCCATATCTCGCGAACGGATTGACCTAACCCAAAAATTCCTATTGCATCTGAAAGTAGAAACTCGCCCGATTACAGCAGTAAGTGTATTTTTTCCCTACTCCATTCTGGTTAAGCGTTTGGAGCAGCAGAATTGCGAAAAATTTTTTGCCTTCTCAACCATTTCTTGGCTTCAAACCACCATATCTCGCGAACGGATTGACCTAACCCAAAAATTCCTATTGCATCTGAAAGTAGAAACTCGCCCGATTACAACGGTGTGTGTATTTTTTCCCTAGGCCATTCTGGTTAAGCGTTTGGAGCAGCAGAATTGCGAAAAATTTGTTGTCTTCTCAACTATTTTTTAGCTTCAAACTCCCATATCTCGCGAACGGATTGACCTAAGCCAAAAATTCCTGTTGCATCTGAAAGTAGAAACTCGCCCGATTACAACGGTATGTGTATTTTTTCCTTAGGAAATTCTGGTTAAGCGTTTGGAGCAGCAGAAGTGCGAAAAATTTGTTGTCTTCTCAACTATTTTTTTGCTTCAAACTCCCATATCTCGCGAACGGATTGACGTAACCCAATAATTCCTGTTGCATCTGAAAGTAGAAACTCGCCCGATTACAACGGTATGTGTATTTTTTCCCTAGGCCATTCTGGTTAAGCGTTAGGAGCAGCAGAATTGCGAAAAATTTTTTGCATTCTCAACCATTTCTTGGCTTCAAACTCCCATATCTCGCGAACGGATTGACCTAACCCAAAAATTCCTATTCCATCTGAAAGTAGAAACTCGCCCGATTACAGCGGTACGTGTATTTTTTCCCTACTCCATTCTGGTTAAGCGTTTGGAGCAGCAGAATTGCGAAAAATTTGTTGACTTCTCAACCATTTCTTGGCTTCAAACTCCCATATCTCGCGAACGGATTGACCTAACCCAAAAATTCCTGTTGCGTCTGAAAGTAGAAACTCGCCCGATTACAACGGTATGCGTGGTTTTTCCCTAGACCATTCTGGTTAAGCGTTAGGAGCAGCAGAATTGCGAAAAATTTTTTGCCTTCTCAACCATTTCTTGGCTTCAAACTCCCATATCTCGCGAACGGATTGACCTAACCCAAAAATTCCTGTTGCATCTGAAAGTAGAAACTCGCCCGATTACAACGGTATGTGTATTTTTTCCCTAGGCCATTCTGGTTAAGCGTTTGGAGCAGCAGAATTGCGAAAAATATTTTGCCTTCTCAACCATTTCTTGGCTTCAAACCACCATATCTCGCGAACGGATTGACCTAACCCAAAAATTCCTATTGCATCTG
Source organism: Ptiloglossa arizonensis (assembly GCF_051014685.1). Lineage (NCBI taxonomy): Eukaryota > Metazoa > Arthropoda > Insecta > Hymenoptera > Colletidae > Ptiloglossa > Ptiloglossa arizonensis. The sequence goes on along the minus strand of NW_027478738.1, from coordinate 24,112 downwards.
AAAGTAGAAACTCGCCCGATTACAACGGTGTGTGTATTTTTTCCCTAGGCCATTCTGGTTAAGCGTTTGGAGCAGCAGAATTGCGAAAAATTTGTTGTCTTCTCAACTATTTTTTAGCTTCAAACTCCCATATCTCGCGAACGGATTGACCTAAGCCAAAAATTCCTGTTGCATCTGAAAGTAGAAACTCGCCCGATTACAACGGTATGTGTATTTTTTCCTTAGGAAATTCTGGTTAAGCGTTTGGAGCAGCAGAAGTGCGAAAAATTTGTTGTCTTCTCAACTATTTTTTTGCTTCAAACTCCCATATCTCGCGAACGGATTGACCTAACCCAAAAATTCCTGTTGCATCTGAAAGTAGAAACTCGCCCGATTACAACGGTATGTGTATTTTTTCCCTAGGCCATTCTGGTTAAGCGTTTGGAGCAGCAGAAGTGCGAAAAATTTGTTGTCTTCTCAACTATTTTTTAGCTTCAAACTCCCATATCTCGCGAACGGATTGACCTATCCCAAAAATTCCTATTGCATCTGAAAGTAGAAACTCGCCCGATTACAACGGTATGTGTATTTTTTCCCTAGGCCATTCTGGTTAAGCGTTTGGAGCAGCAGAATTGCGAAAAATTTTTTGCCTTCTCAACCATTTCTTGGCTTCAGACTCCCATATCTCGCGAACGGATTGACCTAACCCAAAAGTTCCTGTTGCGTCTAAAAGTAGAAACTCGCCCGATTACAACGGTATGTGTATTTTTTCCCTAGGCTATTCTGGTTAAACGTTTGGAGCAGCAGAATTGCGAAAAATTTTTTGCCTTCTCAACCATTTCTTGGCTTCAAACCACCATATCTCGCGAACGGACTGACCTAACCCAAAAATTCCTATTGCATCTGAAAGTAGAAACTCGCCCGATTACAACGGTGTGTGTATTTTTTGCCTAGCCCATTCTGGTTAAGCGTTTGGAGCAGCAGAAGTGCGAAAAATTTGTTGTCTTGTCAACCATTTCTTAGCTTCAAAGTCCCATATCTCGCGAACGGATTGACCTAACCCAAAAATTCCTATTGCATCTGAAAGTAGAAACTCGCCCGATTACAACGGTATGTGTATTTTTTCCCTAGGCCATTCTGGTTAAGCGTTTGGAGCAGCAGAATTGCGAAAAATTTTTTGCCTTCTCAACCATTTCTTGGCTTCAGACTCCCATATCTCGCGAACGGATTGACCTAACCCAAAAGTTCCTGTTGCGTCTAAAATTAGAAACTCGCCCGATTACAACGGTATGTGTATTTTTTCCCTAGGCTATTCTGGTTAAACGTTTGGAGCAGCAGAATTGCGAAAAATTTTTTGCCTTCTCAACCATTTCTTGGCTTCAAACCACCATATCTCGCGAACGGACTGACCTAACCCAAAAATTCCTATTGCATCTGAAAGTAGAAACTCGCCCGATTACAACGGTGTGTGTATTTTTTGCCTAGCCCATTCTGGTTAAGCGTTTGGAGCAGCAGAAGTGCGAAAAATTTGTTGTCTTGTCAACCATTTCTTAGCTTCAAAGTCCCATATCTCGCGAACGGATTGACCTAACCCAAAAATTCCTATTGTAACTGAAAGTAGAAACTCGCCCGATTACAACGGTATGCGAATTTTTTCCCTAGGCCGTTCTGGTTAAGCGTTTGGAGCAGCAGAATTGCGAAAAATATTTTGCCTTCTCAACCATTTCTTGGCTTCAAACCACCATATCTCGCGAACGGATTGACCTAACCCAAAAATTCCTATTGCATCTGAAAGTAGAAACTCGCCCGATTACAACGGTGTGTGTATTTTTTCCCTAGGCCATTCTGGTTAAGCGTTTGGAGCAGCAGAATTGCGAAAAATTTGTTGTCTTCTCAACTATTTTTTAGCTTCAAACTCCCATATCTCGCGAACGGATTGACCTAAGCCAAAAATTCCTGTTGCATCTGAAAGTAGAAACTCGCCCGATTACAACGGTATGTGTATTTTTTCCCTAGGACATTCTGGTTAAGCGTTTGGAGCAGCAGAAGTGCGAAAAATTTGTTGTCTTCTCAACTATTTTTTTGCTTCAAACTCCCATATCTCGCGAACGGATTGACCTAACCCAAAAATTCCTGTTGCATCTGAAAGTAGAAACTCGCCCGATTACAACGGTATGTGTATTTTTTCCCTAGGCCATTCTGGTTAAACGTTTGGAGCAGCAGAATTGCGAAAAATTTTTTGCCTTCTCAACCATTTCTTGGCTTCAAACCACCATATCTCGCGAGCGGATTGACCTAACCCAAAAATTCCTATTGCATCTGAAAGTAGAAACTCGCCCGATTACAACGGTGTGTGTATTTTTTCCCTAGCCCATTCTGGTTAAGCGTTTGGAGCACCAGAATTGCGAAAAATTTTTTGCCTTCTCAACCATTTCTTGGCTTCAAACTCCCATATCTCGCGAACGGATTGACCTAACCCAAAAATTCCTATTGCATCTGAAAGTAGAAACTCGCCCGATTACAGCAGTAAGTGTATTTTTTCCCTACTCCATTCTGGTTAAGCGTTTGGAGCAGCAGAATTGCGAAAAATTTTTTGCCTTCTCAACCATTTCTTGGCTTCAAACCACCATATCTCGCGAACGGATTGACCTAACCCAAAAATTCCTATTGCATCTGAAAGTAGAAACTCGCCCGATTACAACGGTGTGTGTATTTTTTCCCTAGGCCATTCTGGTTAAGCGTTTGGAGCAGCAGAATTGCGAAAAATTTGTTGTCTTCTCAACTATTTTTTAGCTTCAAACTCCCATATCTCGCGAACGGATTGACCTAAGCCAAAAATTCCTGTTGCATCTGAAAGTAGAAACTCGCCCGATTACAACGGTATGTGTATTTTTTCCTTAGGAAATTCTGGTTAAGCGTTTGGAGCAGCAGAAGTGCGAAAAATTTGTTGTCTTCTCAACTATTTTTTTGCTTCAAACTCCCATATCTCGCGAACGGATTGACGTAACCCAATAATTCCTGTTGCATCTGAAAGTAGAAACTCGCCCGATTACAACGGTATGTGTATTTTTTCCCTAGGCCATTCTGGTTAAGCGTTTGGAGCAGCAGAAGTGCGAAAAATTTGTTGTCTTCTCAACTATTTTTTAGCTTCAAACTCCCATATCTCGCGAACGGATTGACCTATCCCAAAAATTCCTATTGCATCTGAAAGTAGAAACTCGCCCGATTACAACGGTATGTGTATTTTTTCCCTAGGCCATTCTGGTTAAGCGTTTGGAGCAGCAGAATTGCGAAAAATTTTTTGCCTTCTCAACCATTTCTTGGCTTCAGACTCCCATATCTCGCGAACGGATTGACCTAACCCAAAAGTTCCTGTTGCGTCTAAAAGTAGAAACTCGCCCGATTACAACGGTATGTGTATTTTTTCCCTAGGCTATTCTGGTTAAACGTTTGGAGCAGCAGAATTGCGAAAAATTTTTTGCCTTCTCAACCATTTCTTGGCTTCAAACCACCATATCTCGCGAACGGACTGACCTAACCCAAAAATTCCTATTGCATCTGAAAGTAGAAACTCGCCCGATTACAACGGTGTGTGTATTTTTTGCCTAGCCCATTCTGGTTAAGCGTTTGGAGCAGCAGAAGTGCGAAAAATTTGTTGTCTTCTCAACTATTTTTTTGCTTCAAACTCCCATATCTCGCGAACGGATTGACCTAACCCAAAAATTCCTGTTGCATCTGAAAGTAGAAACTCGCCCGATTACAACGGTATGTGTATTTTTTCCCTAGGCCATTCTGGTTAAGCGTTTGGAGCAGCAGAAGTGCGAAAAATTTGTTGTCTTCTCAACTATTTTTTAGCTTCAAACTCCCATATCTCGCGAACGGATTGACCTAAGCCAAAAATTCCTGTTGCATCTGAAAGTAGAAACTCGCCCGATTACAACGGTATGTGTATTTTTTCACTAGGCCATTCTGGTTAAGCGTTTGGAGCAGCAGAATTGCGAAAAATTTTTTGCCTTCTCAACCATTTCTTGGCTTCAGACTCCCATATCTCGCGAACGGATTGACCTAACCCAAAAGTTCCTGTTGCGTCTAAAAGTAGAAACTCGCCCGATTACAACGGTATGTGTATTTTTTCCCTAGGCCATTCTGGTTAAACGTTTGGAGCAGCAGAATTGCGAAAAATTTTTTGCCTTCTCAACCATTTCTTGGCTTCAAACCACCATATCTCGCGAACGGATTGACCTAACCCAAAAATTCCTATTGCATCTGAAAGTAGAAACTCGCCCGATTACAACGGTGTGTGTATTTTTTCCCTAGCCCATTCTGGTTAAGCGTTTGGAGCACCAGAATTGCGAAAAATTTTTTGCCTTCTCAACCATTTCTTGGCTTCAAACTCCCATATCTCGCGAACGGATTGACCTAACCCAAAATTTCCTGTTGCATCTGAAAGTAGAAACTCGCCCGATTACAACGGTATGTGTATTTTTTCCCTAGGCCATTCTGGTTAAGCGTTTGGAGCAGCAGAATTGCGAAAAATATTTTGCCTTCTCAACCATTTCTTGGCTTCAAACCACCATATCTCGCGAACGGATTGACCTAACCCAAAAATTCCTATTGCATCTGAAAGTAGAAACTCGCCCGATTACAACGGTGTGTGTATTTTTTCCCTAGGCCATTCTGGTTAAGCGTTTGGAGCAGCAGAATTGCGAAAAATTTGTTGTCTTCTCAACTATTTTTTAGCTTCAAACTCCCATATCTCGCGAACGGATTGACCTAAGCCAAAAATTCCTGTTGCATCTGAAAGTAGAAACTCGCCCGATTACAACGGTATGTGTATTTTTTCCCTAGGAAATTCTGGTTAAGCGTTTGGAGCAGCAGAAGTGCGAAAAATTTGTTGTCTTCTCAACTATTTTTTTGCTTCAAACTCCCATATCTCGCGAACGGATTGACCTAACCCAAAAATTCCTGTTGCATCTGAAAGTAGAAACTCGCCCGATTACAACGGTATGTGTATTTTTTCCCTAGGCCATTCTGGTTAAGCGTTTGGAGCAGCAGAAGTGCGAAAAATTTGTTGTCTTCTCAACTATTTTTTAGCTTCAAACTCCCATATCTCGCGAACGGATTGACCTATCCCAAAAATTCCTATTGCATCTGAAAGTAGAAACTCGCCCGATTACAACGGTATGTGTATTTTTTCCCTAGGCCATTCTGGTTAAGCGTTTGGAGCAGCAGAATTGCGAAAAATTTTTTGCCTTCTCAACCATTTCTTGGCTTCAGACTCCCATATCTCGCGAACGGATTGACCTAACCCAAAAGTTCCTGTTGCGTCTAAAAGTAGAAACTCGCCCGATTACAACGGTATGTGTATTTTTTCCCTAGGCTATTCTGGTTAAACGTTTGGAGCAGCAGAATTGCGAAAAATTTTTTGCCTTCTCAACCATTTCTTGGCTTCAAACCACCATATCTCGCGAACGGATTGACCTAACCCAAAAATTCCTATTGCATCTGAAAGTAGAAACTCGCCCGATTACAACGGTGTGTGTATTTTTTGCCTAGCCCATTCTGGTTAAGCGTTTGGAGCAGCAGAAGTGCGAAAAATTTGTTGTCTTGTCAACCATTTCTTAGATTCAAAGTCCCATATCTCGCGAACGGATTGACCTAACCCAAAAATTCCTATTGTAACTGAAAGTAGAAACTCGCCCGATTACAACGGTATGCGAATTTTTTCCCTAGGCCGTTCTGGTTAAGCGTTTGGAGCAGCAGAATTGCGAAAAATATTTTGCCTTCTCAACCATTTCTTGGCTTCAAACCACCATATCTCGCGAACGGATTGACCTAACCCAAAAATTCCTATTGCATCTGAAAGTAGAAACTCGCCCGATTACAACGGTCTGTGTATTTTTTCCCTAGGCCATTCTGGTTAAGCGTTTGGAGCAGCAGAAGTGCGAAAAATTTGTTGTCTTCTCAACTATTTTTTAGCTTCAAACTCCCATATCTCGCGAACGGATTGACCTAAGCCAAAAATTCCTGTTGCATCTGAAAGTAGAAACTCGCCCGATTACAACGGTATGTGAATTTTTTCCCTAGGCCATTCTGGTTAAGCGTTTGTAGCAGCAGAATTGCGAAAAATTTTTTGCATTCTCAACCATTTCTTGGCTTCAAACTCCCATATCTCGCGAACGGATTGACCTAACCCAAAAATTCCTATTCCATCTGAAAGTAGAAACTCGCCCGATTACAGCGGTACGTGTATTTTTTCCCTACTCCATTCTGGTTAAGCGTTTGGAGCAGCAGAATTGCGAAAAATTTGTTGACTTCTCAACCATTTCTTGGCTTCAAACTCCCATATCTCGCGAACGGATTGACCTAACCCAAAAATTCCTGTTGCGTCTGAAAGTAGAAACTCGCCCGATTACAACGGTATGCGTGGTTTTTCCCTAGACCATTCTGGTTAAGCGTTAGGAGCAGCAGAATTGCGAAAAATTTTTTGCCTTCTCAACCATTTCTTGGCTTCAAACTCCCATATCTCGCGAACGGATTGACCTAACCCAAAAATTCCTGTTGCATCTGAAAGTAGAAACTCGCCCGATTACAACGGTATGTGTATTTTTTCCCTAGGCCATTCTGGTTAAGCGTTTGGAGCAGCAGAATTGCGAAAAATATTTTGCCTTCTCAACCATTTCTTGGCTTCAAACCACCATATCTCGCGAACGGATTGACCTAACCCAAAAATTCCTATTGCATCTGAAAGTAGAAACTCGCCCGATTACAACGGTGTGTGTATTTTTTCCCTAGGCCATTCTGGTTAAGCGTTTGGAGCAGCAGAATTGCGAAAAATTTGTTGTCTTCTCAACTATTTTTTAGCTTCAAACTCCCATATCTCGCGAACGGATTGACCTAAGCCAAAAATTCCTGTTGCATCTGAAAGTAGAAACTCGCCCGATTACAACGGTATGTGTATTTTTTCCTTAGGAAATTCTGGTTAAGCGTTTGGAGCAGCAGAAGTGCGAAAAATTTGTTGTCTTCTCAACTATTTTTTTGCTTCAAACTCCCATATCTCGCGAACGGATTGACCTAACCCAAAAATTCCTGTTGCATCTGAAAGTAGAAACTCGCCCGATTACAACGGTATGTGTATTTTTTCCCTAGGCCATTCTGGTTAAGCGTTTGGAGCAGCAGAAGTGCGAAAAATTTGTTGTCTTCTCAACTATTTTTTAGCTTCAAACTCCCATATCTCGCGAACGGATTGACCTATCCCAAAAATTCCTATTGCATCTGAAAGTAGAAACTCGCCCGATTACAACGGTATGTGTATTTTTTCCCTAGGCCATTCTGGTTAAGCGTTTGGAGCAGCAGAATTGCGAAAAATTTTTTGCCTTCTCAACCATTTCTTGGCTTCAGACTCCCATATCTCGCGAACGGATTGACCTAACCCAAAAGTTCCTGTTGCGTCTAAAAGTAGAAACTCGCCCGATTACAACGGTATGTGTATTTTTTCCCTAGGCTATTCTGGTTAAACGTTTGGAGCAGCAGAATTGCGAAAAATTTTTTGCCTTCTCAACCATTTCTTGGCTTCAAACCACCATATCTCGCGAACGGACTGACCTAACCCAAAAATTCCTATTGCATCTGAAAGTAGAAACTCGCCCGATTACAACGGTGTGTGTATTTTTTGCCTAGCCCATTCTGGTTAAGCGTTTGGAGCAGCAGAATTGCGAAAAATTTGTTGCCTTCTCAACCATTTCTTGGCTTCAAACTCCCATATCTCGCGAACGGATTGACCTAACCCAAAAATTCCTGTTGCGTCTGAAAGTAGAAACTCGCCCGATTACAACGGTATGCGTGGTTTTTCCCTAGACCATTCTGGTTAAGCGTTAGGAGCAGCAGAATTGCGAAAAATTTTTTGCATTCTCAACCATTTCTTGGCTTCAAACTCCCATATCTCGCGAACGGATTGACCTAACCCAAAAATTCCTATTCCATCTGAAAGTAGAAACTCGCCCGATTACAGCGGTACGTGTATTTTTTCCCTACTCCATTCTGGTTAAGCGTTTGGAGCAGCAGAATTGCGAAAAATTTGTTGACTTCTCAACCATTTCTTGGCTTCAAACTCCCATATCTCGCGAACGGATTGACCTAACCCAAAAATTCCTGTTGCGTCTGAAAGTAGAAACTCGCCCGATTACAACGGTATGCGTGGTTTTTCCCTAGACCATTCTGGTTAAGCGTTAGGAGCAGCAGAATTGCGAAAAATTTTTTGCCTTCTCAACCATTTCTTGGCTTCAAACTCCCATATCTCGCGAACGGATTGACCTAACCCAAAAATTCCTGTTGCATCTGAAAGTAGAAACTCGCCCGATTACAACGGTATGTGTATTTTTTCCCTAGGCCATTCTGGTTAAGCGTTTGGAGCAGCAGAATTGCGAAAAATATTTTGCCTTCTCAACCATTTCTTGGCTTCAAACCACCATATCTCGCGAACGGATTGACCTAACCCAAAAATTCCTATTGCATCTGAAAGTAGAAACTCGCCCGATTACAACGGTGTGTGTATTTTTTCCCTAGGCCATTCTGGTTAAGCGTTTGGAGCAGCAGAATTGCGAAAAATTTGTTGTCTTCTCAACTATTTTTTAGCTTCAAACTCCCATATCTCGCGAACGGATTGACCTAAGCCAAAAATTCCTGTTGCATCTGAAAGTAGAAACTCGCCCGATTACAACGGTATGTGTATTTTTTCCTTAGGAAATTCTGGTTAAGCGTTTGGAGCAGCAGAAGTGCGAAAAATTTGTTGTCTTCTCAACTATTTTTTTGCTTCAAACTCCCATATCTCGCGAACGGATTGACCTAACCCAAAAATTCCTGTTGCATCTGAAAGTAGAAACTCGCCCGATTACAACGGTATGTGTATTTTTTCCCTAGGCCATTCTGGTTAAGCGTTTGGAGCAGCAGAAGTGCGAAAAATTTGTTGTCTTCTCAACTATTTTTTAGCTTCAAACTCCCATATCTCGCGAACGGATTGACCTATCCCAAAAATTCCTATTGCATCTGAAAGTAGAAACTCGCCCGATTACAACGGTATGTGTATTTTTTCCCTAGGCCATTCTGGTTAAGCGTTTGGAGCAGCAGAATTGCGAAAAATTTTTTGCCTTCTCAACCATTTCTTGGCTTCAGACTCCCATATCTCGCGAACGGATTGACCTAACCCAAAAGTTCCTGTTGCGTCTAAAAGTAGAAACTCGCCCGATTACAACGGTATGTGTATTTTTTCCCTAGGCTATTCTGGTTAAACGTTTGGAGCAGCAGAATTGCGAAAAATTTTTTGCCTTCTCAACCATTTCTTGGCTTCAAACCACCATATCTCGCGAACGGACTGACCTAACCCAAAAATTCCTATTGCATCTGAAAGTAGAAACTCGCCCGATTACAACGGTGTGTGTATTTTTTGCCTAGCCCATTCTGGTTAAGCGTTTGGAGCAGCAGAAGTGCGAAAAATTTGTTGTCTTGTCAACCATTTCTTAGCTTCAAAGTCCCATATCTCGCGAACGGATTGACCTAACCCAAAAATTCCTATTGTAACTGAAAGTAGAAACTCGCCCGATTACAACGGTATGCGAATTTTTTCCCTAGGCCGTTCTGGTTAAGCGTTTGGAGCAGCAGAATTGCGAAAAATATTTTGCCTTCTCAACCATTTCTTGGCTTCAAACCACCATATCTCGCGAACGGATTGACCTAACCCAAAAATTCCTATTGCATCTGAAAGTAGAAACTCGCCCGATTACAACGGTGTGTGTATTTTTTCCCTAGGCCATTCTGGTTAAGCGTTTGGAGCAGCAGAATTGCGAAAAATTTGTTGTCTTCTCAACTATTTTTTAGCTTCAAACTCCCATATCTCGCGAACGGATTGACATAAGCCAAAAATTCCTGTTGCATCTGAAAGTAGAAACTCGCCCGATTACAACGGTATGTGTATTTTTTCCCTAGGACATTCTGGTTAAGCGTTTGGAGCAGCAGAAGTGCGAAAAATTTGTTGTCTTCTCAACTATTTTTTTGCTTCAAACTCCCATATCTCGCGAACGGATTGACCTAACCCAAAAATTCCTGTTGCATCTGAAAGTAGAAACTCGCCCGATTACAACGGTATGTGTATTTTTTCCCTAGCCCATTCTGGTTAAGCGTTTGGAGCACCAGAATTGCGAAAAATTTTTTGCCTTCTCAACCATTTCTTGGCTTCAAACTCCCATATCTCGCGAACGGATTGACCTAACCCAAAAATTCCTATTGCATCTGAAAGTAGAAACTCGCCCGATTACAGCAGTACGTGTATTTTTTCCCTACTCCATTCTGGTTAAGCGTTTGGAGCAGCAGAATTGCGAAAAATTTTTTGCCTTCTCAATAATTTCTTGGCTTCAAACCACCATATCTCGCGAACGGATTGACCTAACCCAAAAATTCCTATTGCATCTGAAAGTAGAAACTCGCCCGATTACAACGGTGTGTGTATTTTTTCCCTAGCCCATTCTGGTTAAGCGTTTGGAGCACCAGAATTGCGAAAAATTTTTTGCCTTCTCAACCATTTCTTGGCTTCAGACTCCCATATCTCGCGAACGGATTGACCTAACCCAAAAGTTCCTATTGTAACTGAAAGTAGAAACTCGCCCGATTACAACGGTATGCGAATTTTTTCCCTAGGCCGTTCTGGTTAAGCGTTTGGAGCAGCAGAATTGCGAAAAATATTTTGCCTTCTCAACCATTTCTTGGCTTCAAACCACCATATCTCGCGAACGGATTGACCTAACCCAAAAATTCCTATTGCATCTGAAAGTAGAAACTCGCCCGATTACAACGGTTTGTGTATTTTTTCCCTAGGCCATTCTGGTTAAGCGTTTGGAGCAGCAGAATTGCGAAAAATTTGTTGTCTTCTCAACTATTTTTTAGCTTCAAACTCCCATATCTCGCGAACGGATTGACCTAAGCCAAAAATTCCTGTTGCATCTGAAAGTAGAAACTCGCCCGATTACAACGGTATGTGTATTTTTTCCCTAGGACATTCTGGTTAAGCGTTTGGAGCAGCAGAAGTGCGAAAAATTTGTTGTCTTCTCAACTATTTTTTTGCTTCAAACTCCCATATCTCGCGAACGGATTGACCTAACCCAAAAATTCCTGTTGCATCTGAAAGTAGAAACTCGCCCGATTACAACGGTATGTGTATTTTTTCCCTAGGCCATTCTGGTTAAGCGTTTGGAGCAGCAGAAGTGCGAAAAATTTGTTGTCTTCTCAACTATTTTTTAGCTTCAAACTCCCATATCTCGCGAACGGATTGACCTAAGCCAAAAATTCCTGTTGCATCTGAAAGTAGAAACTCGCCCGATTACAACGGTATGTGTATTTTTTCACTAGGCCATTCTGGTTAAGCGTTTGGAGCAGCAGAATTGCGAAAAATTTTTTGCCTTCTCAACCATTTCTTGGCTTCAGACTCCCATATCTCGCGAACGGATTGACCTAACCCAAAAGTTCCTGTTGCGTCTAAAAGTAGAAACTCGCCCGATTACAACGGTATGTGTATTTTTTCCCTAGGCCATTCTGGTTAAACGTTTGGAGCAGCAGAATTGCGAAAAATTTTTTGCCTTCTCAACCATTTCTTGGCTTCAAACCACCATATCTCGCGAACGGATTGACCTAACCCAAAAATTCCTATTGCATCTGAAAGTAGAAACTCGCCCGATTACAACGGTGTGTGTATTTTTTCCCTAGCCCATTCTGGTTAAGCGTTTGGAGCACCAGAATTGCGAAAAATTTTTTGCCTTCTCAACCATTTCTTGGCTTCAAACTCCCATATCTCGCGAACGGATTGACCTAACCCAAAAATTCCTGTTGCATCTGAAAGTAGAAACTCGCCCGATTACAACGGTGTGTGTATTTTTTCCCTAGGCCATTCTCGTTAAGCGTTTGGAGCAGCAGAATTGCGAAAAATTTGTTGTCTTCTCAACTATTTTTTAGCTTCAAACTCCCATATCTCGCGAACGGATTGACCTAACCCAAAAATTCCTGTTGCATCTGAAAGTAGAAACTCGCCCGATTACAACGGTATGTGTATTTTTTCCCTAGGAAATTCTGGTTAAGCGTTTGGAGCAGCAGAAGTGCGAAAAATTTGTTGTCTTCTCAACTATTTTTTTGCTTCAAACTCCCATATCTCGCGAACGGATTGACCTAACCCAAAAATTCCTGTTGCATCTGAAAGTAGAAACTCGCCCGATTACAACGGTATGTGTATTTTTTCCCTAGGCCATTCTGGTTAAGCGTTTGGAGCAGCAGAAGTGCGAAAAATTTGTTGTCTTCTCAACTATTTTTTAGCTTCAAACTCCCATATCTCGCGAACGGATTGACCTATCCCAAAAATTCCTATTGCATCTGAAAGTAGAAACTCGCCCGATTACAACGGTATGTGTATTTTTTCCCTAGGCCATTCTGGTTAAGCGTTTGGAGCAGCAGAATTGCGAAAAATTTTTTGCCTTCTCAACCATTTCTTGGCTTCAGACTCCCATATCTCGCGAACGGATTGACCTAACCCAAAAGTTCCTGTTGCGTCTAAAAGTAGAAACTCGCCCGATTACAACGGTATGTGTATTTTTTCCCTAGGCTATTCTGGTTAAGCGTTTGGAGCAGCAGAAGTGCGAAAAATTTGTTGTCTTCTCAACTATTTTTTTGCTTCAAACTCCCATATCTCGCGAACGGATTGACCTAACCCAAAAATTCCTGTTGCATCTGAAAGTAGAAACTCGCCCGATTACAACGGTATGTGTATTTTTTCCCTAGGCCATTCTGGTTAAGCGTTTGGAGCAGCAGAAGTGCGAAAAATTTGTTGTCTTCTCAACTATTTTTTAGCTTCAAACTCCCATATCTCGCGAACGGATTGACCTATCCCAAAAATTCCTATTGCATCTGAAAGTAGAAACTCGCCCGATTACAACGGTATGTGTATTTTTTCCCTAGGCCATTCTGGTTAAGCGTTTGGAGCAGCAGAATTGCGAAAAATTTTTTGCCTCCTCAACCATTTCTTGGCTTCAGACTCCCATATCTCGCGAACGGATTGACCTAACCCAAAAGTTCCTGTTGCGTCTAAAAGTAGAAACTCGCCCGATTACAACGGTATGTGTATTTTTTCCCTAGGCTATTCTGGTTAAACGTTTGGAGCAGCAGAATTGCGAAAAATTTTTTGCCTTCTCAACCATTTCTTGGCTTCAAACCACCATATCTCGCGAACGGATTGACCTAACCCAAAAATTCCTATTGCATCTGAAAGTAGAAACTCGCCCGATTACAACGGTGTGTGTATTTTTTGCCTAGCCCATTCTGGTTAAGCGTTTGGAGCAGCAGAAGTGCGAAAAATTTGTTGTCTTGTCAACCATTTCTTAGCTTCAAAGTCCCATATCTCGCGAACGGATTGACCTAACCCAAAAATTCCTATTGTAACTGAAAGTAGAAACTCGCCCGATTACAACGGTATGCGAATTTTTTCCCTAGGCCGTTCTGGTTAAGCGTTTGGAGCAGCAGAATTGCGAAAAATATTTTGCCTTCTCAACCATTTCTTGGCTTCAAACCACCATATCTCGCGAACGGATTGACCTAACCCAAAAATTCCTATTGCATCTGAAAGTAGAAACTCGCCCGATTACAACGGTGTGTGTATTTTTTCCCTAGGCCATTCTGGTTAAGCGTTTGGAGCAGCAGAATTGCGAAAAATTTGTTGTCTTCTCAACTATTTTTTAGCTTCAAACTCCCATATCTCGCGAACGGATTGACCTAAGCCAAAATTCCTGTTGCATCTGAAAGTAGAAACTCGCCCGATTACAACGGTATGTGTATTTTTTCCCTAGGATATTCTGGTTAAGCGTTTGGAGCAGCAGAAGTGCGAAAAATTTGTTGTCTTCTCAACTATTTTTTTGCTTCAAACTCCCATATCTCGCGAACGGATTGACCTAACCCAAAAATTCCTGTTGCATCTGAAAGTAGAAACTCGCCCGATTACAACGGTATGTGTATTTTTTCCCTAGGCCATTCTGGTTAAGCGTTTGGAGCAGCAGAAGTGCGAAAAATTTGTTGTCTTCTCAACTATTTTTTAGCTTCAAACTCCCATATCTCGCGAACGGATTGACCTAAGCCAAAAATTCCTGTTGCATCTGAAAGTAGAAACTCGCCCGATTACAACGGTATGTGTATTTTTTCACTAGGCCATTCTGGTTAAGCGTTTGGAGCAGCAGAATTGCGAAAAATTTTTTGCCTTCTCAACCATTTCTTGGCTTCAGACTCCCATATCTCGCGAACGGATTGACCTAACCCAAAAGTTCCTGTTGCGTCTAAAAGTAGAAACTCGCCCGATTACAACGGTATGTGTATTTTTTCCCTAGGCCATTCTGGTTAAACGTTTGGAGCAGCAGAATTGCGAAAAATTTTTGCCTTCTCAACCATTTCTTGGCTTCAAACCACCATATCTCGCGAACGGATTGACCTAACCCAAAAATTCCTATTGCATCTGAAAGTAGAAACTCGCCCGATTACAACGGTGTGTGTATTTTTTCCCTAGCCCATTCTGGTTAAGCGTTTGGAGCACCAGAATTGCGAAAAATTTTTTGCCTTCTCAACCATTTCTTGGCTTCAAACTCCCATATCTCGCGAACGGATTGACCTAACCCAAAAATTCCTGTTGCATCTGAAAGTAGAAACTCGCCCGATTACAACGGTATGTGTATTTTTTCCCTAGGCCATTCTGGTTAAGCGTTTGGAGCAGCAGAATTGCGAAAAATATTTTGCCTTCTCAACCATTTCTTGGCTTCAAACCACCATATCTCGCGAACGGATTGACCTAACCCAAAAATTCCTATTGCATCTGAACGTAGAAACTCGCCCGATTACAACGGTGTGTGTATTTTTTCCCTAGGCCATTCTCGTTAAGCGTTTGGAGCAGCAGAATTGCGAAAAATTTGTTGTCTTCTCAACTATTTTTTAGCTTCAAACTCCCATATCTCGCGAACGGATTGACCTATCCCAAAAATTCCTATTGCATCTGAAATTAGAAACTCGCCCGATTACAACGGTATGTGTATTTTTTCCCTAGGCCATTCTGGTTAAGCGTTTGGAGCAGCAGAATTGCGAAAAATTTTTTGCCTTCTCAACCATTTCTTGGCTTCAGACTCCCATATCTCGCGAACGGATTGACCTAACCCAAAAGTTCCTGTTGCGTCTAAAAGTAGAAACTCGCCCGATTACAACGGTATGTGTATTTTTTCCCTAGGCTATTCTGGTTAAGCGTTTGGAGCAGCAGAAGTGCGAAAAATTTGTTGTCTTCTCAACTATTTTTTTGCTTCAAACTCCCATATCTCGCGAACGGATTGACCTAACCCAAAAATTCCTGTTGCATCTGAAAGTAGAAACTCGCCCGATTACAACGGTATGTGTATTTTTTCCCTAGGCCATTCTGGTTAAGCGTTTGGAGCAGCAGAAGTGCGAAAAATTTGTTGTCTTCTCAACTATTTTTTAGCTTCAAACTCCCATATCTCGCGAACGGATTGACCTATCCCAAAAATTCCTATTGCATCTGAAAGTAGAAACTCGCCCGATTACAACGGTATGTGTATTTTTTCCCTAGGCCATTCTGGTTAACCGTTTGGAGCAGCAGAATTGCGAAAAATTTTTTGCCTTCTCAACCATTTCTTGGCTTCAGACTCCCATATCTCGCGAACGGATTGACCTAACCCAAAAGTTCCTGTTGCGTCTAAAAGTAGAAACTCGCCCGATTACAACGGTATGTGTATTTTTTCCCTAGGCTATTCTGGTTAAACGTTTGGAGCAGCAGAATTGCGAAAAATTTTTTGCCTTCTCAACCATTTCTTGGCTTCAAACCACCATATCTCGCGAACGGATTGACCTAACCCAAAAATTCCTATTGCATCTGAAAGTAGAAACTCGCCCGATTACAACGGTGTGTGTATTTTTTGCCTAGCCCATTCTGGTTAAGCGTTTGGAGCAGCAGAAGTGCGAAAAATTTGTTGTCTTGTCAACCATTTCTTAGCTTCAAAGTCCCATATCTCGCGAACGGATTGACCTAACCCAAAAATTCCTATTGTAACTGAAAGTAGAAACTCGCCCGATTACAACGGTATGCGAATTTTTTCCCTAGGCCGTTCTGGTTAAGCGTTTGGAGCAGCAGAATTGCGAAAAATATTTTGCCTTCTCAACCATTTCTTGGCTTCAAACCACCATATCTCGCGAACGGATTGACCTAACCCAAAAATTCCTATTGCATCTGAAAGTAGAAACTCGCCCGATTACAACGGTGTGTGTATTTTTTCCCTAGGCCATTCTGGTTAAGCGTTTGGAGCAGCAGAATTGCGAAAAATTTGTTGTCTTCTCAACTATTTTTTAGCTTCAAACTCCCATATCTCGCGAACGGATTGACCTAAGCCAAAAATTCCTGTTGCATCTGAAAGTAGAAACTCGCCCGATTACAACGGTATGTGTATTTTTTCCCTAGGACATTCTGGTTAAGCGTTTGGAGCAGCAGAAGTGCGAAAAATTTGTTGTCTTCTCAACTATTTTTTTGCTTCAAACTCCCATATCTCGCGAACGGATTGACCTAACCCAAAAATTCCTGTTGCATCTGAAAGTAGAAACTCGCCCGATTACAACGGTATGTGTATTTTTTCCCTAGGCCATTCTGGTTAAACGTTTGGAGCAGCAGAATTGCGAAAAATTTTTTGCCTTCTCAACCATTTCTTGGGTTCAAACCACCATATCTCGCGAACGGATTGACCTAACCCAAAAATTCCTATTGCATCTGAAAGTAGAAACTCGCCCGATTACAACGGTGTGTGTATTTTTTCCCTAGCCCATTCTGGTTAAGCGTTTGGAGCACCAGAATTGCGAAAAATTTTTTGCCTTCTCAACCATTTCTTGGCTTCAAACTCCCATATCTCGCGAACGGATTGACCTAACCCAAAAATTCCTATTGCATCTGAAAGTAGAAACTCGCCCGATTACAACGGTATGTGTATTTTTTCCCTAGGCCATTCTGGTTAAGCGTTTGGAGCAGCAGAATTGCGAAAAATTTTTTGCCTTCTCAACCATTTCTTGGCTTCAGACTCCCATATCTCGCGAACGGATTGACCTAACCCAAAAGTTCCTGTTGCGTCTAAAAGTAGAAACTCGCCCGATTACAACGGTATGTGTATTTTTTCCCTAGGCTATTCTGGTTAAACGTTTGGAGCAGCAGAATTGCGAAAAATTTTTTGCCTTCTCAACCATTTCTTGGCTTCAAACCACCATATCTCGCGAACGGATTGACCTAACCCAAAAATTCCAATTGCATCTGAAAGTAGAAACTCGCCCGATTACAACGGTGTGTGTATTTTTTGCCTAGCCCATTCTGGTTAAGCGTTTGGAGCAGCAGAAGTGCGAAAAATTTGTTGTCTTGTCAACCATTTCTTAGCTTCAAAGTCCCATATCTCGCGAACGGATTGACCTAACCCAAAAATTCCTATTGTAACTGAAAGTAGAAACTCGCCCGATTACAACGGTATGCGAATTTTTTCCCTAGGCCGTTCTGGTTAAGCGTTTGGAGCAGCAGAATTGCGAAAAATATTTTGCCTTCTCAACCATTTCTTGGCTTCAAACCACCATATCTCGCGAACGGATTGACCTAACCCAAAAATTCCTATTGCATCTGAAAGTAGAAACTCGCCCGATTACAACGGTGTGTGTATTTTTTCCCTAGGCCATTCTGGTTAAGCGTTTGGAGCAGCAGAATTGCGAAAAATTTGTTGTCTTCTCAACTATTTTTTAGCTTCAAACTCCCATATCTCGCGAACGGATTGACCTAAGCCAAAAATTCCTGTTGCATCTGAAAGTAGAAACTCGCCCGATTACAACGGTATGTGTATTTTTTCCCTAGGACATTCTGGTTAAGCGTTTGGAGCAGCAGAAGTGCGAAAAATTTGTTGTCTTCTCAACTATTTTTTTGCTTCAAACTCCCATATCTCGCGAACGGATTGACCTAACCCAAAAATTCCTGTTGCATCTGAAAGTAGAAACTCGCCCGATTACAACGGTATGTGTATTTTTTCCCTAGGCCATTCTGGTTAAACGTTTGGAGCAGCAGAATTGCGAAAAATTTTTTGCCTTCTCAACCATTTCTTGGCTTCAAACCACCATATCTCGCGAACGGATTGACCTAACCCAAAAATTCCTATTGCATCTGAAAGTAGAAACTCGCCCGATTACAACGGTGTGTGTATTTTTTCCCTAGCCCATTCTGGTTAAGCGTTTGGAGCACCAGAATTGCGAAAAATTTTTTGCCTTCTCAACCATTTCTTGGCTTCAAACTCCCATATCTCGCGAACGGATTGACCTAACCCAAAAATTCCTATTGCATCTGAAAGTAGAAACTCGCTCGATTACAGCGGTACGTGTATTTTTTCCCTAGGGCATTCTGGTTAAGCGTTTGGAGAAGCAGAAGTGCGAAAAATTTGTTGTCTTCTCAACTATTTTTTAGCTTCAAACTCCCATATCTCGCGAACGGATTGACCTAAGCCAAAAATTCCTGTTGCATCTGAAAGTAGAAACTCGCCCGATTACAACGGTATGTGTATTTTTTCCCTAGGCCATTCTGGTTAAGCGTTTGGAGCAGCAGAAGTGCGAAAAATTTGTTGTCTTCTCAACTATTTTTTAGCTTCAAACTCCCATATCTCGCGAACGGATTGACCTAAGCCAAAAATTCCTGTTGCATCTGAAAGTAGAAACTCGCCCGATTACAACGGTATGTGTATTTTTTCCCTAGGCCATTCTGGTTAAGCGTTTGGAGCAGCAGAATTGCGAAAAATTTTTTGCCTTCTCAACCATTTCTTGGCTTCAGACTCCCATATCTCGCGAACGGATTGACCTAACCCAAAAGTTCCTGTTGCGTCTAAAAGTAGAAACTCGCCCGATTACAACGGTATGTGTATTTTTTCCCTAGGCCATTCTGGTTAAACGTTTGGAGCAGCAGAATTGCGAAAAATTTTTTGCCTTCTCAACCATTTCTTGGCTTCAAACCACCATATCTCGCGAACGGATTGACCTAACCCAAAAATTCCTATTGCATCTGAAAGTAGAAACTCGCCCGATTACAACGGTGTGTGTATTTTTTCCCTAGCCCATTCTGGTTAAGCGTTTGGAGCACCAGAATTGCGAAAAATTTGTTGTCTTGTCAACCATTTCTTAGCTTCAAAGTCCCATATCTCGCGAACGGATTGACCTAACCCAAAAATTCCTATTGCATCTGAAAGTAGAACTCGCCCGATTACAACGGTATGCGAATTTTTTCCCTAGCCGTTCTGGTTAAGCGTTTGGAGCAAGCAGAATTGCGAAAAATATTTGCTTCTCAACCATTTCTTGGCTTCAAACCACCATATCTCGCGAACGGATTGACCTAACCCAAAAATTCCTATTGCATCTGAAAGTAGAAACTCGGCCCGATTACAACGGTGTTGTGTATTTTTTCCTAGGCTATTCTGGTTAAAGCGTTTGGAGCAGCCAGAAGTGCGAAAAATTTGTTGTCTTCTCAACTATTTTTTTGCTTCAAACTCCCATATCTCGCGAACGGATTGACCTAACCCAAAAATTCCTGTTGCATCCGTGAAAGTAGAAACTCGCCCGATTTACAACTAACGGTCGTGTATTTTTTCCCTAGGCCATTCTGGTTAAGCGTTTGGAGCAGCAGAAGTGCGAAAAATTTTGTTGTCTTCTCAACTATTTTTTAGCTTCAACTCCCATATCTCGCGAACGGATTGACCTATCCCAAAAATTCCTATTGCATCTGAAAGTAGCAAACTCGCCCGATTACAACGGTATGTGTATTTTTTCCCTAGGCCATTCTGGTTAAGCGTTTGGAGCAGCAGAATTGCGAAAAATTTTTTTGCCTTCTCAACCATTTCTTGGCTTCAGACTCCCATATCTCGCGAACGGATTGACCTAACCCAAAAGTTCCTGTTGCGTCTAAAAGTAGAAACTCGCCCGATTACAACGGTTTGTGTATTTTTTCCCTAGGCCATTCTGGTTAAGCGTATGGAGCAGCAGAATTGCGAAAAATTTGTTGTCTTCTCAACTATTTTTTAGGCTTCAAACTCCCATATCTCGCGAACGATTGACCTAGAGCCAAAAATTCCTGTTGCATCTGAAAGTAGAAACTCGCCCGATTACAACGGTATGTGTATTTTTTCCCTAGGCTATTCTGGTTAAACGTTTGGAGCAGCAGAATTGCGAAAAAATTTTTTGCCTTCTCAACCATTTCTTGGCTTCAAACCACCATATCTCGCGAACGGATTGACCTAACCCAAAAATCCTATTGCATCTGAAAGTAGAAACTCGCCCAGTTACAACGGTGTGTGTATTTTTTGCCTAGCCCATTCTGGTTAAGCGTTTGGAGCAGCAGAAGTGCGAAAAATTTTGTTGTCTTGTCAACCATTTCTAGCTTCAAAGTCCCATATCTCGCGAACGGATTGACCTAACCCAAAAATTCCTATTGTAACTGAAAGTAGAAACTCGCCCGATTACAACGGTATGCGAATTTTTCCCTAGGCGTTCTGGTTAGTAGCGGTTTGGAGCAGCAGAATTGCGAAAATATTTTGCCTTCTCAACCATTTCTTGGCTTCAAACCACCATATCTCGCGAACGGATTGACCTAACCCAAAAATTCTATTGCATCTGAAAGTAGAAACTCGGCCCGATTACAACGGTGTGTGTATTTTTTTCCCTAGGCCATTCTGGTAAGCGTTTGGAGCAGCAGAATTGCGAAAAATTTGTTGTCTTCTCAACTATTTTTTAGCTTCAACTCCCATATCTCGCGAACGATTGACCTAAGCCAAAAATTCCTGGTTGCATCTGAAAGTAGAAACTCGCCCGATTACAAACGGTATGTGTATTTTTTCCCTAGGACATTCTGGTTAGCGTTTGGAGCAGCAGAAGTGCGAAAAATTTGTTGTCTTCTCAACTATTTTTTGCTTCAAACTCCCATATCTCGCGAACGGATTGACCTAACCCAAAAATTCCTGTTGCATCTGAAAGTAGAAACCGGCCCGATTACAACGGTATGTGTATTTTTTCCCTAGCCATTCTGGTTAAACGTTTGGAGCAGCAGAATTGCGAAAAATTTTTTGCCTTCTCAACCATTTCTTGGGCTTCAAACCACCATATCTCGCGAACGGATTGACCTAACCCAAAAATTCCTATTGCATCTGAAAGTAGAAACTCGCCGATTACATCGGTATGTGTATTTTTTTCCCTAGGCCATTCTGGTTAAGCGTTTGGAGCAGCAGAAGTGCGAAAAATTTGTTGTCTTCTCAACTATTTTTTAGCTTCAAACTCCCATATCTCGCGAACGGATTGACCTATGCCAAAAATTCCTGTTGCATCTGAAAGTAGAAACTCGGCCCGATTACAACTGTATGTGTATTTTTTCCCTAGGCCATTCTGGTTAAGCGTTTGGAGCAGCAGAATTGCGAAAAATTTTTGCCTTCTCAACCATTTCTTGGCTTCAGACTCCCATATCTCGCGAACGATTGACCTAACCCAAAAGTTCCTGTTGCGTCTAAAAGTAGAAACTCGCCCGATTACAACGGTATGTGTATTTTTTCCCCTAGGCCATTCTGGTTAAACGTTTGGAGCAGCAGAATTGCGAAAAATTTTTTGCCTTCTCAACCATTTCTTGCTTCAAACCACCATATCTCGCGAACGGATTGACCTAACCCAAAAATTCTATTGCATCTGAAAGTAGAAACTCGCCCGATTACAACGGTGTGTGTATTTTTTCCCTAGCCCATCTGGTTAAGCGTTTGGAGCACCAGAATTGCGAAAAATTTTTTGCCTTCTCAACCATTTCTTGGCTTCAAACTCCCATATCTCGCGAACGGATTGACCTAACCCAAAAATTCCTATTGCATCTGAAAGTAGAAACTCGCCCGATTACATCAGTTCGTGTATTTTTTCCCTACTCCATTCTGGTTAAGCGTTGGAGCAGCAGAATTGCGAAAATTTTTTGCTTCTCAATAATTTCTTGCTTCAAACCACCAATCTCCGCGAACGGATTGACCTAACCCAAAATTCCTATTGCATCTGAAAGTAGAAACTCGCCGATTACAACGGTGTGTGTATTTTTCACTAGCCCATTCTGGTTAAGCGTTTGGGCACCAGAATTGCGAAAAATTTTTTGCCTCTCAAACCATTTCCTTGGCTTCAGACTCCCATATCTCGCGAACGGACTTGACCTAAACCCAAAAGTTCCTATTGTAACTGAAAGTAGTAAACTCGCCCGATATCAACGTATGCGAATTTTTTCCCTAGGCCGTTCTGGTAAGCGTTTGGAGCAGCAGAATTGCGAAAAATATTTGCCTTCTCAACCCCATTTCTTGGCTTCCAAACCCCATATCTCGCGAACGGATTGACCGTAACCTAAAAACTTCCTATTGCATCTGAAAGTAGAAACTCGCCCGATTACAACGGTGTGTGTATTTTTTCCTAGGCCCATTCTGGTTAAGCGTTTGGAGCAGCAGAAGTGCGAAAAAATTGGTTGTCTTCTCAACTATTTTTTAGCTTCAAACTCAATATCTCGCGAACGGATTGACCCTAAGCCAAAAATTCCTGTTGCATCTGAAAGTAGAAACTCGCCCCGATTACAACGGTATGTGTATTTTTTCCCATAGGCCATTCTTGGTAAGCGTTTGGAGCAGCAGAAGTGCGAAAATTTGTTGTCTTCTCACCTATTTTTTAGCTTCGAACTCCCATATCTCGCCGAACGGATTGACCTAAAGCCTAAAATTCCTGTTGCATCTGAAAGGTAGAAACCTCGCCCCGATTACAACGGTATGTGTTATTTTTTTCCCTAGGGCAATTCTGGTTAGCGTTTGGAGCAGCAGAATTGCGAAAAATTTTTTGCCTTCTCAACCATTTCTTGCTTCAGACTCCCATATCTCGCGATCGATTGACCTACCCAAAAGTTCCTGTTGCGTCTAAAAGTAGATAACTCGCCCGATTAAAACGGTATGTGTATTTTTTCCTCTAGGCCCATTCTGGTTAAACGTTTGGAGCAGCAGAATTGCGAAAAATTTTTTTGCCTTCTCAACCATTTTCTGGCTTGAAACACATATCTCGCGAACGGAATTGACCTATACCCAAAAATTCCTATTGCATCTGAAAGTATGAAACTCGCCCTCGATTTCAACCGGTGTGTGTATTTTTTCCTAGCCCATTCTGGTTAAGCGTTTGGATCACCAGAATTGCGAAAATTTGTTGCCTTCTGCAACCATTTCTTCTGGCCTTCACAAACTCCCTATCTCGCGAACGGATTGACCTAACCCAAAATTCCCTATTGTATCCTGAAAGGTAGACACCTCGCCCGTTACAGCAGTACGTGTATTTTTCCCTACTCCATTCTGGTTAGCGTTGGAGCAGCAGAATTGAGAAAAGTTTTTGCTTCTCAAATTTCTTGCTTCAAACCACCATATCTCGCGAACGGATTGACCTAACCCAAAAAATTCCCTATTGCATCTGAAAGTAGAAACCCGCACCGAATTACAACGGTGTGTGTATTTTTTCCCTAGCCCATTCTGGTTAAGCGATTGGAGCACCACCAGAAATGCGAAAATTTTTTGCCTTCTCAACCATTTTCTGGCTTCAGACTCCCATATCTCGCGAACGATAGATTGACCATACCCAAAAGTTCCTGTTGCGTCTAAAAGTAGAAACTCGCCCGAATACAACGGTATGTGTATTTTTTCCCTAGGGCCATTCTGGTTAAACGTTTGGAGCAGCAGAATTGCGAAAAATTTTTTTGCCCTCTCAACCCATTTTCTTGGCTGTCAAACCACCATATCTCGCGAACGGATTGAACATAACCCCAAAATTCCTATTGCATCTGGAAAGTAGAACTCGCCCGATTACAACGGTGTGTGTATTTTTTTTCCCCTAGCCCCATTTCTGTTAAGCTTTGGAGCAGCAGAAGAATGCGAAAAATATGTTGTCTTGTCAACCATTTTCATTGGCTTCAAACTCCCATATCTCGCGAACGGATTTGACCTACCCATAAAATTCCTATTGCATCTGAAAGTGT